>NC_056733.1:1658369941-1658494941 GCF_019279795.1 Protopterus annectens | reverse complement strand
TGAAACATAACTACATGTCTTTTCAAACAGCTGTAAAGCAGCATATACTGAAAATGAAAAGGTACAGGTGGGTATGTAATGCTCCCGAGTAGTACGCTTATTTTGTTGCATTTCTAGCCTGGTTGCTGAGGCCTCTGTTTGTAAAACTATAAAAATATTTACTTCTCATCCTTAGTTACTATCATCAGGGTTTTATGAACATTTCAGATACCAAGATAAACCCAGGAATTCATAAAGGTTTCTAGCATGAGCCATCCAGCTTTAACTAGAAAGCGTCTTCCAGTTTGATACACCAGTTTGTGATTTAGGAACATACTAACCACAACAGGGTAATATTTTATTATAAGCTAATTTGCATATTTCCTGAATCATAGTTTCTACTGTGATGTGCACATTATGGCTTATGTGCATGGTGTGGTAGTAACCTGATGCTAATGTGTACAGTGCAGTCTCCCCTTCAGTGACTGTCTCACATACAGTACACAAGTACATACACACACACACACACACACACACACACACACACACACACACACACACACACACACACACACACACACACACACACACACACACACACACACACACACACACACACACACACACACACACTGCAGTCCCTCTACCTGTCCCTACTCTCCAATGGTTTCCTGTACATCCATAATAGTTTATTGCTCTTATGGCACTAATGTATTAGGCCCTGGTAGTATTGTGTATCCTCCCAACTCCATATATGTGTTACAATATCTGTGCTAGTATGGCACTTTCAACAATAATTCTTGGTGTCTGGCATATCCCCCACCTTCCAACCATTATTATGATATCAGTGCTAGTATGGCACTACCTCACTGGTGTTCAGTGGTTACCCCCAACTCAATCCCCATAGTGATGTCAGTGCCATTAAGACACTGTAGAGTATGATTCCTGCACCTCCTAATTTCCCTAATAATGATGGTGCCAATACAGCATTTTAGACATTAAGCCATGGTGTCCAGTGGATCTCCCACCCACTGATCACCATTTTCATGCTGGTGTCATTAAGGTACTTTTTAAGCCACAGTTTATAATGGTTCTTCTTCACCACATTCATGTTCAACAGTTGAGCATCTCTTTTTGACAATTTTCATTACTACAACATGGTGATGATGGCCATGCTGATCAACATGGCTAATCACTTTCTGGAATTGCTTGGCCATGTAGATGCCTTCCTGGTGGCAGTTCTGTGTGAATAGCACATGGCTAATTAGCATATGTCTTTCCCCTGGAATGCATCATTAGAATTCAGCATGGCTCCAGGGCCAGTCCTGTGCAGAGCAGTATGTCTTCATGTTAGAGTTCTGTGCCTCATCATGTTGAACAGCAAAAAAGGTACCCTGATGTATATAACTGTGTATGTGATTGGTACCTTTATGACTGCAGCCCATAATGACTTATCAAACACAAATGAGAAGCATATGCATTGCTTTGCAAATGTTTACCCCATCAAACATCTTATTTACATATAAGAAACACACAAAAAATGATTCATGGAATAAACATGAAATGGAATTAAATCTTTGGGTAGATCTGATCAACACAGTAATAAAATAAAACATTAATGGTGGTAATAAATTAGTATAACATTTGGTTAAACACTTTACATCAAAGTTCATTTTCAGCTGATTAAGAAGTCAGACCTTCATAAGCTAAAGAAAGTTCATTCATAACTCCCAGGTACAGTGACATGACATTCAGTTTGTATACCTTCCCATTTCTAATTAGATATGTCCTGGCTGCTTTATTATTATTATTATTATTATTATTATTATTATTATTATTATTATTATTATTATCATTATTATCATCATCATATTTATTTATTGTTGTTATTCTTGTTCTGTTGTTGTTGCTTTCATCATTATACTCAACAATCACTACTGAATATAAGTTAAAATAACTCAATTAGATTTGTTATTCTAGCAACCTGTTTTGCAGTAACTGATGAAATGCTTCTTATTGTTTTAATTTGATTGTTTTAATCAAGATCTTGGCAAAGCTTCTTACCTGAAAGCACTTGGTATTTGTATGTGCTGATTTAACTGGAAGTAAGCAAATAAGGAATAATTGTATAGATGTGGTGCTGCGGATTTCATGAATTCATTTCTAACTACTCATCTGTCTTCTTCATCCAGACCGATGCTACCAGATTTACTAAGATATTTATTTCAGTTTGCTACTGATCCCACGATGCACCCATATGATTTAATTCTGTGATAATCTACTTGTTCATGTTGTTATGGTAGAGCACTTCTATGAACATCTACCCTACCAGGCTACTTCCAAAACATGTGAATCATTTGTATTACATTTTTATTAAGTTTAAATGCTTGTCCACTGGTCATACTCACAAAGGTAATAACAATATACCTTAAGATGTTTATGTAACTAAAATCTGCAGTCTAATTGCTCAAGAATCCGTTTCACAGGTTTACATGCAGTTACTAGACATATACTCAAGGACACCAGTGGGGAGCCCAGCCCAGTTTCCCAATTCCCTATGAGTACTGTCTAGTAGGTGACTCAGTCAGGCTCAAACAGTAGGCACGTGGAGACTTAGGAAATTAAACCCAAATCTACAGGAAGCAGTTTATTAGCAGCTCATAGCCCAAATCTCTATGGTAACTACAAGACTAGTCCAGTGATTTAGTTTCAGTGCAAAATGAGTAAACTATGGTAGCTTACCTGTCCTAGAAAATCCAGTAATTTGCTGTAGCACTAATCAAATGCTAGTGTGTCAGTTCTTGTTTACACAGCCAGATGGGGAAACCTGACCATCTGGGCAAAATAATGTGCTATTGCTATTGGAAACATAACCACTTAAGCAATATAATTTACTAGTACTATATCATTTTGTGTTTCTTCAGTAAATTTACAATAGATCTGATGAATTTACTTCATTATGTAGAGCCTAAACATTTCTGACATACAGATCTTTCTTCCTTTGAAACCTCTAATACTGCAGTTGTGTCTATTTAAAGAAAGACACATTTCTAGTGAATAAGATGACATAATTTACACAATTTTTTTTATATACGTTAATTCTTACTGCCCACATTGAATGTCAAGCTTCCACTTGGCTGACCTATATGGCCTATTCATTCCTCTTGTGGATTGCAGTCTCATGGTCACTGGTCAAAGCAAGATGTGTGGTGCATATAGTCAGAACTTAACCACAATTTACCTGTGTAGCTGGCTTCAAATGCTGATTTTGTACAATTTGTCTTTGAAGAAATGTATCAGTAGCACACATCAATTCAAACACTAATGTCTGATTCAAAACTTAGTTAACTAAATGTGCCAGTATTTATAGTCCCTGTTTTAATATCATTAAATCTGACCCAAGAAAATAGAAGTTGAATTTAGCTATAGGCTTTGAAGCAAAGGACATATTGGGTCCCTTAATAAACAGAATACTTCCAGCAATTCTTAGAATTTGTTTGAAACCAATTATTAAGACTTGCAGATTTGACAGCATTTTACATTGCATAGATCATGGTCAATTACCAATGGAAAAGAATACCTTTGTGACATTTGGTGCTGAGCTGCAAATAAGGTGCAATTTTGCAACTCCTAAGTAACCTAAAGAAGAACTTTGATGTGTCATTCCGTGCTGTTGCACTTTGCTGAAATGTGTTATACAGCTGTAAAAGGAATTACTAAGTGGAATTATCAGCAAAAATGTATTTTGTGAATTTTTAGGCAAATATTTTGCTGAAGTTAGCTAATTAAACAACTTCTTTGTTGTGATCATATAGCTGCATTTCTGTAGCTCTGTTGCATTTCCTCATTAACTTTTGTGCAAAAAGTGTGATATTTTCAGCAAATGTACCACAAAACTGGCATCTGTTCCTTTTACTACATCTGTGCATTTGCTTCATTATTTTAGTGAAGTATCTGAAAAACATAAATGGACAGAAAATATAATTAGACTTTAACTATCTTTGCATATGTTTTCATCTGTCTGTCATATGCTGTAAGTTATAGAATGATAATATTTTACTGATAAAAAGTTTGTCATCACTGTTTCATTTCTCACCTGCTTGAGCATAACTGTGGTTATTTCAACTGTACATCACTCAAGCAAAAGGATAAACTAAATCAAGCATTAGGCAGAAGACTAAATTCATATGCCTCACGTGTCACACAAGGCTGAAATTTGAAGGCTATTTTTTAAGTCAGTCTGCATGTTTAACAGCACAGACTTTTTGCACCAGTGTTTTTGCAGATCTCTTACACCATATCTATACGTATGGTTCCTATGGATTGAGGTCCAATCTTTCACATTTCACAACAAGTAATAGTATAATGTACACCATACATCAGTACTACCAGTATCGGAAAAATAGACATTCCAAATAATTATAGAAATCATATGAAAATAGCTATAATCTGTAGTAGTTCAAATGACAGAACCAACAACATGTAAATCAAAGAATTATTGCTTAAATCAAAACTATATCTTCAATATCACCACTAACACCTATATACCCACACATGTGGAAAGGTGGATACCTACAGAATAAGTATCCCTTTCTTCAACTCTTCCTGACTTCAGTTCCATAAACATATTCAATTCAGGTTAGGGATTTAGAAGTACTGCTCTGATGCTGTACTCTGTATGAGTTTGTTTATATCTGCATCTAGTTTGTGTGTGTGTGTGTGTGTGTGTGTGTGTGTGTGTGTGTGTGTGTGTGTGTGTGTGTGTGTGTGTTTGAAGGTAGCCAGGATAGTAAGAGGATGCAGGTAGACAGGTGATGTTCAGTATGAGTCTCATCTCTAAGACTGTCTTTCTTGTCTGTCCGGTTGGGCCATCCTTGTAAACAAATGCAATAAATAAATAAATAATTTCCTTGATTTACAGATCCTTCAAAAAAATCACATCTAGTACATTAATGATTAAATGAAGAAACAAGTTATATATAAGTAAAAGAGAGAAGACATGAGTGCTCAAAGGCACATACGCGCACGTGCACACACACACACACACACACACACACACACACACACACACACACACACACACACACAGTTACATATTCCAGCATGCATATTCAATCGATTGTCAATATAATGCCGAACCAGTTCTGAAAAAAAAAATAAATAAATAAATGACAGGAGAATTGTAACAAGACAATTAAAGGAAACTCTTTCTTGCATATATGAAATACAAATCCTGCTGTGTGATTTTCAGTTAATTACGTCAGTCTCTAAAGCATACAGGTCTCTTTTCCTTGTACTGTCATGTTCAGGCAAACTGAGCACGTTCAATTTGTTGTTAAAAAATAGTCATTCTAGTTATAAGCTCCAGTGGGTTCTGAAGCAGGAATACTTGGTCCCTGATGTATGTGGTTGAATATCCTTCTCATATCAGAATAGCTAAATCAGAATCAAGACAGCTTGGTTTTGTCTTCTGTATTTGTGTAAGATAAAAATAGGGGAAGGAAAAATACTGCTGACAGAAAAACATATTTTATACAACTACAGTGTGCATAATAAATTAATGTAGTGAGGCTTCCGCATGTATTCCACATAAATTGCTGAAATTATTACTTGTGAAAAGTGAGAAGTCAAGCAATGAAAATGAGCCCACTTGTCCCCCTGCCCCCAGATTTGTCAACGTAATGATATATAGGATACAGGAGAAAGGTAACTGGCTGCAGTAAGCATGATGAATATTTTTCACAAGACTACATGTGAACTGCTGTGAGTGAAATGGCTCACTACCCCTCTTAAATATTTTATGCATGTAAGCATCTATTCACTCACTCATTCTGATCTTTAAGGTCAGTATTATTTTTTTACAGTGTTCTTTTTATTTATTTATTTTTCTTACCTTGTATCCCAGGAAGCCAATGTTGCTCCTTTATTTAAGAAAGTAACATCACAAAGACGTGCATCATCATAAAAACGTGCATGATTAATATTTCTTTAATATTATAATACATAATATGTGCTTGTTAGCATCTTTTGAACATTTGCTTGATTTATATCAAAGTTTATTCTGATTAATTCAGGGACATTGTTTCTTTCTTCTCTTTATTCTCTTTTCCCATATCTATTGTTAGAATATCAGATACAATGCCTTCTTGTGCTCATGTTTATATTGGGTCTGTATTATAACATCGAAATCTACAAAAATCAAATGTTATAATATCAAACACTAAACACCAAAATCTGCAAACATCGAACAGTCAGAATAGCGATTTTTTTCCCAGGGAAAAAAATCGTTATTCCGAGAAACATACACACAACACAAACACACACAAAAAAACAGCAATCCACACACATACACTTAAAATCCTACACCTAAACCTAAACTAAACTTTACATACACTACTATCTATCCACTTACCTTAACCCAACCCTAACCCTAAGGTCCATCACTATCGCACACTCACCTCACCCGCACCCTAACCCTAACTCACATAACCCGCCCCTAACCCTAACCTACACACAACCGCACACTTACCTGATCTGCGCCCTAACCCTAACTCACCTAACCCGCCCCTAACCCTAACCTACACACAATCGCCCACTTACCTGACCCGCGCCCTAACATCCACACAACCGCACACTTACCTGACCCGCTCCCTAACCCTAACTCACCTAACCTGCCCCCTTAACCCTAACCTATACACAATCGCACACTTACCTGAACCCGACCCATAACGTTCCAACATATCAAACGCTGAAAACAGTGAAACCACAGCAACGGCCCACCGAATTCTTTCCCTGGGAAGGAATTCGGTGTCCTGCACCTTTGCTGTTTTCAGCGTTCGACAAAACTGGTTCGATATTATAACATTCGAACTTTATAAAATTCGATGTTATAATATAGACCCGTTTATATCAAACATTATATATATGACCACTTTAGCTAGTTTTTCTTGCTATTGACAGGATCATTACTCTCTTCATTCATGATTTAGTAACATCAGTAATGTTTTGTTGTATATAGATGTACAAATATTTAGAATACTTCTATATAAAAACTCAGTAAATTCAAAAGATTTAATCTTGTATTAATTTCTCCAAATATTTTTAGCTTCTAATAATGTAACAGGAGTGAAACACATTCTTAAGTCAAGTTACAATTAGAGTTCATGAAATTAGTATTGCTTCAATCTTTTGTGTTAGCAATTTGCCTGGAATTTCTTTCTTCTGTAGCTCATATGAAGTTACATGTATTGGTAACCTATTTAAGTACAAGTGTATATTTATTTCATTCATCTTAATTAGCCCTTTTCTCTCCTAGAACTCTCTACATATCTTTCAACATTGTTCTCATTTCTGCTTACAAATCCTGGTATTTTATGACTTTGTGTCTTTCAGTATGTAAGACAGTATAATTGCAGGGCATAGCAATATCATTGTTGTAACATTACTTTTGTCTTGTTTTCTTGGACTACTGTGTCTGTTTTCTCATCTATTAGTATTGGGTAATCACATGTGATCAAAACTTCAGCATTCTTGATACTGCTCTGTGATCATGTTTCTAATCTTCTCATCTACCTCCCTATTGTACAATCCCCAATGTAACGGTCTTGTAACATTATTGTGTATTTCAATATATAGATCCTCAACCAAGACTGCATCACAACCAACAATGAGCTCTGCAACTATTCCCAATTCTGTTTTATAGAACCTGCATTTGTCTGTTTCTTCTACCTTTTCTATAAACTTTGTAAACCGTAAGTACAATTTTATTCTCCTTCTCTCGTCCAACTGATTCAGTGCTTTTTGGGGCCAGGTAGACCTCACAGGTCTTTAATGATTTATGTGTAATTGTGTTTGAGCTTTTGGGGAGTACTGCAGAACTTCTTTTTACGATTAGTCACTGAGTCCATTATAATTAGCTAGTTCCATATCTTGCAGAAGTTGTCTTACAGACTTTCTTGTAATATGGAAAGCAATGCATTGGGTGTGAGTACCAACATGTCATCTGCATACAGTCAGCAGTTTAAAAGGGTATTTCAAATGAAAGATTATTTATGAATGTGGAAAACAGTGATGGGCTTAGTTTTGATTGAATGGTCTGTTCTGCAGGTATGCAAAGAAGCATAGATCCAGAAATACCAAAATTATGAGGCTCTCTAAGCAAAGTGGTCTGATTCACCATTTCTTGTTCACATTTAAAGTCTACTAAAGGGTATCAGCATTCTCTTTCTCTACTTCTTCATTAATTTAGTTAATTCCTGTGCATATTACTGTTTGAATGTTGCAACCTTGCCTGAATTCATGTTGTTTATTTGTGAGTAGGTCATATTTTGAAATATATTATGCCAATTGATTCATACTGCAGTCTTACAAGTATTTTTTTTTTTTTTCAAAGGACAGAGAATGTCAGTTGGCCTGATATTTGCTGCTGTTGTGTGCTGTCTGGTTTTACAATGGAGGAATGCTTCCATCTGTGAGGTTAATACAACCTGAATGGCCACAATGCTTTCTTACAAAGAAAATAAGGGGGGAGTTTGATGTCTTATGAATAGAGTCTCAACAGACTTTATCCTTACAGACATACTGCACGTTCATAAGTCATAAGCGCATATAAACTTGCTCAGTAGATCTTAATCTCTTCTGCAACATAAACAGAATATGTAAAAGGGAAAGATAACTTAGCAGAGATGTCATGTTATACTTCTTCTTTTCATACTTTAAATCTTTCACTATGGTAGACCTTACAAGATCATTAGATATGCATAGAATTCTATGATCATAGACCTTTACATGTAATGCGTTTCTAAGAGGACAACACCTACTTCTGTGTGAGGAATACATAATTTTGGTATATATACATATATATGCATATATATATATATATATATATATATATATATATATATATATATATTTATTTATTTATTTATCTTACATTTGTTGACCGGGAATGTCTGACTGAGCCGAGGCCCTTTTTCAGCAAAGGCCCAGGGAGAAAAGCTCCAGTACATGCAATTATAACATTAAGTACATTAGTATAGATTTTATACAAGTCGAATACAGCTAAATCTTATACAGATAACAGTTGGTTGTACATATATTAGTTAAGCAGAAAGGAATATAAAGTTTAAAAATCGTGTGTGTTTTTTTTTTTTTTTATCAAATCAGACCAGTAGTTATGTGAGTATTACAGAGAGAAGTACATAGATTGATGAAATGGTGAGAATGGAAAGTTTTCAATGAGGGTTTGAGCATTGGTAGATCCATTTCTTATTGAAATATTCCTTTAGTGTTAGTTTAAACTGTTTGGGATGTGCCTGTGTTCGAATCTCGAGAGGAAGTTTGTTCCATTCAATAGAGGGGCGGTAGCTATATACATTTTGTCCTGCTTTAGATTTGGCCTTGTAGATTTTTAGAAGGTTTTGGGAAAAGCTACGGAGGTTTCCTGTAGGGGCATAGTGGGAGATAATAGAGTGTAAGGCTGGACAGAAAGATGGCTGATATAGGATTGAGTGTATGGTTTGGAGCTGAGGGAGAAGGTGTAGTTGGGGCAGTTTGAACCAGTTTAAGTATCTTAGTGAGAGACAGTGGTGAGAACTGTAGGGTTGCTGGGTTGCAAATCTAGCTACTTTGTGATAAGTAGTCTGAAGTCTAGCAAGGAAAGAGGAGTTAAGGTTACTAATAATTTGAGAGCGATATGTTAAGCAGGGAAGAAGACAGGCATGAGTGAGGGCTATTCTGGCTTCCTGAGTAAGAAATTTGTTATTTCTATATAGTAGACCGAGCTTAAGATGGGTTTTCCTGATGCAATTATTTATGTGGAGATCAAATTTTAGTTGGTCATCAATTGTAATACCATAGGTTCATAAGTTTATAGGTAGGTACTAGGCTATTGGCCCTAGTGCCTATACAAGCCTAGCCAAAAAGGTACCCTGGCTTTCGCCACCCAAGAAAATTATTTTCCTGTGTCCCTGTCAAGCAGAACCACAGAAGTGATCCCCGGGGTGAATTTCCTATTACCCATCCAATCATCAAGATTTTTCTTGAAGAGTGCTAATGAGGATGTTTGTTTGATATAGATAGGTAGTTTGTTCCAGAGTATGGGAAGTCTCTGGGACAGGAATCTATCCCTCCAGCATGTTCTGTTTATTGTGGTGACAAGGTTTGGGTCCCTAGAGCATGTAGCTTGGAGGGATTGGGATTTCTTCAAGTGTAGCATGTCCAACAGCTCTGGGTTTGACATAGCTTTGTATGTTAGGCAGAGATCGCCTCTGAGTAGGTGATATGTGATGGAGTAAAGCTGGAGTTTTTTGCACTACTAACAATGTAAACAGACTTGGAATAAGCAGCACTAAACTTCTCATCCCCTGAAGCTCTCAGCTCCTTGTAAAATGTTTTAGGCATTTAACATTTGTTTACAGGGAAAGTCCAACTTGGAACAAACAATTTTCAGCAGAAGCCCAGGGAAGAAATGCTCCAGATGCACGTCTTTGTAACATGGGAGGAAACCCACACAAACACAGGGAAGACATACAGACTCCACACAGAAGGCACTGCAGCCAAGAATAAAACTGGAGAACCTCTTGTTGTGAGGCAACAACACTATGACTACACCATCCACTTGACACAGCTAAATCACTCAATTTCACAGCAGAATAAATGTGGAAAGAGCCAACATTTATCGGGGGGTGCAAAGGCCCAAAACCAGGGATACATTTTAAATATTGCTTGTATAATCTTAGAAAGGTGCTGAAATAGTGTTTTGTGTTACCAATTCCATTCTCACTGAATTGCCAGAAAACCACACATTTTAAGGGGAACAGATGAAAAGCATGAGCCAAATATTCTGTGAAATCTAGGACAGTTGAGAGATATGGACTCAACTCCCTGAATCACAAAAGTGGTGGTGTGGGTAGAGGATGTAGGTCCTTGTGTCCAAGGTTCAGGGTTTGAACCTGGATAATTGTAACCACCAATTATAAGTAACTGGAGCACTTTATATATACACACACACACGCTGCAGCAAAGCCAAAACAGAGCTTCATTTCACTTAAATCAGCAGTGCCAAAACCAAAGCAGAGCTTCATTTCACTTAAATCAAATCAGCAGCAGCAAAGCCAGAACAGAGATTCATTCAGTCAGTTCATTTCACTTAAATCAGTAGCTGCAAAGCCAAAATGGAGCTTCATTTCACTTAAATCAGCAGCAGCAAAGCCAAAACCAAAACAGAGCTTCATTTCACTTACATCAACAGCAGCAAAGCCTGAATGGAGCTTCAGCAGCAAAACAACAAAACAGAGCTTCAATCAGTTAAATAAGTAAAATGGAGCTGCTTCACAGTTAAATAAATAATGAAATGGAGCTTACTATGGGTGTTGACTCTGGCACTTACTGTGGGTTTGACTCTGGCAATGATGTGATGTGATTTGTTTTCTGTGCACTTTTGTGTTTAAATTTGTTAGCATACAGTGCATGCATGAGTCCTCCGTTGGGTGCTAAAACTCCTCAAATCATTTCTTAGTGTAAATGGTTAAGGACATTATGGGATAAGGAAGATGAGTATACTTTCTAAAGAGAATGGGAAGGGGGAATGGAAAGCAGAAACAAAGAAGAAAAAGATGGGTTCATGGTAATGTGGAGCATACGAATATCCTTCTGTTACTGATAAACATACTGCCTATATTCAGCCCTAATTTGGACGAAGCACTAGTCTACAGCTGGTGTCCCCTTTTGTTAGAAGGAATCTATGAGTGATTACACATCAGGCTTACATTGCTTTTGCTATCACCTTCCATTCAAAGCTGATCAGCCTTCCTCATGAGCTGAGATTGTAAGGTTATGTTTCACAACTTAGTGTGCAGACCCAGACCCCACCATATATACCGGCGCGACCGCCCAAATGAAGTAATTCATGTTTTCTGAACAATGTGCTTCAGCTTTAATATGCTATGAAATTAAAATACGGTTGATTCAGCGTATTAAATAAAATGAAAACTTTGCAGCACATTCACTCTGTTAATGGTAAGACACAAGTGCTCACTTGGTCAGAACTTGCAGAGAAATAAGGATTTTCTAGATAGGCGACTAATGGCAAACCCTGAAGAGACGGTAGCACAAGTCAGCTTGGTGGGAAGGAGTTATTGTTGCATTGAACTGAAATGCTTACGCTTTTATCAAATTAGCTTTGGGGAAATTATCTTTCTGCAGCACCAAGAGAAACTGGCTTGAGCTCACTAATCTGCGGCTGTCTCTGAGGGGTGATCCCTATTATTTAAAGGGCATATCCCCTCTGAAGATTTTTTTCCAGTTGAAAAGACTGTGCAGTAACAGATCCATGGTGTATCTCTAGTGCCATTAGTATCAGACTACTCGTTGGGCGGCAGTAGCGTTATCTCCATCAGGTTTCCAAGCTCGGTGCTGAGCACTTTTCATTGCTGCTTTTTATCTATTATTAAAGCAAATAACAAAAGTGGCAATGTCTGTTTGTCCAGATGAGTTTGTTCTACCCACAGGCAACAGAATTTGTGCTGAAGAGCTGCATTACGGATGTTGCTTATTTATTTATTTTTATTCTGTAGCGTTTGACATATTTTTTCCACAAGGATTGAAGTTATCCTCCCATCAGTTGTAATCATCTGTGCTTTAGGACCCAGGAGATGGTCCATTGTGGGGTTCTGAGCATTCACATAGCAGTACAGAGAAGGAAAACCCCACCGGATCCGAGAGTGGTGGATGCTTGTGAATATGTGCAAATAATTGTGTCCTCCTTTTCTGTAGTTGATGGCTTTTGGGGAGCTCTTCCTATACACAGGGATCTTAAGGTTGACAAGGAAGGAGTGGGAGACTTGTGGCTGAGATTACCTATCATAGGCTTTAAAATACAAAAGAAAGGCAAGGATGTATTCAAAACTTGATTTATTCATGAACCATGAATAAATCAAGTTTTGACTACATCCTTACCTTTCTTTTGTACTACAGTCTGGTTTGTGTTGTTTGGATAGACTTTAAAATACCCATTTTCTGGTTCTCATCTTATTTATTTTTATTAACACATTTCCTTCTCGTTCTATTCCATCACCTGGATCGCATCTAATTCCAGTGGCTGACAGTTCCTGGACTAAACAGGAAGGTGATTTCTTAGGAAATTGATACCTGTGTGGAATTATCTAACCTACCTGATGTGGAACTTGGCACTTGTATGAATGGGGATTTTAAAGTCTTGCAATTGTGCTTAAATTACACAAGTCCTCTGTTGTGTCCTAAAATGCAATGTTTTTAAGGTCTTGCAGCTGTAAAAGTGGGGGGGGGGGCACTCCACCCCCCCTCGCTCTATGGTTCCGGCACCCATGATCATTTCCTGATAATAGGATTAACCATTTTTAAAGTGACAACATCATTTCCTGCTAACAGGATATATGAGATGTTCTTGTTTCATGCCATAGTGTTTTATGTTTTTATAACTGGCGGTATTGTTCTGATCTTGGCACACTTTTATTTGATTTTAATACTGTACTACTAATACTGAAAAGTGTACTGGCAGGGCCCCCTGCACATCAGTAGGTAGATAACTCCTTAAGCAGTAGTATGAATCCACACACTCAGCAGAAAGAGATCATGTTATTACAGAGAGTGTGTGTGTGTGTGTGTGTGTGTGTGTGTGTGTGTGTGTGTGTGTGTGTGTGTGTGTGTGTGTGTGTGTGTGTGTGTGTGTGTGTGTGTGTGTGTGTGTGTGTGTGTGTGTGTGTGTGTGTGTGTGTGTGTGTGTGTGTGTGTGTGTGTGTGTGTGTGCTGGGTGGTACATTGCAGATCAACACCAGCTTTCTGTACAAGTCAGGATCCCTTGAGCAAGAGACTGCTCTTTTAAATTTAGCAGTACCTACTAACCCCCATATACAGAGGTGCCAAATAAAGACTTGAGTCCCTGTTATATCCAGAGAGATAAAAACAATGCCTTTGCAACCCAGCACAAATATCCTGTGACATAGTTCAAAAACTAGCTACTGCCACTAAGAGTCTTATCGGTTCATAGGTTCATACTAGGCTATCTGCCCTAGGGCATTTATAAGCCTAGCCAGAGTGTGTTTGGCATTCGCCACCCATTTTAAATTAGTTTTGCTATGCCCTTTTTCGAGGTTAGTACACTGTGCCTCTGTCTAACAGTGACACAGAAGTGATACCCTGGGTAAACCTACAATCTCCCATCCACTCATCAAGATTCCTCTTGAAGAGAGTCAATGAGGGACTCTGCCTAACCTGGACTGGGATTTTATTCCAGAATGAAGGGAGCCTGTGGGTTATGAATCTGTTCCTCCAGCATGTCCTATTTATTTCAGTGCGGAGGTTCAAGTCTCTCGAGCACGTAGCTCGATGAGATTTGGATTTTCTGAGGTGCAGCATGTCCATTAATTCCAGGTTGGACATGGCTTTATACGTCAGGCACAGATCGCCTCTGAGCAGGCGGTATGCCACGGAGTAGAGCTGTAGTTTCATTAACCGGGCAGCATATGGCATCTGTTTGAGCCCTTTGCTCCTCTTGGTGAGGTACTTTTGGGGTCTTTCCAGTTGCTGCAGGTGTTTGGTAAGGTACATCCCAATAGGGGCATTACACAAGAAATCTGGAGAAAGACAAAAATAATGGAGGAAAAAAGACCCACAAAACAGGGACAGATGTTAAATATTTTTTTCATAAATTAGTTGCTAGAATAAAAGATTTTGTGCTAGGACGCATTTCCTAAAAGCTATAAAGCCTGACACTAAAATGCCTGTCATTATTTAGTGACTTCAAATCACAATGATTTGTGGAAAATCACAGTTTATGAAGGACAAACCAAAAACAGGATGCAAAAATCTAGGCATTATGTAAAACTCTGGGCAGTTGAGATGATATGTAGAGATGGTTAGAGTACAGCAGGTTATATGTGAGGAATTTCACCAGAACACAGGAATAATCGAGGCAATGAATAATGCCATTATGACTCTCACACACACAGCATCTATATCAGCCTCCTTGTATGCTCTCATGTGGTGGACATGGCTGGAAAATGGTCCACATGTGTGGTTGATGAATAGGTAGCATACCACACTTACCTCAAAGATCTTCTGCAGGCATACAAGTGGATTCCACAATAAAGAAAGCAGCCAGGCCTCATCAGACTTCAACAAAATTTGGAAGAACCTCTCAAGCAAGGTCTAGCTCCTGCAGCACAGTTAGGTCAATGTCAAGAGGCTCCCTGCATCTAGTAGATCAAGCATTGGAGCCACTCAGCATCAAGCTCATAAGTCAACACTTATTCTCAGTCTATGAATATATCAACCACACTATCCTTAGGGACATTGTGTATGACATCTTCCCAAATGTAACTTAATTTTTTTAAATAGTAAAAGGAAAACAGCACTCAACCAGCAGCCATTTACATCCAGATCTACTGCAGCCCTTCAAACCTGAAGCTGAAAAACACAAAGCAGAGAATACCAAAGTGATACAAAGGGGAAAAACAATTATTTTGGTGAAAGTGCTCTGTTTTCTTTAAAAATCAGCATCCTCTCTATGTAAGTTAAAAAAGAGACAAGAAAAGAAAGGAAAAAATGTAACCATAAACATGTTCCATACAGCACCTGCTTTTCAACATTCGATCCCTCCCAGTATAAACAGCTCTTGTGACACCTACCCCTCAACACTATACAAATGATAATTAATAATATTGATATGAAAACCTGCATTTCTGTTGTTGAAGAATAGGTAATACCTGATGTACATTGTGAGCTGACCATGCACTGCACAACATAGCCCACAAGTGTACTGCAAATGTCACGTACTATATGTGTAACTGTTTTTTCTCTCACTGCCACTAAGTGAATGCCATGACTTCAAGTTGTAGAATAGATGCCACTTCCTTCCCCCTGCAGCCATATGTCATGTGCAAGCATTCAAGACAGGTTGTCATGCTATTGCCATTCATGGGTACTGTCACTCTTGTTACTGTTAGACAATGGGAATAGCCATACAGCAGACCAAACACACTCAATGACTATCCATGACTGGGGCTGGGCAGTACTGAAGCAGTCTAAAGCAGCCTCTTGTGGGTTACAGACTGTTGTCATTAGCCAGCATTCAATTGGGTAATGGGTAGCCTGCAACATCTAGATAACAAAACAGGGAGGGGACACTTAACAAGAAAATGTGGGGGTGATTACTCAGTACTGCCTATATCACTCTGCAGATAATGAAATACCTATGGATACCTATAGATACAAATATTAAAATGCTTTAAATTTAACAACAAGGTGAACATCAGGAATTCTACCAAACTAATCTTTTGTGTCAAATATGAGAATTATTTGCACTTGCATGACACTCTACTAATCAGGTGATGGAATGGCAGCATTTCCTTTTCCAGTACCACTCCCTCTGTGGTCTAAGTAGAGTTTCAGTGGCAACATGGGTACAGTCTACTGGCCTAAACAACAGGAAAGCATGTTGTCCCCAAAACTTCACTAGTAAGTGCAAGGCTGGTTGCTCTGGTGGGTCATTTTAAGCCTAGCCATTTCCCTCAAAGGTGAGTAACAAACCCTGTCCCTTGTGTATGTAAGGTAAGCACCTTAAGCATTATGCCATCTTCCAACCCCCAGGGTATTTGACTGCTCCTGAGTTGACAATGGGAAGTAGACAAACTTATCCACATATGCAATGAACATGTTAAGGACCTGCTGAAGTATCTTCTTGGCAGAACACTGTGAGATACCCAATGTGTTCCTCGTTTGTTTCTGGAAGGTCCTTTGACAAGTATAGTGAGGGTTAAACATACCTTGCTATGCACTGGTATAAGAAGGCCACACATCCCCAAGTCCCTAACTTGTGCCATATAAACTCAAAAGACCCATATTATATTGCTGCCCCCTCTAAATATACCCATAATTTCTTAATCAGCAAAGTTTAGATAGCTCACCCTTTTCCTGCTTGTCCTTTTTCATGGTCAAGTGCCATTGCCTGCATCTGATTTTGTAGCAACCTAGCTGAGTACCTCAGAATGTGAAATAGGTAAGCTGGTAGAAAAAAAGAAGTATCTCTGTGGACTGCAAAGCAGAAGAAAAGGAACAATTTTGCTTTTTATATCATTATACACATAGTGCAAATGCACATTAAAAAGTGACTATGGATCTCACAATAGTGAAAAAATCTCTTATATTACATAAGACAGTCGCAGTTTTTCACATATTCCTTATTTACATTTCGTTCCTGCCTCATTTGCAACAAGTTCTTCTAAAAATTGTTAGAACCGCTGTATCTAATTCCAGCTATTATCCATTTGTAGCTGTTCTTAAGTGTAGCCTGCATAAAATCCCATTATGCCTAATTGCAAGGACTATGAATATCATCCAAGGCTTATAAAGTAAAGAACCAGACATTTCAGTTAATATACAAAATACACCATTCTCCAACTGGTTGGGTAAGTGCATACTTGAAATTAGATATTTATAGGTATCATACATCTTGTTTGCCCTTACAAGTTTATTTCTTTCATTATCTGAACATTATACTTATTTATTTTTAATTTATCAAAAGATTTAATACAAGGATGTGGAGTGACCCTCAGAATGAACTGCACTAGGAAAACTTAAATTTAATCCAAACGTCTACTTATCCATAAAACATATGATGCTATATTTTATTATTTGAATATTTGTTTTAAATCACAAAATCCAACACACACCAAAGATACAGAAGTGATTTATTGCAGGAAAAATGTGTAGTGAGACTAGTTTTGCGTAATGCTTCATCAGTATCTAAAATAATTTTGCATCACAGAGCTCTTCTCATCTACAGAAAATTCTTGTCAAGTAATCAAAGCTTGTAGACAACAACAAAAATTTTACATTAAAGCAGCTGTTTTTAAAGTACTGTAGAAATACAGATAAGTAAAAAATAATGATTAGACCTTCTGTCTTAAAGATTTTGCATTGTTTTATGAAGCCATACAAAAGTTGGTATATATACATCACGAAGTACATATCACATGATCAAAACAGGCAAAAAGAATGCAAACAAAAACAAGTGGTAAAACAATAAGAAGGATCTCTCTTAAGTATTTGATATGTTTCTTGGAACAAAAATGCAGTTAGTAATCCTGAAGAGTGTATATAAATAAAACAAAAAGTTAATATGTGAGTGTGGTGGTGGAGGGGCATAAACAAATATAGTACCTAATAATATTCAAGACAAACAAACAGATTCAAAACATTTTATAACAGCATTTATACACCTGTTGGTTAAAAAAAAAACAAAAAAACAAAAAAAAAAAAACAGATGATAATCCTGGAAACGGCATAAATCAAAAGAAGAGTTAATATATAGGTGTGTGACATGGGAACATAAACAAATGCAGTACCTAGTAGTATTCAAGACAAGCAGATACATTAATAATGTCTTCAAAACATTTTATAACAGCATTTATACACCTGTTGGTTAAAAAAAAAACAAAAAAACAAAAAAAAAAAAAACAGATGATAATCCTGGAAACGGCATAAATCAAAAGAAGAGTTAATATATAGGTGTGTGACATGGGAACATAAACAAATGCAGTACCTAGTAGTATTCAAGACAAGCAGATACATTAATAATGTCTTCATAATATTAAGTTGGCTTCTTCTGGCTTTTCCCGGTTAGGGATCACCACAGCAGATCACCTGTCTGCTCATGATTGGCAGTGGAGTTTTACAGTGCCAAGTTGCCAGCCTGGCACCCAGCCTTCCACAGAAGACACACACATGGGATGTGGGAGGAAACCAGAGCACCCAGCGGAAGCCCACACAACCACAGGGACGACATACAGACTCTGCACAGAAGGCACCCCAGCCAAAGATCAAACTGGAGAACCTCTTACTGTGAGGCAGCAACCCTAACTGATGCACAACCATGCATAATATTAAGTTAGCAAAAACAAAAAATAGAAGTGTTCGTTTAACACTGGTGCAAAAAGAGCCTCAATATTTACAATCCAAAATATTTCTTTTTATCCAAGAGTACATTCATTTCATGAATTGTGATGAAGTTGATTACATTTATTTTTTTCTTATTTTACATTAGATTGCCAGTTTGGTACATTGATCACAACTGACCATTTGCAGGTACTGCCCAGAAATGCTATTTATTCCCCGAAATGCAAAAATAGCTTTTGTATGTTTTCGTGTATATTTAAAGAGTACACTGTGGTCTTTATTACAGGTGATATCACTTACTTGTGTAATGATTCTTCCATTAAACATGCAAGAGTTTTTTTTTTTCCAGATAAAAAAAAACACAATTAGAAAATGGAGTATAAATCATAGCATGTAAAGTACAGGATATATGATGTCTGATTTTAAATGTTCTATGACTAGTTTTAGTAGAATAACTTGCACTAGAATGCCCCCTACTACAAAGCATGTTTGTGCACATTAAAAACAACCCATTGGAATGTTTTTAGATGTATTCTGGGCACTACCCACCCCCCATATTTACTCTTCCCAATATCTAGGCTAGATGTTTCGATTTCCAGTAACTAAATCTGCAGTAGAGAGTAAAATGCATATTGTGAATCAGGTTTTCCTAAGAATGTGCCAGTGTTTTTTAAAAAATATGTTTGACATGAAATAATTTGCTATGACATTTCAAAGTAAATCTTAATGTGCTCTCCTTAACTTTATATTCTGCATTATATTACAAATGCTCAACCTTATTCTTTTTATATACTGCACTCTTGGTCTCGGTAATATAATCGGGGGCCTATATTCTAAACAGTGTATAAAATCCAAACGTGCTGCGGTATATGCCTTTTCAGTATTGCTTATTCTTTTGAGCCTTGTGAACTGGGATTTGAGTATATTACATATAATATGTCTGGATTGAGAGCTACATGCAGAAAGTATAGAAATATTGCTAAAAGACTTTGTAAATTTCGATTTTTAATGTCCCATCCAAGGTTTTGTTACAATTAAACATACATCTACAGTATCTAACCAGAACCTAATAGTTTATATTCCATAACAGTGGGGTATACTTGTATTTATATATATGGAACACACATCTTGAGTAAGTAGATACTAGTGACTTTCAATCTGTGTATTAGATGTCAGCTGCAGAAATCGTGTAATACCCATGATCCTAGGTCTTATGTCTAGTGTCAAGTGTCAAAAACATTTTTCTACAAAATTCAGAGAGACATTCCATTAAGGGCACTGCTCTAGAAACAAAAGGATGTTTATGTGAATTAGTTTATTTTTATGTGTTTTAGGTGAAACATTAAGTTCAAACCTCAGTTAATTACCTCTAAGTCTACCCAGTATTGCACAAATTCCACTATTTGCTGTTGAAAAACTGTTGTGGGATCAAAGGATACCTTCATGTAAAATCTACCATCAGTAAGTTGTTAATAAGCTTCCTGTATATATGTATCATTATGCCATACAACAATAGCCCCTCCTTTATCAGCCTTCACTATTTTTTTTTTTACATTTTCAAAGAAGAAGCTAGTTTATTAAGACAATGAATTTCATTCTTGGTCATATTATCAACATTTTATTTTTATATATTGCTAAATTCATTACACACTGATCAGCTCTTCAAATCTATGTACAATGCTGTTGGGAGGTGTTAGAAGTTAGACCTTTTGAATGTGAACTAGACAAAATCAAACTCTGTGTCATGTGTCTGCAGTTTATGAGAAAAAAAAAAACAAGTGGAAGTCATTTATTTAAAAAAAATAATAAATTCACTACCAGTTGATGACTTTTTTAATGAAATTCTCAGTTATAGAATTGGAAATGCATTGGATTTTATTCTATTACTGTAAGATCTATGATATTTGCAGCCCCTGCTCCAGGTGTCCCATATTTTAAATGATTACTTGGTTCATAGGTTCATAGGTGTATATTAAGCTAATGACCACCAGAGCCATTAAAAGCCTAGCCGTGCAACCTTAATGTGACCCACGGATTAGATTTATATTTGAATTTTAGTGGGTGATTTACTGACTGACTGTCCATCAGAGATGTTGAACTTCCAATTACCCATCCATTGGTCCTAGTCATGCTTAAGTAGGGATAGTGAGAAATTCTGCTTTCCTGGCTGGGGTGCCTTTTCCATAGAACATTCTCTGGAAAACACATCTGTCTCTCCAACATGTCCTATTTATGTTGCAAGCAAAATTTAGGCTTCTAATCTAGTAGTGCTGATACTGTTTGTTTTGTGGCTGTACAAAAGGTTCATAAAAAACAGGGTCTAAGGGTGCCTTAAATACCAGGCAATGATTACCTCTCAGATGTCTATATGATACTGCGTTAAGAGACAGGGCTTTGACGCTGTCTGCATAGGATATTGTGTTTACTCCCTGTATTCTTTTTGTAGGAACTTCTGTAGATGTTCTGTTGCTGCATAAATCTGGTCAGGTACATACCAAATAGGCCATTATACTTTATGATGAACCTGATGAGGGCTAATTACAGTGGCATGATGACGCCTGCACCTAGATGTCATGCCCTTGCTATAAGTTGAGCAAGATGAAGGATTTTCTTACTGCCTTGGATATATGTTGATCAAAGGCTAGGGTAATATTTATGAGTTCCTAGATCTCTAAATAGAGAATCAACATTTAATGGTGTTTTATTGATGATGTAGTTACCCAGGGTGGCAAAATTCCCAATAGGTACAGTAATGCATTTCTTTGTATTGAGTTTTAAGCTATGGCTTTGGGACCACTTGTATGTCTGTATTAGATCTTCCTGAAAAGTGTTCTCATCTTTGAGGGGTTCAATGACTGCTCCCAGTTTGCAATCATCAGCAGACTTGGTTAGCTTAAGGCTTTTGACATAGGCTTTGACATTTGAGAAGTCCATGACAAAGAGGAATAGGACTAGCAGAGAGCCCTGGATGACTTTTTTGGTGACCAGCTTCTTTGTGGCTCATTACTGATCTCCTAGGTCCTATCAGTGAGCCAGCTAGCTAACCAGCATGTTATAAAGGGTTTTATTCCTAGTTGTGTAAGTGTGTTGACAATGGCTGAGCGGTGTATTGTATCTTGACTAGTGGTCTTCTATGTCCTTGTTGATAATTTTTATGATAATTCTTTCCATGGCTTTGCAATTAAGACTAGTCAAACTAATGGATCTGTTGTTTCTAGTATCTGTTGAAGGTCCTCCCTTATAAAGGGGTACTATCATTGCAGTCCTCCATTCACACAAAACAAAGCCTGCTTTAAGGCTATAGTTAAATAAAGACACCAGGGGTCCTGATAAGTTGTATTTTAGACTATTTAGGAGGCATTCTATGATGTTAAATGGGCCCATTGAGGCTGTAGTCTTGGCTTTAGTGAGTGCATCCAGTACATGCTTCCTAGTTATAGTTCATAGGGTTATGGTTGAGGGTACTATTGGTGGGATGGTCGATGGGTGAAATGGTGGGTAAAGTAGGAACTGAATTTGCCTGCTAACTTGCTTCCTATTTAATTAGGCTCTGTGAATGTGGCACCATTAACTACCAGTTCAACACTTTGCTATGTGCTGCCTTTGATGATTCTAACATAGCTATAGAAGACCTGATGGTTACCTTTCACATGATAAGATATCTCAACCTCAAAGATGGTTCTACTCGATATGATTACCATCTTAGTCACCTATTTAATTTGATGGGAGAGGCTTTTTTTTATCTTTATGGGAATTACCCTTCCTGATTTCTGCTCTCTCTCTCTCTCTCTCTATATATATATATATATATATATATATACAGATATATATATAGTTTCCTTTTATTGTACATACTGTTTAACTTGGGATGCCACTATTGTGGTTTGTTTCTGGAGCTAGTTCCAGGTATATTTCTGGTAGGTACAGCAGCCTCTGTGCAGTCATTGACATGGCTGTACAGAGTTTCTGAGATTAATTCAGCATAGGCTGTTGTATGCTCAAGGTTTGAAGGGGCATTGAATTTTGACAAACCATAACTTAATAGCAGGTAATTTGCCTTGGAATAGTTCTTATCTGTTACTGGTTTTAATAGAATTAAGGAGTTTATTTTGATTTAGAGGGAGACAACTTTATGGTCAGACCTTACCAAGGAGGAAGACACAGTTGGTTGGGTGCAGCAGCACCCCCCCCATATTTGTGAGCATGATGTCCAGTATGTTGGAGCCTCTAGTGGGTGTTTTAACTATTAGTCCAAGGTTGTCTGAATTTATGAAGTCCAGGAATCTCTGCACCTGTAGATTTGAGGCCATGTAGGATTCCCCAATATATATATATATATATATATATATATATATATATATATATATATATATATATATAGAAGAGGTAATTAAAGTCTTCTATGAGTAGGGTGTTAGGTTAAATGGTAAGTGTCTCCAGTATGTCCCAAGTATGCATTTTGACCTATAATTGGCCATGATACGGTACATGTTTTTTTTATGGTAATCTCCAAATGGAAGAACTACAGCATGTCATCCTGCCTGACCACCCTAGAGATAAGCCGGTTATTGATGCATATTGAGACACCACCACCTCTTGTTCTAGTCTGTGTGGAGGTGGCCTCACTGATTCTAACCTGCTGGGTCCTATCAGTGACACAGTTTGCTCTCCAGCATATTATAAAGGGGTTTATACCTAGTTCTCTAAATATTTTGACAATGCCTGAGTGAGGTATTGTATCAAATGCCTACGTCAGATCAAGGTGGGCAGTATACACAGTTTTCCCCTCATCCATTGACTTATTGACCTTTTTAAAGCAGTTCACCAGATTCAGTAATAATGGCCTTCCTTTGTCAAAGCCAAACTGAGATGGATCCAGTGTTTGGAGTTCTCCTATGTCCTTGTTGAAAATTTCCATGATAATTCTTTCCATAGCTTTGCAAATAAGATTAGTCAGACTAATGGGTCTGTAGTTTCCAGTATCTGTTGCAGGTCCTGCCTTATAAAGGAGGAATGACTGTCACTGTCCTCCACTCAAATGGCACAAAGCCTGTCTTAGGACTATAGTTAAATAATGACTCCAGGAGTGTTGAGAAGTAATATTTTAGAATAATTGGGAGATATCCTGGGGTGTTATTGGGGCCTATGTGGGCAGTGTTCTTAGCTTTAGTGATTGCAGCCAGTACATGCTCTCCTTAGTTATAGTTGGAAGAGTTATGTTTGATGGTATTACTGAGAAGTTGTTTGGGGGGTGACAGTGGGGTAAAGTTGGAACTGAGTTTGTCCACTAACAGGTTCAATATATTGCCAGGCTCAGTGAATGTGGCACCATTAACCATCAGTTCAGCACACTGCTGTGTGCTACCCTTGAGGTGTCTGACATAGCTGTAGTAGGCCTTATGTTTATTTTTTGGGTCTATATTATATAACCGAAGTTTTATAACTTCGAATACCATATGATCGACACCATATGGTTGAAGTTATAAAACTTTGAATATAAAATAAAATAAATAAATAAAAAAACAAAAAACTAAGGGTTGTTTGCTTTCTAGGAGTTTGCTACTATACAGGGCCCTGCTAACCCATGCAAATGTGCAAAATATATAGCAGCACAGAAACAACAGAAAATAAAATAATAAACCCTCTGGCCATTAAAATGACAATACTATGAGCCCTTTTGTATATTTCCCAACTCAGATAGACCAGGCAAATGCTTCCTGCCACAACATGAATAAAGCCAGCCATCTTGATGTAAAAATATAGTAGAAGAGACCTACATGTTCAATGTTGAGACAAACCACTTTCACAACTAGCTGGAAATTCTTGCTGAAGGTAATTTCAAGATAGTAACATTTAGCAGAAGAACATTTATTTTTACAAAAATCAGCAAAATGCATACATAAAACAGGAAATAAGTGATCACTTAAAATAACTTGAGTAGAATTTAGCAAACAAAAGCAGTTAACTTTCACTGGATGACACTGGTTACAAGTAAAACACTTTTGGAAAATAGACTAGGACTACAAGCTTTGTTGAGCTCCAGGAAAATGAGCTGGAGACAGTCTCTAGTAAAGGAGGTTTACTCATAACAATGCTGTTTGCCGGGTGGGCACTCAGTATCATGGGTCTGTGGAAAACATTCTTTTATAACAATCAAAAGCAATGAAGCAGGGGAAGGATGGACTTTGGAAATTAGATAATTATAAGGGGTGGAGAGCAAAGACACAGCTTTATAAAACAACTACCGCAGAAGGGTGGGAGGGTTCTGAAATTTTCAAGGAACAAGCTAGCTAGCTACAGAAGCAATCAAATAAAGACACTATTGGAGCTCTTTCAAAAATTTACCTTAATGTGTTAATGGTGGATGGACAGTCACAGAATGCAAGCAGGATAATGGTGAGCAGAACATAAAAACAATGAAGGACAAATTTGAGCAGAGGTAATTCTCCCACTATTGAAATTCTCCTGCAGTTTAAGTGACCAGACTATGCAAAAAATTACCAGTCACACTATGGTAAAAATTCATTAATAAATGATTATGCATACATCTGGTAGTAGTAGTAGTAGTATGCAGTTTTGTCACAACTGTGAATTACTCGACAAAACTTTGACCCAGCAGGGTTTAAATGGAAACATGCAGGGCCAGATTCACGAAGGCTTGCACGGAGTCTAAGAGTAGAGTAAGACTCCATGCAGCCAACATGTCTTCCGAGCAATCCAGGAACAGCCGTCAGGGGCGTGTAAGAGAGCTTCTAAAACTCCTCTTACAAAGGCATGCAAATGAGGTAAAATTGCAATTCAGGAAACCCTAACCTGTCCGAGTAAGAGTAGTGTTATTTGCAGAAATATACTCCATTGAAAACTGAGTACGGTTCTGCAAATAGCAAAACGGAGCCATGACAGCTCAAAAAAAAGGATGCATCCAGTCGAGGAAGCATGCCAATGGCTAAAAATACGGCCATTGGCAATGTCCACTGATGCAAAAATAAAATAAAATAAATTCCTTTTTTTTCCCGATCACCGATGTTTAAGCGTAGCGCAGCGCCGCGCAAACGTGGTGTGCTGTAAAAACCAGAAAACCAATAATTAAAATGCATACATGTGGATTTTACAGTAATCCCTAATATACAATGCAAGGGAATGGCAGTCCAAAGACAACATGGCTACTGAGTAGAGGTTGCTAAGGGGGGAAGCTCAGTCTAAGAATTGTAACCAAGCATTAGTAGGCAATCCTATCCAAATGAGGGTAAGGATAGTGAATCACAAGTTTACATAGCAAAAGAGGACAGTCAGTGTAGTGTAGGAGTAGTATAAGGGGTGTAACAGAGTAGATGATAGGTGACCTCATAAGGGGGGTATGTCTGAGAGAAGTGAAGCTCATTGGAGTAGAGTGTCTTGTGTCTGCTGTCAGATACTAATCACTGGAAGAGGTGTGTCAATAGGTACCCTAGCTAAAGGCAAGAAATTGAAGGTGTATGCCATGAACAACACCAAAGTTTCTTGTAGAAATGCCTGCAACGTGTATGCGCACGTGTGCACTCCTGTAAAACCAAGTAAGCCTGTGTGCGCACGTGTGAGCCTGTGTGCGTGCGTTTAAGCAGGAGTAAGCAAGTGTAAGGATGTTGAAACCCGTGTAAGCGCGTTTGCACCTATGTGCGTGCGTGTTAGAAAGAATAAGCAAGTTGTAGCCCGTGTAAGCATGTGTGCGCGCATGTGAGCTGGAGTGCGCGTGTTTGCGCTTGTGTGCGTGGCGTTGCCCCCCCTGAGGAAACATAAAGGGAAAAGGAAGCACAACAAATACTCGGAAGTTAACCAGGGAGTACTAGCAGAGCTAGCAGGTGAAAACAATCAGAATCAGGCAATTACACAGGCAGTACACTAGCCCAGCCCAGCACTTAAAACTCAGAAAACTACTTTCCAGTATGTTTTTCTCAGAGACACTGCAACACTGCAGTAAGCTAATAGAAGTGAAAACTGAAAAAGCTTTACTGAGACAAAGAAATGTTAGGGGCTGCCATTGCTGTTATAAGGCGACATATGCAACATGCTGAGGGTGGTGACAATGCGAATGCTGCTGAGCAACCCACAGTGAGGAGACGGAGAAGAGTGTACAGGCCTAGGGTAACCTACCAGGGGCTACATGAGCTGGAGATAGTGGATCACTATAGAGTGGACAGAGACCTCATGCAGCAAATTGTTGAGCTGTGCAGGCCACTCCTCACACACAGAACCAACAGAGGGGAAGCCATCCCAGTGGAAACCAAGGTATGTGTTGGCCTAAGAATACTAGCAACAGGTACCTTCCAGAGACCAACTGGTGATATGATGGGGATTTCACAGGCATCAGCATCCAGGGTACTGCACCAGTTTCTGATTGCCATGTCAGCACATGTCGGTGAGCATGTATATTTCCCCAATCCCGTGAGGTATTGGCCAGCAATATGTGTCTCTTCCAGCAAATAGCGGAATACCCTGAGGTAGTGGGTGCAATAGACTGCATGCACATTTGCATCAAAGCACCAGCTGGTGAGTGGGGTGGGGTCTACTATAACCACAAGGGTTACCCCTCCATCAACTGCCAGGTCATGTGTGATGCCCAGGGCATAATAATGAATGTGTGTGCTGGCTGCCCTGGAAGCTACCATGACTCCCATATCTGGCATCTGACACAGCTGTACCAGACATTTGCCAATGGGGACATCCCTTATGGTCATATGCACTTGAGCCGTGGCTGATGACACCCATCAGAAATGCACACACACCTGAACAGGAACGCCATAATGAGGCACACGCACAAACACGAAATGTAATCAAGCGTGTGTTTGGGCTGCTCAAGTCACGGTCCCAGTGCCTGGACACATCTGGGGGAGTCTTGCAGTACTCACCAACTACATGTACCCAAATAGTCACGGTATTTGCTATGCTACACAATATGATCCTGCAAAAACAGCTGCAGCAGGAGCAGCATAGGGTTGGGCACAACAGCCCCCCACCATTGCCAAGGCCATCACAGGCAGAGTGTGACTCGGAGGAGGAACAACCTGAGCCTGCCCCAATAGGCAGAAGGAGGCGTGCCCAGTATGCCTTGGCCTTGGCAAAGAGGCAACGCATAGAATATACACTGGCTCAGTAGGAACCCTGGAAATGATACCTCTCTCCAACTCGCACATATAGTAAAAGGGATGCCTAACTTGACACTACCTGTTAACAAACATGTATAGGGAGTGTAAAACGTGCATCCGACATAGGCAGCCCTGCAGCACCACCTGAGGCATGATTGCTATGTGCTAAGCAATGTAAAGCAGTGCTAAACAGCTTTCACCACTATTTAGTATATGCATACCTCTCAACCTGGAAACATCAAAACTCTGGACAGGGCCCATGAAAAATAGGTACAAATCTGTACACTAATTAACATTTAATTTGCATACATAATTGCATAACCCCACCCACTCCAGTGGAATTGTGGGATACCAACTTTCAAACGCAAACTGAAGAACAGACAACCAAAATATGGCACCAGAGATCCCCTGCAGCCATTTCAATGTCCCATTACCTGGCTATTTCACTCCATTTGCCATAAACACTGTAATGTGCATACTGCTTTACTTCTACAATGACTGTTTGGATTTAACTCATTTAACATGTTATAGCACAAACACTAAGACATCTGCTAAACAAAGCAATACTGTCTCACAATGAAAATAGATTTAACATTAAAACTTTTCTGCCCTTGAAACTCACATTCATTGAAAACAGAATTGAAACCCACATTCAAAGAAAATGCATCTGGCCAGTGGAGGATAAAGATTACCTTTGGGCTGTTTTTAAATCATAGACCCCTTGCACACAAATCCTACATCCTTGTACTAGTACACTTGTTAGAGCACATTTTAAATTTATTTTTTTGAACATTTTTCCAGTAAGCAATGAAACAAAATACATGAACCAATATTGAAAACTGCCCAGTTCAGAACATTTCTATCATAAAAGTCTACTCAGACTTCTAATCCACCAGTATCAGTAACAATGCACAATCTCTGCAGAAGTCAGTCATCTAATTAATTCCAAATTAAAGAGATCTATAACTAATGAAGAGGTTGCTGCTAGCAAACAACGTTATATTTCATTGTTTCATCTACAAATAAAGTGCCTGTTGCCCTTGAGGAATACATTGCCTATTTTACATAAAAAATAAACAAACAAGCTAGTAATATTGCAATAGGGAATGGATGGCAAACTGATAACAGGTTCATAGTGACTAGGTATCTCTGGCAAAGAGGACATTCTCAGGACTGCAGCATCCACCCCCTTTAAAAGTACAACACAGTACAGTATCAACAATCCATCTACATACTGTATGATTAGAACCCACATCCTTCTACATCAAATATAAGTATTCTACCTGTTGTGCTACTAACATGAGCAGACATGACATAAGCAGTACTAAACTTCTCTCCCCTGAAGAGCTATGCAGCACAAGAAATCTGGAAAAATGAAAATGTATTAGGTGGGAGGACAAAGGCCCAAAACCAGGGACACATTTTAAACATTGCTTGTATAACAAATCTTAGAAAAGTTGCTAGAATAAAATGTTGTGTTACCACTCTGACTATTGTCTGCCCCTTTCATTCTTGAGCTCTCTTTGCATATTTGTGTGTCTATCTTTGGAGAAAGATAAAAATATTTTCCTGACTCCCTAAAGAAGTGAAAGGCATATGATCTTTGTGTTTAATTCCTCAAAACATAAATCAATCTGATTTTAAGCACAGAACCTCAATATTCTAAATATGTTATTTTTCCCCAAGATGTACTGTTGCAGTGCATAGGTATGTAGACCTGCAAAAAACATGTTGAGTGTTTTATTCAGCATGATTGCACCCATTTAATGTTTATGCTTTCCAGAGTGCCAGAAATTAAATTCCGTAAAGACTTGAATGCTCAGTATGCAAGAAGTGTGAACTTAAGCCTCTGTTGAGCACAACAGCATCTTTGAGAAAGAGCAAGCTAAATCTTAAATTCATACATTCCTTGATAGGCATTAAACAATTTGAATTAAAAAGACAGATGCCCTCTCATAAAAAGGTGCAGAGAATGTTGCATGGTAAAAGTTCAAGACTGAATTACTAAAGAAAGCTAAGAAGAGCATATTTTGTGTGTGAATTATATCAGATCATTGATTCACATCTGACAACTGTGTAATTATATTCATGCAAAATATCTATCTTACCCCCATTAAAAATCAAAAACAAAGCCATAGTTACATGAATTTATATTTCTGTACATTTTGTTGCGTCTGTTGCCATCAAGCTGAATTTAACAGTGAGATTGTGAGAGTGAAAGAAACACACACACCTCTTAAAGTAACTACTGCTGTCAGTGTCAGGAGATTAAATGGGGCAAGTAAAACCAGACTGCTTTCTCACTTAATTCACCTGCCGTTTGAGCACTTAAATGAAAACCAGACTGCTTTTGCACTTCCGTTTGAGCACTTAAATGACAGAACTGCCTTCAGAAAGAAGGCAAAGTAGACACACACAATGACCACCATTTCAGCACTTAAATCAGAGAACTGCCTTCGAAAAGAACCAGAGTCAGACTGCTTTCGCACAAAGTAGAGCACTGCTTCCAAGTTCTTCTTGCACACTCAGTAACTGTGCGGTTTGACCACTTAAAAGAGAGAACTGCCTTTGAAAAGAACAAGAATGCTTTCTCAATGATTTCTCACTAGTTAAATTAGAGTACTACGGCTGCCTTAAGTTCAAGCTCTTACACACACACACACAATAAATGCCACTGCCATTTGACCACCTAAACGAGAGAAGTTGGATCTACTTTTGAAAAGAAGCAGACTGCTTTCTAAATTCTGTTAAATAAAAGTACTTGCCTTCAAGTTCTTACACACACAGTAACTGCCATTTGAGCATTTAAATGAGAAGACTGCCTTGGGAAATAAGGCAAAGTAAACCCACACAGTATGTTAACTGCGCTAAACTGCCGTTTGAGCACTTAACAGGTTAAAACACGGCAAGTAAACAGTGCTGCCTGCAGAGTACTGCTTTCTCTTGCAGATAAAGTAACACAAAGAAAAGACCTGGCATAACAGAATTTTAAGCTCCTTACCTGTGGGAACTGGCAGCTGGAGAAGATACACTGCCTGTATATGTGGACCATTCTGCAACAACGTTAATTTAAATTTAAGTAATGGCTCGAATTCTCATGGCAACAAAGTCCCTCTCGAGCCTCAGCAAAGTCAGCACAACAGTGCAACAAGTCCCTAAAGCAACGAAATGAAAGCCAGCAAATAAACAGGAGCAAAGTCCCTTGCTCATTTCTGTCCAAAACGGCAGCAAAGCCAGCACTCTCGGCAGCAAGTACAGTTCCTTTCAAACAGCAAAGCACTTCCCGTCTACTCGCAGCCAGCTGGAAATGATGACGTGAGCTCCTTGAGCTCAGTTCCGACTGGCTGGTAGTGCTGATGGAGCTGACGTCATCGCGCACGTGATGACGTCAGCTCTGACAGCGCGAAAATTAAAAAAATTAAAAAACAAAAGCAAAGAAATCAGAAATGAAGGGGTGCCACTCGGGAATCGTGGCACCCCTTCATTTGGACCCCAAAACTCGGTAAAAACCGAGTAATTCAGGACGGTTGGGAGGTCTGAGTATATGTAAACAAAATTGCACACACTAAGTAGCACAACTACAGGCAATGTTGAGCAATATTGTGCACTGTTCAGCAATGTTGGTCAACATTGAGCAATGTTGTGCAAGTCTGGTCAAATTTGGGCATAGTTCAGCAAAAGCAGGTAAACGTTCATATTTGCTTCACTTTTCTTGAAGCAGTCTGTTCTGCCATGTATGAAAATATGAAGCAATGACAGTCCTCAAACCCAGGATACAGTGCACTATAGTCATAGTACAGAACCAATAAACCATGACAGTATGTCAATGGTCAGCTTGTATGAAAAAATGTTGATAAGTCTATGCAAAGTATCTCATGGAAACCTTGCAGGCATAGCATAATCCCTGTCGAGTTAAGACACAAAGGTGAGGCCTGCAGTAAGAATAGAACCTGATATTCAACACACATATAGTATAAATGTTAATATTGGTAATGTTCACACACATCAACAAATGTAGTGGACCTCAGACAGCAACATACTGCAAGGTCACACTGGGCATGCTCACACACTTGAATATATGAGACAAATGTCAGGCAACAAAACAATGAAAGTCTGAACTGGGCATGCTGACACACTTAGGGCATGTCTGTGTACAGCAGTGGGCCACACATATCTGTCAGTTGCATGTGTCAACCCAGGAGCCTCGCACTATTCACCAATCCGCCATGTGCACACAGTGATATGACAACAGACACATATATAATATAGTGAAACACTGTCATAATCAAATATGTTATGCAGATACTTAGGTTGTTCATAGAAAGTGGGAAAGCAAAGAAGAAACAAAACCTGCAATCAGTACCACCACTGAACAATGTGCATCCCGAACATTAGCATAGGTTCAGAGGTTGACACTAGGCTATCTGCCTTAGGGCATGTATAAGCCTAGCCACAGTGTGTTTGTCTTTTGCAACCCTGCTAGATTAGTAGACTGTGCCTGTGAATAGTAGGTCACACAAGATATTCCACATATGTTCATTTTATTCTGCCTCTGTCTAGCAAGGACCCAGAACATATCCCAGGGCTAAACATATGATCACCCATCCACCTGTGAAGATGTCACCTGTAGGTGGTCAGTGTGAGTCTCTGTATATGTGGGACTGGGATCTCATTCCTGAGTAAGTGGAGCCTCTGGGATGAGAATCTGCCCCTCCAGCATGTCCTATTGACATCAGTGCTGACATTCCCATCCCTGGAGCATGTAGCTGTAAGGGACTTTGATATCCTGATGTGGAGCCTGTCCATCAATGCTGTGATGGACATGGCTTCAAACAACAGGCACAGATTGCATCCAAGTAGGCAGTAAGCAACTGAGGAGAGCTGGGGTCACCATAGCCAAACTGCACATACCATCTGTGTGAGTCCCTAGATCCACTTGGTTAGGTACATTTGTGGACATTACAGTTGCTGCAGGTGTTGGGTAAGGTACATCCAAAACATGGGCCTGATGAGTATAGGGGCACAATGACCCCACCTGATCTAGATATAAAACCCTATAGGATAAGGTGGGCTATATAGAAGGTGTGTCCAACAACATTGGCAACGTGAATGTCAAAGGTGAGAGTACTAACTATTCATGTCCCCAAATCACAAATCACACACACTGTACGTGATGTATCATCACATATGTGGTAATGTGTGGGCACGTTGTTATTACCAAAGGTGATGACTATGCATCTAAAGGAAGGTAGCTGTAAGCCATGGCTCTGGCATCAGTTATCCATCTCTGTGAGACCCTTTTTGAGGATGCTTGTGCCAGCTGGGGAGTCGATTATGGCACACAGTTTGCAGTCATCTGCAAACATGGTCAGCCATATTCCTCCTGTGTTAGTCAGTACATCTCAGAAATATATACGGAAAAAGAGAGTCCCAGGACTGAGCCCTGTGGGATGCCACATGTAATTGGTGTATAGTCAGACATGGCACCTGCAATACTGACCATGTGGGTGCTAGCCATGATCCAGTTAGCAATCCATCTTGTGACATATGTGTAGATATTGAAGCCGGTGAGCTTATGTATAATGGCCGAGTGGTGTATTGTGTTAAACTGTTGTGCGAGCTCCAGGTAGGCTGTGTGGGCAACCTTTTGTATGTCTATGGACCTGTTAACTGTTTAAAGACATCGAACAGGTGCAAGAGGCAAGATCTGCCCACAAGAAGGCCAAATTGTGTAGGATCCAGTGTCTGTAGGTTCACAATGTCTATGTGTATGTGTTCCATGATGAAATGCTCTATAGCTTAGCAGACCAGGATAGTTGGGCATATAGTGCGATATTGTCCAGGGTCCCTTGTGGCACCAGCACTGTGGAGCGGGAACACTGTTGCTGTATGCCATTCCTTGGGTACATATCCTGTAGTAACTCTGATATTGAACAGTGACATAATGCGAGTGTGAAGTTCGTCATGAATTTCGTGTAAGCCGCAGTCCAGGACACCGTCTCATCCCATTGATGCTGTGTTGTATGCTATGGAGAGGGCAGCACTCACCTGTTCATCTGTGATGTCAGGGAGGCTACACCCTGTTGGGATGGATATGTGCACTGCAGGGGGGATGGTGGGGAAACATTCCCACTGAACCTGTTTGCCAGGATGTTTGCAATGTCAATGGGTTCACTGTATGTTTTGTCATTATGCAGTAACTCACAGCATATCTGTGAGTTCCCACCCAGGTCCCTGACAAAACTAAAAAAGGCCTTGTGATTGTCCATAGTGTCTGTTGCAAGTGTCCATTAAAAGTGGCATTTAGATGAATTAACAAGTGATCGTAGCTATTCCATAGTACTGATCAGAGATGCCTTCCTGATTGGGATTGTGCTCTATCATGTAGTAGCCTCCTCATGTCCTTTTATAGATCATTAATGGCCATGGTCCACCAGACAGGTCCACTGCCTTTGGAGAAGTGAGTCTTGTAGTTATCTGGGATAGCACGATCCATGCATTCCAGTAGTTGTCCATAGAATGGGTTTGTAAAAGATTAAGTGGTCTGTGCCTAATTAACACTGTCCCAGGGTCTTTGACAGATACCACCTCGGTTTGTATAAGTGTGATGTTTGCTCATGAGAAGTACGTCACTGAGATCACCTAGGATGTGTGTTTGTATGGGATATGTATGTCCAGTGAGATGAATGTATGTTCTGACCTTAACAATGAGGGGTATACCTCTGGTGTGGAACATAGAGTCCCCATGTTGGTGATGATCAGGTCCCACATGTTTTAACCCCCTGTGGTTGTGATGACCAGTTCTGCCATAGCATTTGAGTGTAACAATCCTAGCAACTGTTGTGCGAGGGTGTCAGTGCTTGAGTAGTATTCCCAGTCAATGTTTGTGTATTTGAAGTCACACAATATAATGGTGATGGCGAGACCTTCACATTCCCCAGTGTTCCCAGGAATAACGAGTGCTCTTCCTGAGTTTGGGAGTGTGGTCTGTAGCAGTCGACAAACTGAAATGCAGTTTGGCCCACTGTCAGTTGCACATGTACATTCCCCGATGCTTCGTGCAGTGCTACCAACCCGGAGGTGTGCATATGAATGATGTATATGAATACCCCCCTATTGTTGTTGTCCGGTCCGAGTCTTGTGTCCGAAAACCATGGTATGAAGTAAAACCTGGTAGTGCTGGTGTGCCTTTGGGAGCCTGAGCCAGGTGTCTGTTACTGCACATATATTGACAGTCTCCATACTGATGTGAGTCCTGAGTGCATGTATTCTGAGGGTTAGACATCTGTTGTTGAGCAGCATTACTCTTTGTTTCCTTTACCCTGTAATGTCTATGGAGGTGGTTTTGTCTTCTGAGCCTCGCTTCAAACAGCCACTATGGGTGTGGCAAGAGCCTTAGCCAGTCTGCGAAAGCCTAGGGGTGACAGGTGCATTGCTTCCATAGTGAATCTACGTGGCATGTCGAGCATGTAATCCCAGGCTGACAGACACTGGATCCCCTTTGAATGACACCAATATGTTAGCCAACTGTTAAAAGTGATTGGTTTGTCTGTATACTGTGACATAATTCTTGGTGAGGGTAAGATGCTACACAAGGTCAAGGTCATACTGGCCTGGGCTATATGATCAGAGAGCTCCTCTATGTCTCTTGTCATGTAGTCCAGGGAGGAACATCTGAGGGTTTACACACCAGCGTGGTCAATGATGGAGCCATATTTGTACAAGCAGTGGACTGACAAAAGTACATGTGTCATGTAGCAGATCCTGGCACCCAACAGATGGCACAGAGTGACCTGCTCCTTGTTCAGCCTGGTGAGTGGGATGTCAGTGTGATCGACAATTACAGTCACCTAATACAATTGTATGAGGTGTGTTGTGTAGGCCTAAGGGCAGTGACTGTGTGGCACACTGACTTTGTGAACTATGTGATATGTGTATATGGTTGTGGGTTAGCAGTTGTTTGTGTGTCTGCTTTGGATGTCTCTGCTGTTTAGGCAGAGTATATTTAGAGGCTCCGAGTATGTCTTTGTGTGGTAATGTATTTGGTTTGCTGTTGTCATAGATCCATGTGAGACTGGATTTGTGGTGTGTGTGGTTACCTTCACCACCTGATAGACTGTGCCAGTCATGGCTTTGGAGAGCTCAGCCTCCTGTCTGTCTATACAGTTGCATCTCTCACATATATCTGAGTTTGTTGGAAGGAGGACAGGGTTCTCTGTGTACATAAGGCAGTTGTAACAATTCGTCAAAATTCCAATATGCACCAGATGGGCTGGAGAGTACACACAAAACCGACCTTTGGACATGCCAGGATATAATGATGACATACACTGTTTACTGATCACAAAGGATCAGTAGTGTGTTAAGTGTGTAAAAGAGTATAACAGGGGTTTAGTGTTCAGGTTTGTCATTGCTTTGGAAAGATTATCTGTGAAGGAGTACAGACAGAAACATTACACCTCCTTCAGCTATGTCAGAAATAGCTATGTACAGTCATATATGTCCTGAGTCAGGGTCAACTGTACCTGACTGACAATGCCGACATCCTGTCAGACAGGCCCATACATACATACCCACTTCCCAGTGACAAAAGGCACTATCATCATACCAGGAGATATCACATGTAGAATGTGTAAACTGCTCCTCCCAAAGCCAAATGAATCCCATCACGTGGATAACATTGTTTCCCCATATGTGTCATAAGTGAACAACAGAACAGACAGACCCTGCAACAGTCTGTTGAGCCTCACACTCTCTATAGGATCTTACACTGTTGAATGTGTTACAGCAACATGTGGCACACCCCACAGGTGTTGGTGCACAACAGACCATGGGAACTATAGTCCTATAAGCCTATGAAGTCCGAACTGCTAGGCCATGAAGTCCATCATGATTGCAGTCAGGAACAGAGCTATTGTAATCCGACAAACACACAACCCAAATGTCTGTGGTATGTTAATGAGCAGATCATGTTCCCCAAACCTGCTAGATTATTTTCAAGGCAGCCACCCAGGGCATACATCACTGAAAGGAGCAACACAGGTCCCACATAGACTTTGAATAGCCCTTTATCAACATCACAGACACATGTTGTATCCACAAAACCAACAATCTGTGCATAAATATGTATTGTCATACGAAGGAATAGCAATCTGTCCACAGATAGATCACACACTATAAATTGTGGATTCCTGTTCAAGATGTTCACACCTGCTCACCCACAAGGTTCATTCCTGGAATTGCGTAACACTAAGTGCACACACATTACCATGTCTAGTCTGATGATGTCAGCATCCTACAAATATAGCAGGAGAAAAGAAACCACACAGTAAAGCATATAGCGCGTTGTGTTAATGTGTATCACTCTAGTATCATAGCATAGTTAGGTAGGGGTTTGAATCCTGCAATTGCTGTGGGGGTGTATGTGTCTGTGTGTGTGTGATTCCCTTTGGGAGGAGTGGCCTTTTTGGAGACTTTCACAACACATTAAAAGAGGTGAACACCTCTTTGCCAAGTCTGATGATGTCAGTATCCCACAAATACAGCAGCGGAGATTAAAACACCCAGTAAAGCATATAGTGCATCGTGTTAATGCGTATCTCACTAGCATCTTCACATAGTTTGGTAGGGCTTTGAATCCTGCAATTGCTGTGTGTGTGTGTGTGATTCCCTTTGAGAGGAGTGGCCTTTTAGGAGACTGTGAAAACACATTAGGAGTGTTGAATACCTCTTTACCAAGTGTGATGATGTCAGTATCCCACAAATACAGCTTTGGAAATAAACATCCCCAGTAAAGCATATAGCATGTTGTGTTAATGCGTATTTCCCTATTGTCATAACATAGTGGGGTAGGGGTTTGAATCCTGCAAATGCTGAGTGTGAATGTCTATGTATGAGATTCCCTTTGAGAGGAGTGGCCTTTTTGGAGACTATGAAAACACATTAGAAGAGGTGAATACCTCTTTGCCATGTGTGATGATGTCAGTATCCCACAAATACAGCTTTGGAAATGCATACACCCAGAGAAGCTTATAGCGTGTCGTGTCAATGCGCATCTTCCTAATGTCATGACATAGTTAGGTAGGGGTTTGAATCTTGTAAATGTGTGTGTGAGGGGGGTGTGTGTGTCTAATCCTATAAGAGAAGTGGCCTTTTTGGAGACTGTGAAAACACATTGAAAGAGGTGAATTTCCCTTTGGCCGGTTTGATGATGTCAGTATCCCACAAATACAGCAGTGGAAATAAAAGCTCCAAATAAAGCATATGGCTTGTCGTGGTAATGCATATCTGTCTAGTACCATGACATAGGTAGGTAGGGGTTTGAATCTTGCAATTGCTGAGTGTGTGTGTGACACTGTTGAGCAATGTGTTGTGTTTTTTGCTTTTACTACTGTATGACATATCAGTAAAACAACAGTATGTGCATTGCACACAGCAGGTATCTGTGTGTCAAATACACATATATACATGTGATCTAAATTGGTAACTGTCTGGCCAAGACATATATGTACATGTGACCTCATTCACTTCATAGGTGTGAAGCCTGCTGTCAACATGACTGCATGTATTACCATTGACAGTTGTTGCTGCTGCTTCTTGGACCATAGCTCACATATGTATGTATGTATGTATTTATGTATGTATGTGACAAGTCCAGCCACTGTAGTGAGCTATGCCCTAGGTCATCTGTGTCACACACACACATGACAGTTGTTATAGAATAGTGTGAGTGTGGGTGTATGTCTGTGGCATATGACAGACATGTTCAAACACAACACAGTCTGTCAATAATGACCATTCATTGTAGGTATGCAACAACTCCGTGTATATGCATACAGACCCCTTATTGCTTATGTGATACACTGAGGGACATCAGCATAGCTTTGGGAATGTGGATATCAAAGGACAGATGAAATCACATGTGGCTGTTTGTACACATTGGTACCCCTGCTACATGTTGTGTGCTACTACCAATGTGGTAATATCAGGATACTATGTGTAATAAATGTGGATGACTATGCTATTGTTGGCTCTTAGCTTCACAACATGGGTTTGTCAACAGGTATGTGTCTGCATGATACCCTTGTGGAGGATAAGTGTCTAATCCGGGGAATGCTTTGTAGGCCACTGTATGCATCACCAGATGTGGACGTACATATCCCTATTGTGTCTGCTTGTACCTAGGATGGACACATGCCAAACAGGAGTGGTCACGGGAATGTGTGGTGGTCATTACCACTGGTAACTGGTATAGTACAATACCAGAAATATTCCAATGCTGCTGTGTATCCTACAGCTGTGTGTCAGTTGTCAAGACATCATCTAACGATTGGTTAAAATCAGGCTGTTGAGGTTATGTACACTACCAGAATGCTAACTAATGACCTATATCAACAGTATCACCCATAGCATAGTGTCATACCATGTCATACACACATGTGTACCCAAGTTGTGACATATGTGTAGTGACATGCATATTGGACACCAATAGGAAATATGAAGTATTAACACTGTGTAATACAGGGCATGTCACCCTTCCCATGTGCCCACCATGCACATACATGCAAACAGTGCACCTCCACCATCTTCACAAATGTACACCTTGAAATCTGTACTGCACACATCACACATGTAACATCCACTCAACAACACATGCTGCCAGTACCACACACATCAGCCATCTGGCACATGTGTGGACAATCCATGTTTGGAATTAACACTGGTGTAAACAATACGAAATTGATAATCACTGCTGTGATGCATCATGCCTGCTCAGATACACCTACAAGGATATCATTACACTTTACTGTTCAAAACATGCTAACATTGCTACACTGCTAGTAGGTCACCCTGTGCATCAGCACTATGTTATCCTGTTCCTGCATCAATGTCACAGATGACAGGAGGTGGCACAGTTTCATCATATGCACAGGGTGTGTGATTGTTTTTCCAGAGCCCCACATGACCCATCCAATTAACATGTATGTGTATGTGTGTGTGTGTGTGTGTGTGTGTGTGTGTGTGTGTGTGTGTGTGAGGAACAACAGTACAGTATGGGTCAATGTTGATGTGATGTCTGTGTGTATGTGTTAGCCCTACGGGTTGGTAGTATGTGTGTGTGTGTCTGCATGCACACAGTACCCCCTTGTTGCTGCCAAATACAGGAGTTTGTGGGACAGCCACAGACTGTACCTGCCAGGCTGTACAGATCACTGTCTCCGGTCACAGACACAGAACCTGTGCCTGGCAGGGGTGACACGGACAGTATCGGGTACTAAGCCAGACTGAGTACTATCGTCAGAATCAGAAGTATGTTGACTGGACCCATGTTCCTGCTGGGACTGGCCAGAGCCATGTGCACGTGGTCATCTCAGACGGTCTACCGACAGCCCAGCCACAACATTGCTGGGGCTGGTACTGGCACTACGGGAGCAGCTGGCACTTGGGTGTCATGCGCGATGGCTGCCAGCTGAGGATGTTGCTGGCATACATCCACGTCAATGTCCCAGCCATCCTGCACTGTCCTGGCACATGGACATAACATTGCAGAGGACATCTAATGTCTCCCCCCAACGTCTATCAATGACATCGGTGTAATTGCGGATGGCACTGGCAAGGTCACGGATACTGTCATTGATAGCGGTGTTATGAGCCCTCTGCGCCCCTAGTCCCTGCCTGGTGTACCATTCCATACGTGCCTGTGCTTGCATCACAGCCTGGAACATACCTGAGGATGTGAGACCTGTGCGAGCATGCCTGCCAGGGGCATTACAGCCAGTGATGCTCCCACGAGAACCCCTGGACATATGCCTATGTGGTACCATTCTGGGTGTCTGGGCATGACTGCTGTGTGGGGTTGCATGTGCCATAGATACCACACTTTCCTGGTCAATGCCTACCGTATGCTGTTCCTCAACTAAGGCCATTGGTGTTGAGGGATGTAATGGCAGTACGTATGTGCGCATAGATGGGGTGGAAAGCTGTGTACTGTCGATTGGTGGACCACCGACAGACCCTGTCAAACATGCCTGTGCCACTACACATGTATCATCATGGTCACTATTTGTGGCAGTGACCTCAGGTTCCCTGCTGCACCCATCCAACAATACCTCAGCACCTGTGAGAGGGAGGCAGGAAGCAGGATGTTCGCACACATGCACATATGCACACATGAACACATGAACACATGCACACATGCACACATGAACACATGAACACATGCACATATGAACACATGAACACATGCACACATGCACACATGAACACATGAACACATGCACACATGAACACATGCACACATGCACACATGAACGCATGCACACATGCGCACATGCACATATGCACACATGAACACATGCACACATGAACACATGCACACATGAACACATGACCACATGCACACATACACACATGCACACATGCACACATGAACACATGCACACATGCACACATGAACACATGCACACATGCACACATGCACACATGCACACTAATGCACTACACATTCAAGTTGACACACACACACCAACAGCAATGTGGAACATAGTCATTAGTGGTTGATGGTGGAGTACAGTATCACAAGCCAAAGAGTCCTATCACACGTTTCAGCATGCAGGATGTGTGTTGCTCGACAGCATGCAGTGTGAGTGTAGAGAGTCCTTGTAGATAACAGTATACATGTCGTTGATGCATGTGTGTTGTTCAATGATTGGCCTCACCCTGGTACACAATGTGTACATGGACACAACATTGCACTGCAAGTCTGAAACACTTTCCAATGTCCTGTGCACCATCACTCATAGGTATACAAACCATAGCTGGATGCACACAACTGTCTGGTGTATAACAATGAATGCTATGTGTAGTACTGCAGTTACTGTAACTGGATGTAGTGTAGTACCATGAGCCATCATCAGGCAGCATCATGTGGTCACTCAAGGCCACTGATGCATGTCACACTGGCAACTATCTTGCTGTACCTGACCTGCACCACTTAGGCCACATTTAACAGTTCACAGACAGTTGTTACATGGGCATGTCAGATGTTCAGTAGGGAGCATTGTCTAACATGACTGTGTTGTGTGTTAATGCATGTCACACCACCCCATGATAGGCCTCTACCCCCAGGTATAGTATTTGTGCTGTGTTGATGACATATGGAATACTAGAGTATGACCTTACAGCATGTGTCTACATATGCCATGTGTATCATATTAACACATACTGCATATGACAAAGTGGTGTATGTTGTGTGCATGTGTATTGACTCTGCCTATACAATGTCCACTACAGTGTACCCCACTTGTTTGTAATGCTCTGTGTGTTGCATGTGTATGAGTCAGCTACTCGTGTCACTGGGAAGTGCATAGTCACACAGAGAACATGCAGAGCATGCACCATGTGTAGGTGTTTAACATGTGTATATGGCCTACAACTCTCCTATGACATGCACATGTTATATGCTATATTGACTGTAGCCCACTCACCAGCATGGGTCTGCTGTTTTGCTATCACACCAGAGGGACCTGCAAGGATATGAGACAGTATGTCAGTGTCAACAACTATGGTATTGCTGCTGTGAGTCTGCAATTATGCAGTACTACATGGGGTGACAGTCACAGGCAGACAGATAATGTCCCAAATTATCAGTATTGCATGACAACAGGCTCCACATATTCTGCATACACAGTACACATCTGATTAATACATATTATAACACTTGGGATAACAGTGGTCTACGGATATGCCATGTTACCTGCACGCTCGTTGTTGCTGTGTTGGGTGACTCCGGCCTCCATGATGACACAGGTGTGTTGTACTGGTTGGCCAGGAGCCACCACGCTGAGGAGCAGCTCTTCCACTCTGGTGAGGGGGGCATGTGTAGCAGCACCACCACCTGTGGCAAGCTGTTGTCTGTGGACATCGGAGGCATGCTGCCGGACATGTCTGATTAAATCACTGCAGTGATGGCGTACCTGCTCATACATCCAGTTATGCATGCCTACATCATTCACCCAACGGACAACATCCTGCCACAGTGCAGTGTGACTGTGCTGGTCCTGGCAGGTTCTTGAGAACAGAAGGTTATAATGTTGGATGAGTGCATCTGAGATAACTTCCTCCTCCTCAGGGGAATAGGCTGGCTTTCTGTTGTGTGCCATAACCCTGGAAGACAATTAAACAGTAATTGTGAAAACGTCATGTGGCACACTCAACATTCTAATGTACAGACATCAATGAAATGCACATATAGAAACCTATTGGCTATCAGTAGATATACACTTTTAATACCACATATGACTGCTAAGCCCACAACTGCCTGACAGTGCCTGGCACATACTATATACCAAATCATGTTCTGCACAACCACAAAGTGAAACCAGTATGTAGGACTATACAACAGCACATGGCACACTGTATGTGACACAATGCAACACCTAGCCACAGGAGGTGTATATGAAGCTAATGCATACAGACATTTGTCATCCATTGAAATCAATGTACAGTACGGTTGTGGTACTACCAGTACACCACACTACTTGTTGATAGCAAACCCCTCAGTAACATATGTGCACAGTCATCACTGTAGGTGGCATAATGCTGTACTATACTATAAATGTTGCTAGATATGCACCTATATCCTGTGACACACATACCACCGAGGCCATGTTACAGGCATACCAACACACACATCAGACATACCTACAAGACACAAAGGTATGGCAACCCAGATTACATTTACCTGTGTACCATACATTACTGTGTGTCAGCACCTACATAACCTCATGCCTGAGGTATGTAATGTGTGAGGACTACAGGTAACAAACAAAAGTGTGTTACCAAGCCATGTGGATATAAACCATACTGAGCAGTTGAGGAATACAGCTTCAGGTAGTACTACAGTCCATATGTGACTTGTATTCACTAGTGTTAACAATCAATAAGCATACATGTACTGCTTTAGGCTACAAAGGCACACTCCATTCGACACCATGGGACTACGTCACAATGTATGCCATACTGCTTTTAATGCCTGGCAATAGCATACGGACCTTTTGATGGGATTAGAGCTACAACACTACATACCATGGTATACACAGATTCCCACTAGGCTATCACACATATACACATCATTGACACATTCACATACACATTCTCCATCACACACAGTCAGCCTCACATTGCATGTGATGCAACAGGTACATGCGTGTGTGTATCCTGTCCTAGTTAGCTGATAGGCTGTTATCCATAGGGCCTATGGAAGCCTAGACATATGGTAACCTGCACTACAACACACATGTAATGTAGGTTCATGTGCCACTGTCATGCAGAGCCACAGGGATGATTACCGGGTTGTGTTTCCTATATCACATGCAATCATCATGGTTATTGATGGCAACTGCTAATGAGGACCTTCATATGCTGTTGATAGGTAGTTGGTTCCACAGTATGGTATGTGTCTGTGATGATGATGTGCCAGTTGAGCATGTTCTGCTTTTTACATTACAAGGTGTAGATCAGTAGAGTGTGTATCTTGTCTGGTGTTCCATCTGTTTACATGGAGCACGTCCAACACCTGTGGGTTTGCCATAGCTTTGTATGTTAGGCAGGGGTAGCCTCTGGGTAGGCGGTATGCGACACAGTGTAGGTTTTGCAAGACAGTCAGCATAGGGCATCTGTTGGAGTCCAGTAATACTCTTTGTGAGGTATGTGTCTGGCATCTACTGTTGCTGTGGATGTCTTCTGAGGTACATACCAACAGGGACATTGTACTCTATGATGGGTGTTATGACTGATGAGTGGAGTGGAACCCTGACCTCTGTTTCCATGGATGACACACATTTACTGACGACATGTGGACTGTACTAGGTTTACATGACTAGTGTGGCACAGTGATCATCATTAGGGATACTACTGTCCACCTGTGTCCCGTAGTCTCTTATCACACCTTTGGTGTTGAGTACACTACCACCTATGTGTTAGTTCATGGGTACAGGGCTTTTAATAACAGGGATGGCAATACATGTACAACATTCAGCTGGAGCGTACATTTGAACATCCACTGGTGTACACATAGATATGCATATCAGCACATATACAGTCCACCTTTCATGGTGGGACTATCAATTATGCAAAGGTTGAGGGGGATACAGTTATGTAATGATATTGCACAGTCTTGTGCAGAATGCATGGAAGGTGTTCTCAGCCCATATATGTTTCGCAGGACCCCCTATCTGGAAGACTATATACCTAACAAAGCATACCCACGGCATTTGAGCAACACATGTCATATGCCAGCACTGTATGCTGTCTTGTTTGACACACACCACAACCTACATATATATATATATATATATATATATATATATATATATATATATATATATATATATGCACATAACAACCTGCACCAACATATAAATGTCCGCCCTTCACAAACTATTGCAGTATGTCCCTTGCTCTATGCACATGTTCAGATGCTTATAAATCAGACACACATGTATCTTGACATATGTTTGTGCCATACAGACACAAGGTCCACACTGTTGTAAGTCCATACACCTCACGGATGACCTATTGGGCCTTGCTACAACATGGACAGTTGTCACATGTGTGCATACAGTAATAGTACAAGGGTATACATAGCTGCAAATGATACATTACTATGCTAGCCTGGTACAGCGATTGCCAATGCTAAGCTACACATTATGTGACTATCATGCATGTCTTACTCTGTGACATCCAAGTTTATATAGGTGTTTGCAGTACTCCCCCAAACTGCCATTAAACGCAGTACTGTACAGACCATAGATAACATGTTCAGATGTTTGACATATACTGCTGAGATACAAATCTCACACTTATGTCCCACTGCACACAGCTATACAACACTTTCTCCATGGCAATACTTATGCATGGCATCAGTGCATACATACCTACTGCTGCCACATATGCATGTATCAGAGGATCTACAGTACTAACCATAACCATCTACTACTTGCTGGTAACTACAAACTGTTACATATCTGTATGCCCCTTCCAGGTCTGTCTGTGTATGCTTTGGTTTTTTTTTTGTTTTTATTTGGTACAGAAACATACTGTTGCTTGTTTTTTATTTATTTATTGTCCTGCTTGGAGTTGTTCACTATCTGGAACGTGCAATGTAATGATTGCATGTGGGGATAGCAAGTACTATCTGCTTTTATAGGTATCTGCACATGTGCATGTGATGCCCTCTGCTCCAATTGTTGCCCAGCATTTGGTAAATGCATACAGCCTGCTGAGTGGTAATTGCAGTACTCACTGTCATAGCAACCCAATGCTATAAATTGCTAAGGTATGTAGGCATAGCCCTTTCAGATTTCCAGAGAGGGGCCCATGCTTGTTTGCTGTGGACACTGTTGTGTAAGTCAGAAGGTTGGTATACGTCTTATAAATGAAGCTAGAGGTGTAGACTGTGATGTACATGTTGTACTCAGACCTGACTCTTGCCACTTCCAATACTGAGCTATCAGTGTAGAGTTTTACTCACCACTACAAATGCTTACACAACATTTATGTGACTATGTAGTTTATTTTCTATTCATATAATTAACTGCCATACAAATGTTGTTATTGAGACATATTCTCTTGGCACATGAACTGTTTGTGAACTGTTATACTCGGAATATTAATGTACTGACTTCTGCGGGGTTTCTGTTTTTTAGTGTTGACATTAGCACAGGGTTCGCAGGACAACTGTACAATTTCTGTACTGAGTATGCCTACATACACACTTGGTAGACCCTAAACGCACAAGTATCTTTTAATTGGGGGGGGGGTGCTTACATACAGAGAGCATTATGCATTAATGTGTGAATATTATCTTACTGGACTTGCAGGATTGGTGTGCACCTGTGGGTTTATCAGGGCAGGTCACCTGTCTGCATAGTTCCCAACTGTGAACCTATCCAGATGGTAGCCAGAGGTTACACTGTCATTCTTTGTCTGTGGAACTCACAGGTGTTTTCAGCACTGTTACAATGCCATTGTTACAGTCAGTTGTTACCAGTACATGGCTACATCCATTGGTATTTCTGTGTTATACTCGTACATAAGGGTATGCTTGGGGAGGTCCTAACAAAGCTATTTGCAGAGTGTTTAACAGTAGTATAGCCTGTATGCCTGTGTGTTTGTGCCTCTGCCGGGCCTATGGAACACTCAGATACATCTTTGCATGGAGTCAGGGATAGGTAGTTGAAAGTGAGGTACACCTTAGACATAATAGGGACAGTAGGTGTATAGTTCAGTGAAGCAGTGCATATGGATTAGTACTCCTTTCGTGACATACAAGTGGTGTCTACTGTTATTATTGTCAGTATTCATTGTGTAATAGCCCACCTTTCTGACTGACGTCAGTACTTTTCTGAGGGATTCTGAAGGACACAGCTAAAATATGTTTCACAATCAGGGACATCCCTGGAAAGTTGACTGAGTTAGGAGGTATGGCCTCTGCCCTACTCAGATATGCCAGTGTTTGTCCTGCTACGATACTGTGTGGGGGTTGTAAAGTGCCTCTTTAACATTATTTTCTGCTTGATTGGCTGCTTCTCACATCATACTCATGTAATGCAATCCCGCAACAATTGCTGGTAAAGATCCACAGAACAGGCTTTGTGTTATGGCCTTCCTATTTTTCATTTATATTCACTCATTGTAATGCATTATATATTTTTTTGCAGCACCAAGTTATTGTATATCTGTTGTGGCTTAGTGGTACTTCATGCAGTCTTATGTGTCCAAGGTCTGGGGTTTGAGACTGACAGAGGCATTTTATTTTGCTGCTGAGCAGAACAAGGGCCCTGACATAGAGTGACTAAGGCATTTTAAGCAGTTGTAAGCGGGATTGTGCAGGTTTGCATGACGCTTAACGATGCTTAGCTATGTGCACACATGTGCACACTCACTTAAACCCGCTTACTACTGCTTAAAAGTGCTTACTCCCGCTAACCCCCGCGCTAATTTCTTTGAAAGAAAAGAAAATGGGGAGATAGGAAAGTGGTGAAAAAGGGGTCATAAAGAGGGAAAGACAGTAGGTACACAAGCTCGGGATGTGCAGGAAGGGTGTAGGGAAGGTCCATAGCTGCCCATTTCTTTAGCAGCAACGGCTGTGCATATGTAGCAAATTTGGAGTGAAATTTGAAACCTTCCACCCCTGAGAGAAGGGTGAGGACAACAAAGTATGTTGTACTGCCAATTATAATTATCAGTTTACATGTCCAGCAGACATGTGTGTGAAATGGGCAGCTATGTATGGGGCGTAATTTTTTTGCGGGTACAGATTGCCCTTTTTTTTTTTTCAGGGGAGAGTGGAAAGTGAGGTAGAGGAGGTAGGTATATTTGGGGAGGTAGGTTGGGTAGGTAAATAGACAAGACAAACAAGATGCATACAGGGGCAGAGTATGACACATGGGGTGGGCGAACACAATTGACGGGGATCGATGTTTGGAAATCACAAGCCCATGAGCTCACAGATGGTAACAGTGGGACTGAGATCCCCACCCATGGGCAGTCACCACTGGACCTTCACAGACCCGAGGGTCACTGTGCTGGGGGCTGCGTAGGAGGTGCAGGCTCACCCATGAGTTGTGCCACTCTCGCCTCGAGCTGGCGTAGGGGATCAGTGACTAAATGCTGGATCTCCCTATGCACCACAACACGGACCCTTCAGAGGGTGACAGGAGGCCCTTCTCCACCCACGCTTGCAGGGGGGTAAGCCCCATCCCCTGCAGTGCTTCCACCCGAAGGTGGCACAGGACCAACGGAGGAGGGTAGCCTGGGCTGGGCACCAGACCTGCTGGTGCCAGGTGCAACTGCCAGCTGAGGAGGGACAGGTGGGTCCGCTGGGACCGGCCTTCCCATACATTCTGTGATTAGGTGTGTTTAATTACAACATAGACAACAGCATTCCAAGTTAGTTGTAACAGCATGCAGTAATATTCCCATTAACCCAACACACCAGGGTTACAACAGTTGAACAGCAAGCATAACACATGCATGTATTGAACGACAGTGGACATTATAACAGCATGCAGGGATGATTGGTGGCAACAGACCACCAAGATTGTGGTGTTTTAACAGGGGACATGCATCAAAGTAAATGCAGATTTTATATAACAATAGGACATATGTCCCAACAAATGTTATGAGACTAGACATACCCATTGAGGTGTGGAATTGCATTGTTTATGCACATGGAGTAGGGTGTAAAAAGAAACCTCCATTAACATCTTATTAGTACTTTAACTGTACACTACATTCCTATTGACTGCATGTGTGTATCCCCTACATGTATTATTACACTAGGCAACATGCATTTGATTGCGTTATGGGTTTGGCTACTTCATTATATACCTGACCTATATCTGACATAGTAACTGTCCAAGATGCAGGTGTTACTGCTACATACTTGTATTTTATTTACATGTTTATGTATCTGCACATCTGGATGTGTTCACGTGACTTTTTCACTTGATTTTCTACACAACCCTACTTTTCAGGTAGCACACTGACATTTCTGGGGAACACCTTGACAGGCTACTCATGTGCCAGATTTACCTATGCATGTCAACCATTTAACAACTGTTGAGGACTGTTACATGCTTCACAGCTACTGGCACTTCCTTCATCCACTTTATATGGGACTGCACTACTGGGGGTTGTCAGCACTTAATACAACAGTAATATTTCTTTAATGCAAGGGTACAACAACATTTCTGAGTAACTGGCACATACACACTGCAAGTATTATACCTTTCTTATTTACATTAAAACTCTTTTCTACAGGCTCTCTCCTTTATTTGACATTACACTGCATACAGTAGACCTATTCAGGACATATTATACCTTTATTGATAGGTTACAAGACTGTTTTTCAGGCTCACTCACTTATTTTCTATGACAATACATGCAGAGGTAGTATTCCAGACATATTTTTGCTTTATTCATGGGTTACTACACTCTATTCCTGGCTATCTGACTTATGATATGTAACAGTACATGCAGAGGATTTATTCAGGGAATAAATGTGTTATGCTTCACAACTACTGCCACTTCCTTCATCCACTTCTTATGGGACTGCACAACTGTGGGTTGACAGCACCTAATACAACAGTACTATTTATTTGTTGCAAGGGTACAACAACATTTCAAAGTAAGTGACACAGACACACTCCAAGTTTTAAACCTTTATTAATTACATTGAACACTCTATTCTACAGGCTCTATCCTTTACTTGATATTACAGTGCATATGAAAGACATATTCAGGATATATTATATGTTTCTTGACAGGTTACAACACTCTTTTTCAGGCCTGCTCACTTATATGTTATGACAGTACATGCAGAGATAGTATTCCACACTTATTTTACCTTGATTGCTGGGTTAGTACACTCTATTTCTGGCTCACTGATGTTTGTTATATAACAGTACATGCAGAGGATTTATTCAGGAAATTGTATTGCTGTATTATTGGGCTAAAACACTTTTGTCATGCTCACTCATATATATCATGTAACAATACATGCAGAATATTTACTAACCTGCCTTGTGGCACAGCCTTAGCAGCCTATCTGCATAGGCTTGCTGATTTATAGCATGAACACCTGCAGCTGTGGGGTGAATGAAGGGATATTGAGACATACCTATCCATTATTTAGACTATATTAGCTTGTCTTACATACTGTATTCCATGGCTACCTACTTAGTAGTGGGGTATCATGCATATGACAGTCCTCCTGGATCCACTGGTTCAGAAGGTCCTGCTTCTGTCTCTTCAGGACTGCATGGTGGTGACGGACCTGCTCATCAGTCTGAGGGACGCCTGTGGCACTGGTAAGTTCATGAGCCAACCGGTTCCAAGCCTCTGCTTTATACTCCGTTCCTTGGAACTGGCCCTGCAGGAGTCGAGTCTCATGCCGATTGACTAGGAGCCAAACCATGTATCTTGACTCCTTGATGCTCCAGCGTTGCGCTCTAAAGCGTGTACCCTCTCCAGCACCAGACATTCTAACTGCAGATGGGAGCTACAATCAGTTATGGCAAGTGTTCCTGCCTATGTAGCTTAAATATGCCACATTTCCTGCACTTTTCTGTGATTGGCCATTTTTGAATATTCTCGGCTGACTGCAGACCTGCTTAGCAATGGTTAATTTAACATTTATTACTATATATATGTTAAAAGTGGACGTTTATCCTAAGCTGTCGTGGCTTAGTGGTTCAGTACTCTGATTATGGTGCACAGTGTCCTGGGTTAAAACCTTATCATTGCTTTTTATTTTACTACTGTCCAGACAGGTTAGGGGGTGTGGCTGTGTTTAAGCAATTTTGCTCTACGTTGCTCCATGTTGCCCAATGGTGCGCTGGTTGGCACGGCGCGCACCTCCATGCAAACCGATTGTGCTGGGTAAAGCTCTATTTAGCTATGGGCAACTACATTGCACTGGGTAAAGTGCGATTTAGCTATGGGCAATGACATTGCGCTGGGTAAAGCGCGATTTTAGCTATGGGCAACTACATTGCGCTGGGTAAAGCGCTATTTAGCTATGGGCAACTACATTGCACTAGGTAAAGCGCTGCTTAAATGCGGACAATTATATGTCAGGTTCCTTTATAACTTTACATTTTGTTCACTGATACATAGGCCATTTCAATGCACTTTAGTAAAAGTTTTATCATATCTGTCAGGACTTATTTCATATACTCATTTTGAACATAAAATAGGAAGGGGAGTGGTGGGACTCGAACCGTGAATGTCTCTTCTTTGTGAGAATGCTCTACCACTACGCTATTACTATTTGGCGTAATTTGCATACCCATTCCTTATTATGCTCTTCCATGTCGAGATTGCTAACTGCAGCAAAGCAATGGGCACACACGCGCAAATATGGGCAGCTATATTAGGAATTAGAAAAAAAATTTATGTTTTACTTTTTATAACTGCGCTGGGGGTTTACAATGTCAGGGAGTGTGGTGTTGGGTACATGGACATTTCAGCGGACTCGCTCTTTTGTGTTGACATTTTGCATTTCAGACACTTGCAGGGGCGTGGACCTTTACACTACTCGGCAGTTGGACACGCACCCTGCTTGCCTGTATGGTCCGTGTTAGAGTTGGGGTTGAATCAGCATGCCCTCATGAATATTTGTGGCATGCTGATATCATACCGTTCAACTGCAGCCTCCGAGTAAGACTTATTTAGTTTTACACGGAGGATTCGTGAATCCAGGGGGCAGTTTTTACAAGTAATTCTGTCATTAAAATAGAACTGCAGAATAACTAAGGTCCTAGTACAAACTAAAAAAATACAATCAGATGGATGAAAGCAGAAAAGTACAAAGTAGTATCACTGCACAAGTCACTATAAGAGCACTTACATATTTAAGCAAAACTGAAATAAGTAAAACAATTTCATTCATTTTCCATTTTTTTTAGGTTAGTTACTCACATTTCCACACCTCTTCAAGTTCTGGATAGAAGACCTAGCAGAGATGGTCTTTTTCTGGATTTGTTTTCATCATCAGACTCTCCCAAAGACTCTAAAACAGTGTCTAGTAATAAAGCAAGACCATCATTAGTTGCAGAATCAGAAAATTTTGATATTTTAAGATGGAACTTGATTTTGTTTAATACATAGCTTTCTGTTAGTATTATGATTAGTGTCTACTATAAAGTTAAAATGCACAGTCTTATTCTGAGTATGCCTAATTTTACACCAAGTAAACACCCTGTCATTTTTATAATTGTTCATATGTCTATTAAATGCATGCATTTCCTTAATTTTAAGTTAATTGTCATTGGTCAGGATGGAAGTACCAAATTTTCTGTAGTTTGTTTATAGAGCATGAGATTTAAAATGTTCAGAAAATACTTTTAAATCAGATAGAGGTAGTTAGACGCATTTTCTATCTCTCATAGTAAGAGACAAGTGCCTTGACAAACATTTTTGATGCAGTCGTTTAAATATTTTGCCAGGTGTCCATTAAAATGTGATCATCTGACCATATCCCAGGCTTTGTTAAGGATTTGCAAATATCTGGGTACCATTTCCACATCTAAAAACTCCTTCTGGCTTTAAAGAGTCCAAGTTGCTGATTGCAGCTTCAGAGAAGTATATAATAAATCAGTAAAGGCAGCCCCCATATTCCATGTGAATGTTTAATTTGTGATGTAGAATTTCCTGCTTCTCAAAAAATCAGAAATATCATCCTTGTCCTTCAGCGAGGAAAACATGAATTCCTGAAATGATAAATCCTCAGCCATAGTGAGCCTTTCTAGAAAACAAACAAAATCTGTTGCATTCACAGTGGAAGCTTAAAATATTACAAATATACTATTAAGTGCCAGGAAAAATGTACAGTTGTTGGCAAAATCCAAATAAACCACAAAATCCATTACAAAGCAAAGTTTGAAAATGTATTTATTGCAGGAAAACAATGCATAGATAGACCAGTTTTGCTTAAAGTTTTATTATCTAAAATATTTTTACATCACAGAGCTCTTATATAATGGAAATTCACAAGATCAAAACTAGCAGGCAACAGGAATAATATTTTAATTGAAGTAACTATCTTTATTGTGTAAATGCAAATAAGCAATACAATAATGAATAACAATTCTTGTCATAAATATTTTATATCATTCTGTGAAACCATAGAAAATTTTAATATAATAATGCATTAAGTGCATATCACCTGACTAAAACAGATAAAAAGAATGTCTGAATTTAGCTATTTTTTAAATACAAACTAAAACAATCACCAAAACAAGAAGAACAACTTCATCTAAATATCTTTCTGTGAGACAAAAATGCTGATAATCCTGAAAAATGCATATAAATTAAATCAGAAATGAATACTAAGTGAGGAAGAGGGAGTATAAACAAATGTGGAGACTGGTAGAGAAGGGTGAAGGCTGCCAGCCTAGCCTGATAGAATTGTGCAGATAATTCCATCATTTGTAAATATGAATGTGAACTACAGGCGTGTTGTCTTGAATGTAAAGAAATACTGTTACATGTGGAACTGGAAATAAATGTGACAACAGTGCACTCTACTGACCAAAGTAAAGCATGTGGTGACCCTTTGAAGTAGACAGTAGTGCCGAAAAGTCTAGATGAAGAACTTCTTTCTATTGTTTTAACCAATAGTTAAATTGTTAGATTTAAACATGCAAATATATTTTTATTGCTCTGTTCCTGACCAGCTGCAAGATAACAAAAGGAAGATGTTAAGAATGTTAATGCAGTTAATGTGTAGCCTGGGAACTCCAGGAAAGTGTAAAAGATGATGTAATGTTTATCAGAACTGCAATAGCAATTTAAACAGAGAGAATTAGAGGGTATTGAGCATTTTGTCTTCATTATCCAACTCACAGCACTCTGCCTGTTTTCTTATGTAAGTTATCTTAGACGTGTGTTTTCTTTTAGGGATAGCTAGAAGCTAAAAAGATTAGACTAAGCGTTATTCTTTGATGTCAGAACTGTGCTACTGAATCATTTTAAGTATTTCTGTGTGATCTCTGAACTCTTGACTAGCACTGACTGTGTAGTAGAAAGTATTGTCTTGTGGTTTGAATTATTTATTATTAAATATTTTAAAACCTTTTAACTGTGGCTGGTTTGTGTAGAGATAATTTAAGCTCTAGAGTACATTGCATATGTATTGCGTTTACTGTCCAAGTCACTCCAAATAAGCTTGACTGTTTAGTCACATCTACCAATTGGATAATAATGTTGCACAGTAATAATTGGACACCCTTTTAAGGGCCTTTGAGCAGCTTATAATTATTAGCTAGGTGGTGACAGGGTACTACCGTATAGTCTGGGTAAAAGGGGCACAGCTGGAGAACCTGTGCCAGCCTTCCCCAGAAGTGTCTGTGTGGTTGTATAAACTCTTATCTCAAAGTGTGTGTGTGTGTGTGTGTGTGTGTGTGTGTGTGTGTGTGTGTGTGTGTGTGTGTGTGTGTGTGTGTGTGTGTGTCAGCTACTTGGGCAGGGACACAAAGCACTGGTTGGACAGAGAGGGTGCTGGAGATTTTAGTTTGTCCAGCTAGGCTGAGATCTGGACCCTATAGCTGTGCCACTGGGGAGTCTTATTGGGGACCTGGGGAGCAAGGGAGCAAGCAGCCCCAGACTGACTGCGATCTCTGTGTGCTCTTAAGGGAAATTGTACTTTACTGTGTGTATTTGTTATCCTTTCCTCATATATGAGCTGCCCTCTCTGGTGTTAGTGGTGAGGACTGAGGCTCTTTGAATGCTGGGCCAGGGCACGGGCATCACAACAAATATAATATCTAATAAAAATAATCGCGTGGGTTTCCTCCGGGTACTCCGGTTTCCTCCCACATTGTAAAGACATGCTTCTGGAGCATTTCTCCCTGGGCCTCCACTGAAAACAGGATCTGTGGAACCTAGTCAGACTTTCCCGGTCAACAAATGTTAAATAAAAAAAAAATTAAAAAAAAATAATAATATCCAAGACAAGCAAATGCATTCTAAATGTTTTTATGACAGCATTTATACATCTATTGGTCAAAAAGAAGTGTTAATATAGAAGTATTATCTGTAATATAGATATATCATCTGCAAAATCTAAGATAAGCTAGATTCAGACACTATGCCATGGCTTGACATATGACCATTGTATTTTAGACATATAGATTTGTGTGTGCTAGCACTGTAATAGAACAGCAAAAATTCCTCAGTGCACCAGAAGAGAAACCCTCATTTACACACATGCTGAACATCATCTGAGGACGTACTCCACAGTCACAAATGAAGTTTGGCAACAAACCAAGTTGTCCCGGGACATCTTCATGAGGGGTTAGATAGATGGGTTAAGTGGAGGCAGGAATGATTGGGAGGAAATGAAATAAGGGTGGGGAAGAGCTTAAGAGGTTTAGTCAAGTGTAAATGGGTAGGCTATCACATTTTGGCATGAACTTGCTATGGCAAGCTATGCCCATGACGACCTATAGGTATACATAGGAGAGAAGGTAGGTTTTGGGCCACTGGTCGGTGGCAGGTGGTCTTTTTATAGGTATGTAATTATTTAGTTAGTTTTCTTGTTGGTCAATTTAATTATTTATTTTCTCTCTCTGTTTGTGGCAGGTTTGCTTTGCACTGTCCAGCAAGTTAATGCTTAGCTGGTGCGTAGGCTGTCTAAGGTAGTCAGGTCCTGGTAACTGGCTTTGCGTATTTTCTTTTGCTATTGGGTATTTAGGTTGAGTTAAATCTGTATTTCTTTGACTTCCATAATGGCATTTGCTCGCAGGCTTGCACATGGTGGGGGAGGGCTCGGTGAGTAAGGAGCATTGTCACAAAGTTGTGCTGCCTTTCTCTACTGCATTATAGGGGTACAGTGAGCTCGGCAGTGAGAGGGGATTGGAGGGTTATTGTGCCAGTCATTGGGGATAGGATAGGGCATTAAACTGCTATCTGACGGGCAGGCCTGGTGTACTCTACCAAGAATCTTCCTTATTGGACTGGGCTGCATCACAAAATGAGGGAATCATTCGTATGTTCCCTGCTGGAAGTTACATGACTCTGTGACGGCTTGTCCTACTGATAAAAGCTGGAAAAAAAAAAAAAAAAAGGTTGTCAGTATCGGCTTCCCTCGATAGTGGTGGCAGGCTGGGCTGGAGGAAGCTTCAGGGAAGGGGTCGCGGCCATGTAGGTGCAGTATTAAAAAAAAAAAAAGGATATCACATGCTGGTTTTCCACAATGATAGGTATGGGTAGGGAGCATTGGTGGTTCTTCACCTCACAGATAATTAGGTACAGAGCTTGGTTGTTGGCTGGCTATTCCCCTTTGCTTCTTAACTGGGTGAAAAAGCCCTGCTGCTTATCTTTTTGCATGTCTCATAGCAACGGTTTACTGGTCGCCAGTAAAACAATATAGGGGTAATCGCACATGCGTTTGGTGCAGTTAGTAATCCGGTGAGAGCAGCATCTGTATTTTAGCACATAGGTTCAAAGAATATGGAATTTGCTCAACGTACGTTCAGATGTTGCTTACATGGGGGTATGGTTTACCATAAAACTTGCTGTTTGTTAATCACTCGGGACTGAGGTAAAGAAAAAAAAAAAAAAAAAAAAAAGGGCGTACTTTAGTTTCAGATATACCAGCTGTTAGGTACCTACTAAGTTTCTAAACACATTGTTCGTTAGGGGCGGTCACTAGTTAGGCTTTTGGCCCCCCCATTTTAAGTTCCTCAGATGGCCTTCATTAAGAGGTGACAGGAATCGGGTAGATAGTGTACTTTGTTTAAAAAAAAAATATATATATATCTATATATATCTATATCTATCTATATCTATATATATATAAAACTAAACTAAATGTTTGGTTCCCAGTGAGACACGGTGAGGCTAAGGAACTTGATTTCAGTAGTGGAAAATTACAGAGTAGGCCATATTGATGGAAATACGCTGTTCAGCCTTTCAACAAGACTGGCAGTTTGTGGGATTTCATGTGGTATTCATGGGCTGTTCTTTCGTTGGTTTTGGTTGGGCAGCGTGTTTTCTACGGGTGCATTTCTAGTCATACATATTTGCATGCTTTATGCAGAACTCTCAGTTCTTAAATTTTAATGACTCTTTCCATTTCACTCTCTCATATTTGTACAGAATCAAGCTATGTGGTTTTTGAGGTCTATAATGTTGATCAACATGACAGAGGTAATGGGCTTTCAATATGTCTCGAATTAATAGTTAATTACATCAGCCATATGTATATTAGTGACCATTGGTGTTTTTGTTAGGTAGGTGGCAAAATCGATGGTGAAGTTAATTGCTGGCCAGTAGTCCTTTCTAGTTTTAGCTGGGATTTGACATACTTTACATGGTTACTGGAAGATATATTGAGTAAGAAGCATAAGCCACATGAGTAATTTGGGTATGAGTGGTGAAGTATACACGTCTGGTTGCAAACGTCAAAAAATAAATAAATAAATTATTCCTTGTGTGGAGGATGATGGTTTGGCTCTGAGTAGGCTGTTCTTGCATTTATATATATATATATATATATATATATATATATATATATATATATATATATATATATATATATATACATATATATGGGGGAATCCTTGAGTGTTGGTTTGTTGGGCGGATGGGTTGGGGTGATACGTGGCAGCATGGTTGAGATGACGTCTGTGTTCTTAAGGGTCGATGAGTGCACTGCCGAGTGTATCCATTGTTGCTTGTCAGTTGCTTCTTGTTTTGTGGTTGTTAGTGGTGGCATGGTGGTATGTGGGGATGAAATGTTTCCCGAGGTGGGTTTGATTGCTTTGAGGGCTGCGGTAGTGCAGGGGGGATCCGCAAGTTGCCGGAGTGATGGGCAGGAGCAACGGTACAAATGAGAAACCTTTGGGATTGTTGCAGCTTGTATTAATTCATTAGGAGATCCTTGTTAGAAGTAAAACCAGCAAATTTTAACCATCCCATGACCTTCCTAGCTGAAGTTGTTAGTAAGCCGTTAGTATTTGTTACTCATTTTTCCTTATTTGTTCCACCATTCGAATGCTAGTGTTCCTCATTTTGGAAATGGAAGGCTGAGAGCTAGGCACTGGGCAGTGAAGTACATTTGAGTTTTGGATTTTGAATCTTTCAGATGGGGTATGTTAAAGCAAATCCTGTTGTGCTGGCAACTTATAAGCCATAAGAGTAGTGCTTGGTACGTTTAGTGGAAAGGGAAGTTCCATTGTGGATGTGGTTTTAGTTGAGGCCGTTGTCAGTTGGGTGAAGCACTTTTCATTCTAAAAGGGAAGAGGGAATAAAGGGGGGCACGATTGACTGGCTGCGTCTTGCTGGAGTCATTGTTTTGTGGCTCTGGGAGAGATTTGCATAGTGGGCTTGACTTGGAGTTTACCAGGGCAATAGCGGCTATTCGCTTCATGAGTTATGTTTATATTGTTTGGTTGAATGGGCAGATTGCATTTCCTAGGAGTGCTGACTCCTGTTCTTCATGGTTCTTATGTCATGTTGGCCAGTTGAAATGGGCAGAATGTATGGTAAATGGGTACACCTATAGTGGTGATGTTTTCTATGGAAAGTTTTCATAGGGTTTGCAGAGCAGCCTTTGAGCTCCTACGATTGAGGTTGAAGAATGATGACAGACAGTTGTGTTGCAGACTGCATGCCCTTCAGAGAGTTCATGAGGAGACAGAGTATGGTATTCTAACTGCATTAAGGGCACATTACGGATGGAAATTCACCTAAAAAACAAAACTTTTACATGGTGCTGAAGTTATTGTGATAGGGCAGGAGTCATTAAACAGATATCGGAGCTGAAGGTCGGTGTGAGGGGTGAGGATGATTACATGAACGAGGGTATTCTCTTCTGTTCTGGTTCTGTGCTTATTGCACCATGTGTTAGCAAGTTGCATGGACTGTGAGTCATGGTTGCTGTTGGGAAACAGAAGCGGGTAGTAGTTGGGTACACATTAGTTCTGTAATCCTTCATGTTACTCTGGAGTGCAGCATATGGTGTCTTTATCTAAGGTGAGATGAGTGAAGGCCACCCTGTCCAAGAGGGACATAGGTGGAGCCACTGAGGGATTTTGGTGGCATGGGTTTTTTAATCAGCGGTGTCAGCACAACTATGGCCTGTTTTAATATTCTCTGCCTTGATTATGGGTTAACAACTCTATCGAGGAAGCTCATCAGATGATTAAAGGGTGATATTTTATTGTGAATAGTCTTTTGATGATTCTGTTTATTTTGAAGGTTATCAGTGGTAATTCTAGGAATCTTATTTTCATCAGGGTTTCATACTCTGTATTTGTGTCAATTTATTTAGTACTAATTAAGGCACGTCACTGTGGATGGGGTTCTGGTAAGTGGGGTGAAATCACAGCAATCTTAGGATCATAGGAAGTTACTAGGCTACTGGCTCTGGGGTGATTATAAGTTAGACAGGTTCGGCTCTTACTCTGCGGCTAGAACCTACCACTCTTGCCCAAGGGGATATGATTTATAACATTAAAATAAAAAAGGGGGGGCTGGTCCCATACTTGGTATACATTTTGGCAAACACTTGATCGGGTTGGCAGGGGTCCTTGTCAGTGCCTCCAGGCTAAGTACTTCATGAATGTGTGCACATAGAATATATCATTTTTCTTTTCTTTGCAGATTGTTGAAGTACAGAAGGCATCATGTGGTGGCCCGGAAAGTGGATCTGAAAGGTGATTCTTTGTAGAGGATGGATGTTCTTGAAAATGGAATAGGGTACAGTGAGAGTCTGAGTAATCATCTTGTTAAGGCATGTTAGAGCACTGTGTTCAAGTGGTGTGGGAGCTGATTATTCTGTTGATATGGGGGGCAAGTTAGGAAGAGGTAGGTAGGTAACATAAGAGAAGAGAGCCTTCGAGGGGAATGCCAGGGGCAAGCACTGGTAAGGATGGTTAATAGTTTGGGTATTTTAACTAGGATGGTTACTAGGAAGAAGTGAGTGGGGGGGTTGAGGTTCTGAATGGGGTGACTTGGGTTCTTGTCCAGGTTGTCATTTGGTAATGAATGGCTTGAGGGTGTTTAATGTTGGGCACGTAGAGTATTTCATTGCTGGTTATAGGTGAGTTTTCAGGAACTAGGTCAAGGGGTTCTGGTTTTCTGGCACTTAGTGTTAGGTCATTAAAGTTTTGGAGTTAGTCTGTTCTTTACAGCAGTCTATTCGTTACAGTAATCTGGTAACTCCACATCCAGAGTTGGATATTTTGGTGGGCTAAGGTGATATGCTACAGTTGACAGTGTCCTGGGTTCGAGACTTGCTAAGGGTTTTCTTTGACTGTGTATTGATTTGAGTTCAAGGGGTTATAGTCTGTGGCTTTTGTTGTGGCTATAGGTTGTCATTCCATACAGGTTGAGCCATGATTAGTGGCTTGAAGGAAGTGGTCTAAAGGGAATGTATTCTCTTGGAGTAGATGTTCCTTTGTTACAGTGGGAGTCATGGGTAATTCTACTTTATGTAGTTTCATTAGAGCATGTTTCAGTGATGGTATGTCAAGGTGTAGGGTTTATGATGGAATTCTAGGGTGCTTTACAGATGATGGGTACACCGAATGATGTTTGGCTTAATCCTTCCCTTTCTGGGAGGTAGTGGGTTGAACAATTTTGAGTAGAAGGGAGGGGGAACAGCCTGGTCAGGCTGGTTGGCAGAGAAGAGGGACAGGCTTGCCCTCTTCTGTTCCCCCTCTGGTGTCTGGATGTTCATTTCAAGGATCTGGGGAAAGGAAAATGATCAGCTGGAGGATGTTTGCTGAATAGATAGGCAAGTGGTGGTAAGGATGCTACTTATTTGATGGAAGGTAATTCAATGAATGGTGTATGAAGTGAGATGGGATGCTGCTTCATAAGTAAAGTAAGTGAGCAGCGATATGGACCCTGCTTGTTGGGCAGAGTGAGTAGGTACGCTACCCTGATTAACATTACAAGGATGGCACTTCATAAGTAAAGCAAGGGAGCAGAGGTATGGGCACTGCTTACTGGGGTAGGGTGAGTAGGTACGCTGCCCTGATTAACATTACAAGGATGTCTATGCTGTGTTTCGAATCAACTAAATTATAGTTAGTTGCAATTAATAAATTTGGGGAACAAAGCAATGTTATAGAAGTTTCAATAAAGGTCGTCAAATGTTATTCGGTGTGGTGTGTTTATTGAAGGGAACTGGGACAAATGTAGTTTGGCAACAAACCAGATTGTCCCAGGACATCTTCATGAGGGGTTAGATAGATGGGTTGGGGAGGAGAAAGGGTTAGGTGGAGGCAGGAATGATTGGGAGGAAATGAGATAAGGGTGGGGAGGGGCATAAGAGGTTTAGTCAAGTGTAGAAGGGTAGGCTATCGCATTTTGGCATGAACTTGCTACCCATTGACCCTCCCCTTTTTTGTTGCTGGGTTGAGGGGAGTGGGGTTATTTTATCAGTCGGGGTAGGCGGACAAGAGGGACAAGCTTGGCGGAGAAGAGGGACAGGCTTGCCCTCTTCTGTTCCCCCTCTGGTGTCTGGATGTTCATTTCAAGGATCTGGGGAAAGGAAGATGAGTAGTTGGAGGAAGTTTGCTGAATAGATAAGCAAGCTGAGGTAAGGATGCTGCTTATTTGGTGGAAAGTAATTCAATGAATGGTGTATGAAGTGAGAAGGGACGCTGCTTCATAAGTAAAGTAAGTGAGCAGAGGTATGGACCCTGCATACTGGGCAGGGTGAGTAGGTATGCTGCCCTGATTAACACTACAAGGATGGCACTTCATCAGTAAAGCAAGCGAGCTGAGGTATGGCCGCTGCTTACTGGGGCAGGGTGAGTAGGTACGCTGCCCTGATTAATATTACAAGGATGCTTATGCTGTGTTTAAAATCAACTATATTATAGTTAGTTGTAATTAATAAATTTTGTGAACAAAGCTATGTTATGGAAGTTTCAATAATGGTCGTCAAATGTAATTCGTTGTGATGTATTTATTGAAGGGAACTGGGACAACTATGTTACACTGCCAGAATTTTGTAAAATGTATGTTTGAGTTATACATACTACATTGTAGTAAAGCAATAAATAAATATCCCAGTAATGCACTGGTAAAATACATTTATGCAAAACTGTCATTACTGCCTTAACTAAATTGTGAAATGTGGATCTTTCAGGACAGGTAGTATATATTTAATTTGCATGAGTGCAATAAAACAGAGCCTTCTACAAGTAAAATGAGGGTCACAGTGACAATACAGCTGTTCTGGTATGAAAGAATGTGTAAACAATGCATGCTGAGAGTGGCTCTTAGGTACATTTGTTTGTTACACCACTGGGGATAGGCAATGGAAGAGTATGTTGATCAGTGACACCTTAGTTTTACTTTTGTTAATTTTTCTAGCAAGATTTCTTGCAGATTTGACATATTTATTAACTACAATAAATGACAAACATAATTAATTTAACATATATATGCATATCCAGTCAACCCGTATATCACCTCTGAAGTTTGTCTGCATTGCTCTTGAACACTGTGCAAAAGTAGATGTGATTTTTGACACTCTGCTGAAAATGTTAGCTGTTGCTGATATACAGGTAATGTCAGGTATTTTTGAAAATATGTTATTATTGGGTAATGAATCAACGGCAATCCATTTGCAATATTTTCTTCCTCTTAAAGAAAGCTAGAAAAGTGATGTTTTTCACACATACTGGAGTGGCTACCAGCTCAAATGCCCAGTATTCACATCTGTGTTATATGATTTAAAAGATAATAAGATAATGTCCATGTAAAAATGATTAAATATGAGCCCAACAAAAATATGTCATTTTATTATAATACCTCAAAACATGGCTACAATGAAAGACATGAATTACCTATACTAAGTGTAACAACAAAGCAGGTAATGTGCAGACTCTCAGCCATGATTTATATCTGCTATCAGCTGTTTAACCATCTGTCTACAAAACATCTGCAAGTATTTCCATAATATCTAGGCTACTTCTGTTCCCTAGTGTCATGGATAGGGTTTTAGTTATTACTTTCTCTGCACTACTTTTCTGTAGAACCATTTTTGATAGAAAATTCCATGCTAACAATGTAGATCCAGCTCTCCTGACAACAACAACAGTATGTAGCAGTATTGTATGAAATATATCAGTATTTCAAAGGCAGTTGGAACTTATGGTAACAACTGACTAATGCGATAGACATTCAGAATGCCTACCAAATCTATATTCTGATTACACCAGTACGTTATAAAAAAATGGTAATGCTTCTCAGTAAACATTCACATTATCAAAGGTACCGCTGTCTAACTTGAAAGGGCCAGCCATATTTATGTGTGATTCTCTACAGATCATAAAAGAAGTGTTTTATCACATAGTTAATGCTCTGCTCAACATGCTGATGAAAGACTTTCAGCACTTTAAACCATAAAACGTAACAACAAGAGCAATAAATTCATTATGCCCATTTGCTTAAAAGCCACAATTTATCCAGGTCTTTCCAAATTTAGAAAGTAAATCTCTAGTTGATATTCTGCATTTTAATGCAATATTGTTTTTATGTACTATGTCTGAACTTTATTATGACTCTTAAAGATGTCATTTCCGCTGATGAGCTTGACTGAATGCCAGCAAATATACTTGACACATTTTGCTTTCTAAGGTAAGCATGTTGGTAATTTACACCTTGTGGATTTTTAGACAGTTTATTGATTTTAGATTGCACTTCCTTTGCAGTCAAATGGCAGTGCTGTTTTACACTATAGCTGTTTCACTTGCAGCTTCTATGTTCATCTTTAATCAGGTCAGAATATGTTTATTTGTTTTTCAGTACACACTTCAATGCATAAGCAAAATTTGGAGAATCGTGTATCGTTTTAGTGATACTCTAAATGCCTTAGTGATGGTTTGGTGGGTTAACCTTTATTATCCTCAGCTGAACATTTCTCCATGTTTCATCACCTTTAGTGTACCAGTCCGATTCTAGTGATGTCCATTTCCTCTACCAATGTCAGTTATTTGAATGTAACATTGACAGTATCTGCTTAAGCCACACAGGTCATGAAATTTTAAATTTTTCCACAAAACTGCGATTATTTTTATCAGACCTACATTTTCACTTAAAAATGCTTGTTTCATATAACATATATCTTCATTCTGTAACATGCCACACTCTTTCTTGCTCTTGGATATGTTATCAATACTTGCTAACTTACACTATTCTGATGAAATCTCACAATCTTCATTTTTCATCAGACAAATCATATGTTTTTCAATATTATACAAACTAGTACAAAAACTAAAAATAAATGAAATGGGAAGAATGGAGTTATATACACTACCATACTGGGTCTATATCATTTTGTTGAAAACACAAACCACTGAAGACCTATTTACTGAACTCAATAAATTCAAAGCTGAATTCAGCGAATGATCACTTCCACAAATTTTTTTCCACAGGAAACTAACTAGTGCACCAACCTAGTGACTTTCACAAGATACATATAATTTAAAACCTACCCACACCCCCCAAATAAATATACCAAGTCCAAGATTGTGCTACAGTGGGGAAAATTGCAAATTCACAATGATGGCCAACTAGTTAGTTTTTCTTGGGGAAAAAATGTGTAAGTGATTATTCACTGAATTTAGCTTTCAATTTATTGAGTTTGATAATTAGGAGTTTGATGGTTTGTGTTTTTGACAAAATGAAGTGCACCCTAACATAGCATATGAGACAGTTTCTTTTAATGAATTTGAAATAGTTAACTCAAAGGTTTTATGTTGGAGAAACTGATATAGATATTTACAATGTGTTTATGAACATGCTTAGAATGTTCAAAAAGTTTATAAGGACAATGTCCTCAACAAACATGCTTAGCTTTGTACTAATTTTAAGAAATTTGCTTAATTTTAGAAAAGGTTCCAAAGAAATTTAGAGGAAAAAACAGTTCTGTATCTCTGACAATTAAATGGTGGTATATTTTTTTACAAGTTTAAATTGCAGTATTTCTATTTTTAGCTCCCTTATTCTAAGGATTGCTAAACTATAAAATACATTAAAGTAACACAATTATAAAATACAAAGTACTTTATCAACTTTTTTCTACCGCATGTTTATGCCATTTAGTCATGAGTTTTTCTTTATCATCATTTTGTAGCCTAGTTTAAAGTTACAAATGTTTTTTTATGTGAGTTCCTTATCGCAGCTGGGATTCTGAAGATGTTAATAAATCAGTTGTATTGGACAAAAGCATGAAATAAAGCTTTTTTTCTGTGCATGACAATTGTCAGTTTTCTTTTTATCTGTTGAGTATTTATCTGATATTTATGGAAAGCATTATGATATCTTTTTGTTTCGAACCTTCTGCTTTTTGTTTTATCTTTGTTAGTTATTTTTCTTGAATAGTATTTGTTGTATACTGTAAGATGTTTTGATAATTTGTTTTGTGATACATATAGGAAATGGTTCATCCTACATATTCCAATGTGAAGTGGGCTATCATTTCAGATAACTTGCATTATACATTACAGGTCATAATCATGAAAAGTAATCAATAGATAACTCAGGCATGTGGTCACTGTAATCCAAAGAAATGGTAGGATAACATCAGAAGTGGTTCCAGTAACATCGTTTTGCACCACCAGTAAATGTCTACCTTAACCTACCCAATTTAATTCTTAAACCATTTTAAGTGACACTAGAGGGGGTCTCATGAAAGAAAATAAATCATTAGAGGTAAAACATTTCAAATTAAGAATGCTAAAACTTGGCAATCTGTACTTTTTCAATTCTGAAAGTTCCAAAATGTTTTAAAAGTGGATTCACCGTAATTACATAACTTTTCTTTTTAATTGTGCCTGGCTGGGAGTATTTATGCATTTTGATGTGGCACAATATAAAACTGACTGATTCTCAAATGTATTTCCTTAGAAAGCATGTCAGTATATTTTGGATAATTTGCTGCTTTCCTCTTGTAAAAGCAAGTATATGTCACTTTTTGCAAAACTGAGCAAACATTTTGAGCTTTTAAGGCACAAGCAAAAAAAAACAAAAACAAAACAAAACATATACACATATACACATACATGACAAATGTGATTATCAAGGTAAATATGCTTATCTCATTCCACTGCATATACATTTACATATACATATACACATACATATACATGACAAATGTGATTATCAAGGTAAATATGCTTATCTCATTCCACTGCATATACATTTGCATATATATATATCTATATATATATATATATATCTATATATATATATATATATATATATATATATATATATATATATATATACATATACATGACAAATGTGATTATCTCATTCCACTGCATATACATGTACATATACATATACATGACAAATGTGATTATCAAGGTAAATATGCTTATCTCATTCCGCTGCATATACATATACATATACATATACATGATAAATGTGATTATCAAGGTAAATATGCTTATCTCATTCCACTGCATATACATTTACATATACATATACACATACATACATATACATATACATGACAAATGTGATTATCAAGGTAAATATGCTTATCTCATTCCAACTGCACAACATTATAAGAACTATACTTCCTAAAAGTGTCTTTTTTCAGTGTGAACAACAAAAGGCATGAAAATGTCATTTTGGTGTAATGTTTCCACTGGCAACATATGTGAAATGTAAATGCTGTTCTGTGGTTGTAGTATTTTGTTCACGAGAAGAGATGTCATTGTATATAGTTGTGAATGTAATGCCAAAAAGATTTTCTTTTGCAGAGTAATTAGTTATATAAATTTTCATTTTTTGGTTTATTTATTTATTTTACCCTGAACAAGAGATAAATGTAGATCTTTCCAGTGGCTTAATAATTTGGATCTATCCAATTAAAATAGATTTAAAGATTATTGATTTTCTCTAGGTATTTAAGTCTGAAAAGTCAATTCCTCCCAAATCCCATAGTTTAGTATAATATTGTAAAACTATTATAGGTTTTCTGAGATACCAGACTAATTTTAATAGTACATTTTTAGTTTGCTTTATTTGTGATTTATCAGTGGATAAAGCTTAAGCATGTATAATATTTAATATCTTTGGAAATAAAATCAGTTTTATTTATTGCAATCTGTCTTCAAAAGAAATTATCATTTTGTTCTATTTTAAACATTAAATTAGTAATAATTTCCATTTTTTTATAATCAGCATGTTTAGTTTCTTCAGTTGTAACAGTCATGTTTCTCTGATGTTGAAGTTTGTTCATTTGTTAGGAACAAGTATCTTGACTTTGTATTATTGAGTTTTAATTCTGAATATAACTGAAATTTACTGATTGTGAGTGTTGCTCTTCTTATGTGCACTAAGAAGATGTTGAGGCTTGGGTGCTCATATAAGTAGATTACTGTATTCAAATACATCAAGATAGATGGCAAGACCACTGAACTTAAACACACTATGTAACTAACTGACTGACAAAATACTTCCATGCTGACACATTGGCTGCTCACTCAAAATGGCACTCTTGCTTGCATGTGCTCAGTACTTACATGCATGTGCTGACTCAATGGAAAGCTTCTTATAGGTATATCATGCACACTAATCTACATCCTCCCTCTTTGCTGACATGTCTCATATAAACCATGACATTTTAATAGGCATGCAATTCCAAAGACACTAATAAAGGAAAACAGCAGTCATGTCCAGGTTGCATGTAAATGAAAGTAGGTTTTGAGATGTGACCTGATCTAGTGGCATAATAGTTAGGACTGAGTTTAGCAACAGGGAGAGTCACTGGTGAATGTTCTGCTTGAAGAGTTTCAGAGATTTTCTCAGGGATGGGGATTGCTGTTTGAATGTCTTCTGGAACAGGAACATTGGACAAGTCACTCTAAAAACTAGAGTCTTTGTCACAGACAAGATGCTGTAGCATCGGTTCAGATACTGGTAACAAATTTTTCCAATTTCATCTGAATTCCACTCCTTGTGATTCCACAATGCATGATCTTGGCTCTCGACACAAACTTTTCACAAATCCGATGCCATCAAAACCTTTTCATGTCTGCATCCTCACTATCTTCCCTGTTTTGCAAAGAATGGAGTGGTTTGCTGGTTTTATCATAGTAAGACTTCTGGAACAAATGTTTTTCGATGATTGGGCTTTTTCTGCTTTGTTGTTCTTAGCACTTGGAATCAATAAATTATTGCTGATAGGCAATGTGGTTCTGTTTTTTCTCGACATAAATATCTGGGCAGGTGAACCAAGATGTTTATCATGAAGAATGTTTCTGAGATTTAATAAGTTTAGAAAAAACATCAGTATTGTCACATATGTATTTCTCTAATAGCTGTTTTGCACCTTGACCTGCACATTCAGCCAAGCCATTTGACTGAGGGTGTTCAGGACTACTTGTAATATGAACAAAGTCCCACTCTTCTGCAACTGTCATGAACTGCTGACTTGTAAACTATGCACCACTGTCAGAAATAACTCTGTGCAGACTACCATGGACAGAAAAGTGTCACTTCAACTTATTAATGACAGTATTAGACATTAGGTTGTGAAGTAGGTCAAGCTTGAACCAATTTGAATAAGAGTCTAATAACACCAAATAATGTTGGCCATTCCACTCAAAGATATCTGTGGCTACTATTGACCAAGGCAGTTTAGGAATCTGGCTTAAATGAAGTGGTTCTTTCTGTTGATGTGGCTTTGTACTATTACATTCTGAACAAGATGAAAGTACTTTCTCAATATCTCTTGACATAGAAGGCCAAAATACTATACCTTTTGCCTTTCTTTTGGTAGAATCAGTTCTTGGGTGGCCACAGTGCAAAATCTTAATATACTCTTGTTGCAAGGACTTTGGAACAATCACCTTAGGACCTTTTGTAATGATACCATTGTCTGATAAAATCCCATCTCTGTATGGAAAATAAGGTTGCACTTCTACTGGTAAACAAGATTGCTTTGAAGGCCATCCTTGACTGATAAAGTAGTTTAGCTTCTGGAGAATTGGATCTGAAGCTGTGTGAGTTCTGAGTTCATCAAGATGTGTGGAAGAAAAATTTCACATGTCCATGACTTCAAAATCAAGTTGCTCATAGTCATGTTATTCTGTGTTTTTTTCTATGTGATTTGGATAAAATATCAGCAAGATGAAGAAGTCTGCCTTTTCTGTAAACAAGATTGAAATTATACTTTTGTAATTTGAGCATCATGCATTACAGTCCATCTGGAGCTGTATGCATAAGCTTTCTCAAAATAGTAACAAGAGGTTGGTGTTCAGTTTCTATCTGGATAGGTTGACCATAAATATAACCATGAAATATCAAACATGAAAACACAATTTCCAAAAGCTCTTTCTCTATCTGGGCATACTGCATCTCAGTCTGGGTAAGAGTTTTCTGTGCATAGCTACTAGTCTACCCTCTTAAAGAATGATTGCAACTAGACCAATTTTAGAAGCATTACAGGAAAGAGCAACTGGTTTGTGAACATCGTAGTAGCTGAGAGTTGGTGGACTAGCAATTTTGTTTTTCAGGGCATTAAATATTCTTTGGTGCTGTTCTAACCATGACCAAATTGCATCTTTCCATGTCAGCTCTCTGAGCGGTGCTGAAAGTTGGCTTAAATCTGGAATGAACTTTGCTAAATAGTTGACCAACTTAAATCTGGAATGAACTTTGCTAAATAGTTGACCATGCCACAAAAGCATTGTAGGGCTTGGACATTGTCTGGACCTGACTTCTCGAGAATTGTTGCTTGCTTAGAAGGATCTGGTCATATGCCTGAACTAGTAAACAAGTGACCAACATAAGTAACTTCTTGAAGCCTGAATTTCTACTTTTAAGGATTCAGCTTAAGATTCTCTTCACATGCTCTTTCTAGAACTTTCTTGAGGTTTCTGTCATGTTTGGCCTCACCATTGTCTCCTACTAGAATATCATCTACTATAATAGCACATGGATAGCCAAAAAAAATTGCACCATTGCCTTCTGAAGACTAAACTGGCAAAGTTTATCCCAAATGGCATTCTCAAAAATCTGTATCATCCAAACGGCATACCAAATGTGGTTAATAATGAAGACTTTTCAGTCAATCAAAATTTGCCCAAATTAACTCTTTGCATCTAAGACAGAAAAAACAATGGCATTTGGCATGAGGACAACAACCTCTTTGACTGTGTGCATTGGATGATGAGGTCTATTTACTGCTTTGTTCAGATCTCTTGGGTCAATACATATTCTGATATCATCTGAATTTTTCTTATGAGCTACTACCATGGAGGATACCCATTCTGTAGGTTCTTCTACTGGACAAATTACTTCTAGCTGCACCATTTTGTCTAGCCTGGCTTTGACTCTGCTCTGCATAGCTACTGGAACTTTTGGTGCTAGTCTGACAACTGGCCTTACCTCTGGGTCTAACTTCATGGAATACACAACTGGTAGCTTGCCTAGTTTGTCTGCCAACATATCAGCTAACTTAGAAAAAATAGATTGCTCAAAATTTAAGCTGTTGTCATGCAGGCTTACATGGAGAACATCTTCAATAAGTGAAAGCAGTCCCATTTTCAAACTATCTCTGAGGCTTAATAATGACTGTGCATGTCTCTTGACTACAAAAAATTACAAGTCATAGCTGTTTCCAGCAGAGTAACATGAAAGCACTACTGAGTCTTTGGTTTGAATCTCATCACCACCATATGTAACAAGCTTTGCACACTTTGTCAACTCAAGTTGTTCTGCAACTTTTACTCTAGTAAATGTTTCTGTTGACATAACATTGCACTTTGAGCTAATATCCACTTTGAGCTCTAGTGCAAAAAATCTCATTCTTTGCCCATAAATCTACTGCATTAACTGTTTCACCAAGCACAGACACACCATCAACATAAAAAGTAGGGTCACAGATTTCTAATTGATCAACTTGCCTCTTGGAATGCCCTCTTTTAATAAAAGAATGTTCCTTATTTGATTTAGAAAATCTTTTGAAATTATTATACTTATAGCAAGAATGACACTGCTGACCAAAAGCTAAGCACTTTTCTCTTTTGGGTTAGTGATTTCTACCACAGTTATGACAGATGTCAATAAAACTGGGGGTCACATGTTTTGAATTTGCTGACTAACCCTAATTCTTCACCGAGTATGCTCTGAAATTTGCTGGAAAGATTTGGGGTTTTCCAGAGACTGTTACAGGACCTGCAGTAGCTGCTATGTGCTTGGGCCTGTTTTTTTTAGCAACATGCTACATATTCACTGTGCCTTCCACAGCTATTCTCATTTGTAAGCATACTTGTGTGCTTTTCTGCTCATATATCTGACAAATCTCAATGGCCTTATTCAATATTAAATCACTGTCTCAAGGAAAAATCTTTCTCACTGTGTCATTATTAATACCACACACACAAGACTGTCCTTTATCAATTAATCTCTCAAATCACCAACTCTGTACTTTTTAGCCTTATTTCTCAAGTTAGTTATACATGCTGCAAAAGTTTCACCAGGCCTTTGATCCCTTGTGTAAAATAAGTGTCTTTCCCTTGTAATATTCATTTGGAGGTTACACATTTCTCTAAATTTACATTTTAAGTAGTCCGGGTCTTCCTTATTCCAGCCATAACCACTATATGACATTCTTCTCCCTCCCCTGCAAACACAGCAGGTGCATACAGAAATGAGCACTCTCTTTCAATGGCCTCTTAACCAGCTAAATCAAGCAGAATAAATGGTTTTGTACATGTTTCTTTGTCAGAAAAAACAGACTGTATAAAAATAATATATTCCTTCTCAAACACTTTCCAATTTTCTGCAAAATTGTTATCAAACATGAGTGGTGCAGGTCTACAAAACCCTTCTGCCATGCCCACAGATTACAGTAAAACACAATGCATGTGATTATATAGGAACATTCACTCACCACAGGTACTTGTAATAGTATTCAAATGCACAATAACCTCTTTGAAATACTACACTCTGTGAAATATGCCTTGAAATAACTGTACTTTGTGAAGTATTCTTTGAAATAGCTGTACTTTGTGAAATAACTGCACAGTAATACTGCACACACTTGCAAACACTTTGCACACTTCAGATATTTTGAATACTTTTAGTTAATGTGAAAAAGTAGCACATAGCAAAAATATGATTGTTTTCCCTTTTTTGTATATTTTATGCAATTTGGATATTGATTCAAACATGTTCATAATTATTTTGAATATTTTTATGAATATGTTGCAGTTTTGGACATTTTATTTAATAGGAAATTCATTTTGAACATTCTGAGTGCTTTGTTGTACATTTGTAGCAAAGGAAATCATTTAAGCAAGTTTTAATACCTAAAATTTGTTTCTGACCTGTTTTGTGAGTGGTTTGAGGAGTAGGGATGATCCACTCCTGTATATTCCTCCAACTCTAACTGGTTGCCTCATGGCTGTGACTCTGGATGCCATCCTGATACCATGTTGCTCGTCTTATGTGCATTAAGAAGATGTTGAGGCTTGGGTGTTCATTTAAGTAGGTTATTGTATACAGATACATCAGAATTGATGCCAGGAACATTGAACTTAAATGAACTATATAGCTAACTGACTGACCACATACTTGCATGCTTACACTCTGGCTGCTCACTCAAAATGGCACTCCTGCTTGCATGTGCTCAGTACTTACATGCATGTGCTGAATCACTGGAAAGCTTCTTAAAGGTATTTCACACACACTGATCTACAGTGAGTTCAATATCTTAGTGTTGATTGGTTGTTTGAAAGATTAATAAAATGCTGTCAGCAACCAGCCATAATTTTGAGTAATAGTTATTTGATATTTCTGCATGGCCTCAGTGGTGCAGTGGTTAGCATTGCTGCCTCACAGCAAGAGGTTCTCTCATTTGATTTTTGGCTGCAGCACCTTCTGTGTGAAGTCTGCATGTCCTCCCTGCAGTCGAGTGATGTTTAAAGACATGCAGGTTGGTGTGTGTGTGAATGGTTGTGCCTTCTTTGAAGGTTGGGCATCGAGCTGGCAACTCAGTACCGTAAAAATCTACTGTCAATCATTAGCAGATCAGAGGTCCACTGTGGCGACCCCCAACTGGGAAAAACTGAAAGACATTACTAGTTATTTGATATTTCTATATATTTTGTGTTATTATTTTTTCTGATATAAACAGCTAGCAAGTCAAAGTCTAAGGCAAAAGTACAGGAAACTAGGGACAAAATAGTTTAGTTCCCCTGGTCAGTGTAGTAGGTTCAGAGGTGAAAGGGTCTATTTAACAAAAGTAGTGGTGCAGCAGTTAAAGTTGTCAGCTCACAGCAAGAGGTTATCTGGTTCGAATCTCCATTGGGGTGCCTTCTGTGTGAAGTCTGCATGTCCTCCCTGCATTCACATGGGTTTCCTCTGGTTGCTCTGATTTCCTCCCACATCTCAAAGACATGCATCTGGAGCATTTCTCCCTGGGCCCCCTCTAAAAATAGGCTCTGTCCCAGTCAGACTTTGCCAGTCAAAAAATGTCAAATAAATAAATTAATTAAAAATAAAGTACTAATTTATCTTTTTTCTAGAGAGGAATATTTTAGGAAAATGAAATATTTCCGTATAGTAAATAGGCATTTGCAATTTAAGCAATCAAAGGCAAATTAAGCTTCTTATTTTCTGCTGTTTAAAATATCTTTAATGGTTAACACTCTTCTAATATAATCATGGGTTTGTCTTTTGTGTATAAAGTCAGTTTGATGTGTATTTGTTATGATTTAAGGGTTCTTTAATTCTGTCATTAAAGGCTGACATAAGAATTGTATAATCATTATTTAAAATAAAAATAGCTCTGTAAGAGGAACACAGCTGGGGATGTTCATTTTGTTTCAGTATTGGAATACTTCGTGATTATCTTCAAAATGGAGGATTAACTTCTTTACTTTGAATTTTTACAAGGGCATTATGGAAAAAATATTAATGGTTGGAGAAGACAATTTATATATTCCAGATATGGTTTCATTTATGACAGGTGCTTTGTTCACTTTAAGCTGTTTGATTTTGTTGGTGATTTCTGTGTAAGCTATAAATATATTCTCTTTGTGTCAGGCTTAATGTGTTGCAGGGGAAATTTATCTAGATTTAACTCTGTATTTGAGTCAAAATGTTTGACTCCTGGTTTAGAGATGAAAAATATTGTCTAAATGTATCAAGAATATCTTCAATTTCAGTATATGTTTTTTTTTTTATTTTTAATATCCTTTAATGTTATCAATTCTTGATTGTATTTTAACTCTTCTAGATGAATTATGCATACGTTTTGGAGTCATAGCAAGAGAGGCTACTTAACTTTTCAATTGTTGTGTCTGATTTATGTGATAGATTTTTCAGAATATTTTTATGTAAGCATTCTATTATATTAGCTGTAGTTTTATCACTACTATTATAATTAGCCTTAGCTTTTTCTAATTAATTTTATAAGTTTACTAGTTTAGATTCCTTTAATATATGCTTTTAATGAGTCCCAAACCATAATTATATTTGTTTCTGCTGTGTAGCTTGTTTCTTTGAATAATTCAATTTCAGAATGTATCCACAGTTTATACTCTTTTAATTTGGTCATATAAACAGGAATTCTGGTAATGTATGGGAGTCTTTTGTATGTAGTTTTTCATTTTAAGATAAGACCATTAAGATCAGAAATTGCACAGGATATACTATTAAATTCTATTAATCTCATATTTATACCTTGTGAAATTAATATGTTATCAATTCTAGCTTGTGTTCCATTTATTCAGTTTATTAGATTAAGTTATAAATTAGTATATTTACTGAAGAAACGCCTATTTATGTACTTGAAAATTTCCAGGATCAAAACTCATTACCATGTACAGGAAAATGGAAAGGTATGATTGCATGCATAGTATTACTCAAGAATATACAAGACAAATGATAAGCTATTCATTTTAACTTTTACTTATAAGAGCAATACAATGAAGTTAAAATAATTTACAATATGGCTATTATAAATTCAAATGTTATAGCTGTAAGTGCTTAAAGGAGCAAAGTATATCTATCTATCTATCTATCTATCTATCTATACACACACACACACACACACACACACACACACACACACACACACACACACACACACACACACACCTACCTATATTAGTTTTGCGAGAGCTTGCCTCTTTTTTCTTTATATATTAATTTTTACTTTCTCTCGCTCTCCTTCTGCTGCGTAGTCAAAATGTATTCAAAAAGAATAAAGTAATTCAATAGAAAAAGTCAATATGATTAGTTCATTTTATCTGTGAAGTTTTTAAAGGTTTAGTGCCAGAGTGTGTAGGTAGTCCAGTGTTTTCTTTTTTTTTTTTTTTTATGTCAGTCCATGAGGTTTATGAGCAGATCTTTCAGGATGGAAGAAGCCCAATCTATCTCTTATGAAGAAGAAATTATTATGTTATTCTTTACAAAATAAGTTGCATCTCCTAAGGTATTGAGTATTCTATTTGCATTAGAAAATTGCATTTTTATTCTTGTGGGAAAGATTATTTAGGATGTAATTCCAGTTTGTTTGAAAATTTTCAACAGAGGCCAGCATTTTTCCTTTTCTCCATGGTTTTAGCTGAATAATCATTGTTGATGTTTATGTTATAGTGATCATATTTAAAGGTGATTTTTTTTCCCACACAGTTTTGAGAATTAGTTATTTATCTATAAATGACAGAAATATTGTAGATCTCAGAGGTGAGGTTGCAGTTGGAACTGGTTTAACAATAGCTCTATGAACTCATTCTATACCATATGACAGTTTTTAAGACTTGATAGTTCATATAACCAGGTGGTCAAAAATGTTGATATGTTTTCTCCCTCAGTTTTTTTCAGGTAGACCAAGTACTTTTATATTGCATCTGCTTTCTCTGTTATCAAGATTGTCTAACCTTTTTAGTAGCCTAGTTTTTTTGTTTTAGTTGGTATTGAGTTTGACATTTATCTTGTTTTAGTCTACATAATTTAAAGTATTTTCTATTTTAGTAATTTTGTTCTGGTGCTTTTGCATCATTTCTTTGAGAATATCAGTTAGTTTTAAGCATTTTTTCAAATTTTCTAGATTTTCCTGAACACTATCTATTTTCAAAGTCAGTTTTTGAAGAGAAAAATAATTCGTTTGTACATCCTTCTTAAGTGAGAAGTCCATATGGGAATGCTTTGAAGAACTCATCTCCTCTATAATCCAGTAAGTCTCTGAAGTATTTTGACAGGAAATTTTTGAAGTAATTTTACAAAGTTCAGTAATAATGTTGCTTGAGTATTTAAGAGTTATTCTGTGAAAAAAAATCTTTTTGTGGTTAATTTTTTCTTCTATATTTTTTAAACTACTGCAGAGCTTCAAATGAGTGCTGTTTTCACTCTGCCATCCAGGTTCTAGTAATTCAAAATACTTGAAAGCACTTTATAAACTTTGTTCTATCATTTTTTGTGGGTTTTATTCATGTGTTTTTTTTTATTATTGTTCTATGACATCATTTAAAGTTACAAACATATTTAAAGTGATGCTTTTATTTAAACTTTTATTTTGAAGAAGTCCATACATCAGTTATGTTGTATGGATGTATTATATATATATATATATATATATATATATATATATATATATATATATATATATATATATTTTTTTTCTTATGGATAACATTTGCCCAGTTTTCCTTCTATCTGTGTTAGGTCATTATCAGGTAATTCAGGAAAGCATCATGATTTATTCTGTCTCTAATCTGGGAGGATATTTTTATATTTCCATGTATACAGAGCAGCTAAATGTTTCAAATGAAGGACCATAAGAGGAAAGCAGAATCAGCCCTCATTTATAGTGAAAGCTCAAGATTATGGGGGTTGTCAAATCCAAATTGTCAAATAAGCAAACTGAAATGCATGCTACCTATGAAAAAAACATAAAGCTGCAACAAGAGTACAGCATATTGGGCAGCATGGAAGAAAACTGTAAGAGAAGCTGATTTGCCAATAGCAATGACTTCCAGAGCACAATGCCAGATCTAAATAACTTGAAAACTAGATCCCCAGGAAAGAGCCTTAAGTTTGCTGGTATTCTGAGAAGCATGCTAGATGATGAGTTCTGACAAACAGGCAGTTGAAGAGAATGCTGAAAGTTTCATCCAAACTTTGAAACATATATATAGGCTGGTACAAAAGAAACAGGCAAGGAGGGGCTAGGGCATGTTTGTCCATGCTTGTAGTTATATCATGCTAAGGAACATGTGCAAAATGACTATAATACCATTACACTTGCAATTGAATATTATAGTGCTTAAGTGCTTTTAACTGGACATCTTTAAGAGCAGGATGCCATTCCGTAAAGTGATAACTGAAGTGACGTATGCTGGCATCCCTACATTTCTTACTTACCAGTAGATTGTGATTTCAGGGCATCATGGATATATGTTCTTCTTCCAATGCCAAAAGGTGACAGCTAAGCTCATTGCTAATATACAGGAAGGCATAAGCCCATTCACTAGGTATGATGCAAGTGGTAACCCCAGATTATAAAAATGTATGCAACAGAAGACCCTGTTTGGAAGTGCAGTCATAACGGAAAATTCTGAAAGATAAAGGAATATGTGAATAATGGGTATTGAGAAAATCAGTCTGTACTTAAAAGATGTAGGGACAACCTGCATTTTTTGAAAGGAAAATTTGCAGTACAGATCATTGCTGAGCTTGTGGTAGAGTGATGAGTAAAGGACATAGGAAGATGATAGTTTTGGGTAAAATTACAAAAATAAAAATGTTAGTAAAGAGGAGCACAGCTAACTTTAAGTGATTATGGGTGGGAAGGTTACAACTATGGAGAGCGAGGAGAGGAAGTGCAGAATTGAAACATATTGCTCAGCTTTGGGTAGGAATTTCAACAAAATGGAAGTGGATGTAGTTTTTCTTGTTTTCTAATTTTTGTATTATATAGTCAATAAGAAAACAGTGTTCTGTGTGCATGACAGATGAACAGCTAAACTTGATAAAGCTTTAATTGTTACTGAATGTTTGACCTAAGTCAATTATTACACATATATAAAATTCAATATATATTTGGCACATAATTATGATAGCAACTGAAAGTCTGCACTTGTCTATCTTATTACCTCTTATATATCTAATTTAATAAAAAAAGTATTTGACATAAATCTGCCATCTACAGAAAGATTCTGCCCTCTTGTAGATTAATCTGATATGCAGTGTTATGTCTGTGTGTCAAGGAAATTAAAGATATGAACTCCTAGACTTCATGGACATATATTACCACTGTAAAATAATTGAAGCAAACGTCTTTATCCAGCAGTGAAAAAGAAATCCTGATTTCAGTTTCCTAAAACAAAATGAAAAATGAAGTTCAGGGAACCAGAAGTACAGTTAATCAAAGACTGACATTAGTATGGTTTGTGATTTAAAATGCTACCAATTAGGATTGCGATGGTGTGGTTTGTTTTCATTTATATAAATGTATGATTGCTTATGTCATAAGTGATGGTTTAATAAAAACGTTTCTTGTTTAAAAAAATAGGGAAAAATTGAATAATTTATGTAATGCTGCTTAGGTTATATGATATATAATAATATATGTGAAGCATATTGTTTGTTAATATGTTAATACAGTTTGATTACTTTTGTATAAATGTAAATTTGCATATGTCACAAGTGATAATTCAATAAAGGTGTGTTAAAAAAAGTATACAGTAATTCTACTGACAGTGCAAGGCCATTCTTAAGTGGCTCTTTCAAAAAAAAAAAAAACTCACCTCTCTAAATTTACTACTAGGATCAGTTTACCCCCAAACAGTATGACACCAGAAGACTTTTTTCTTTACAAACATCATTATCATGTAAGAATTTTCCATTTACTGATTTTACTGTGTTTTTAAATGTAACCTTTATCTTCTTGTTTGTCCAAATGTTTTATGGCATGAGCCAGTCTATGTTAATGATAATAGCACAATACAGAAAAAGGCTTGGATAAAGACTGCACCAAAGCTTCCTTGCTTCTTCCACTTCATTTTTTAACTGTAGTACTGCCAGCTTGCAACCATCTGTTAAGGAAGGAAATACTATACTTTTTCTGTGATGTCTTGGCCCACATAATTAAATAACATTTTCAAGATTGTTCATATATAGTTGTAGTGTTGTCGCTTCACAGTAAGACGCTGTCCAGTTCGATTCTCAGCTAGAGCGTCTTCTGCGTGGAGACATGCATGAATGGGTGTACCTTTGTTGAAGGTTGTGCATCAGGGCTGGTAACTCAGCACGTAAAAATCAACTACCAATCATTAGCAGACCGGAGTTGTGCTGTGGCGACCCCTAACCAGGAAAAGCCGAAAGATACAAACAAATATGTTCATATATAGTTACTAGAAATGCAGTCCAGGAGACCACTGATTAGCTTATCCCTAAAAATCTGTCTGGTTATGTGATTGTCTAAAGCTCACACAATGACAAATGAAGGCTGAAGGAATCAAACCCAATACCTCAAGAGGTAGCTCATTGATAGTTTATTGCTTTAATCCTCACTGCTAACTGAAAGACAGAGCATAGTATTAATCCTTTGGGCAAAAAAAGGGTCTCCTACATTTCAAGCATAATTTTAGTTACCATATATTGATTGCATTTATTTTATTGAAAAAGACTGAAATTAGTAAGAATGGTATTGTTTTAGGTACCCTCACTGTTTGTGCAAGTGTCATTTGCATAAATCACAACCTCTTAGAGCAAGAATTCTGGAGAAAGCCTGACAAAATGGGGGGCAAAGGCCCAAAAATAGGGTCACATTTTAAATATTGCTCTTAAAAACTTGGAAAGTTGTTAGAACAACTGGATTTGTGTTAACATGCATTTTCTGAAGTATATGAAGTCTGAAACACAAATGCAAGTCATTATTTAGTGTCTTTAATTCATAAATCACCCCAGTGATTTGTCAAAAAAACACAATTTTTATGAGGAACAGGCCAAAAATATGAGACAAAAATCTGGACATTCTGCGAAAATCTGTACAGTTGAGAAGCATGCATGTGTGCTTTTAGTAGGCAGTGTCACTTTTCTTCAATGATCTGTGACAATGACATTAGTGTTTTATGTAACATGGCACAAGAGGATGAATTACCATACATGGGCAGCATAGGAGCTTCTTCTTCTGCTTGTTGGTGTATTTTGTTAATTCCAAATTGTCTTTAACTTGAGGAATAACAATCAGCAGTGACTACTTCATTATACAATCATTCAAGTTATCACATGGAAAGCAACTAAAAGTGTACATCTGAACCTCAGTGACTGTTTTGTACTGTTTTGATTATCGATCTTGATTATTTCTTTGCTAATAACTGATTTCTGTTGGATACAGCATGACATTCAGGATCATCTTATTAGAACCCCTCTGATGCCACTTGCAACTCACTTACAACTCATAGTAGCTTGCTTACAGTTGTATAATAAGTAAATGGAGATGGAAAGAGTCAAACCCCATGCCCTTGTCTATAGAAAGCCACTTGTTTACTGCACAGAGCTATAATTCTCTGTGCCAACTCCTAAACTAGCCATTGCTTGATATTAGGTTGAAACTGAGCTAAGAATAATGAAATAGTACTTCTGGATAAATCCTTAAAGAGGCAATTGTGAGTTTTCAAACCTAAAATGAATAAAATAATGATGAACAAATTCATTTCACCATCAACAGTATGTAGGTTTCATAGGTTCATAGGTGAATACTAAGCTAACTGCCTTGAAGGGCCATTTTAAGACTAGCCATGTTATCCTATTAGGTATTCAAAATACCCTCAGACTAACAATGGTATGCAAGTATGGCAACAGTGCATGGCCAAAAATAAAGTAAAAATCACATAAAAAAGACACAACCAGCATAGAATAGGTGAATAACCAATTTTTATTTATTGTAAAAACAATAAATAGACAAAATGCTGCAAACTGGTTTCAGCATAAGCCTTCCTCAGTGCAAAGCAAACAGAAACATGTTAAGATCCCATCCACACCTACAAATAAATGTACAAAAAAGACACACACCCTACCCTACACTAATTACAACATATAATTTAAACCTAGAGAAAACAAAGCCTCTAGCTTAATAATCTAGAACTTTTCTATTTTATTGAAAATATCATGCCAACCTAATTTGTTACATCCTTTAACAGTAATACGATCAATAGCAATAAATCTGAACTTAGCAGTAGGATGTTTTAAAACATGTCTACATAAAGCATTAACATTCTATGGCCACAAATGTCACTAAGGTGTTCAAAAATATGAATCTTAAATTACCAGGGCATTTGTTCAACATAAAATGCAAAACACTGACATTAAAACAAGTAGATAACCCATTCTGAAATACAATTAACAAAGCATTTAATATCAAATATCACAGATGTGTAGGCAGAGGAAAATTGTTTAATTTTCATAACATGTTGACAAGCAGTGCAGTGGCAAATGGGAAACACCCATTTAAGGGTATTCCTACCATAGACTGTTGTACACTATGACGGTTGACAAAGACTTTTTAAAGTGATTTTAAAAATTCCCAATACTCCTTCCTTTTCTGTAGGTTAACTGATATCACATAGGCAACATTTTACCTAAATTCTTATCTGTCCAAAAAATGTCCCAATATTTATCAATTAAATGGCAAAACTGTCTAGAATTAGCTCCAAAAGTTGTAATAAATCGAACCTGATGGTCCCTCATAGAACGTGTCTTATATTTCAGTAGAGTTGACCTATCCACAGATTGTGCAAAACATTGTGCTCAATGTATAACTGCATCCTTATACCCTCTAGTACAAAATGTATTCATCAGCCCTTGATTATGTTTTGTAACTTATCTTTAGAGGAGCATAATCTTTTGACCCTTAAGAACTAGGACTTAGGGATGTTATTTACAACATGGGATGGATGGCAGCTATCTGCCACCAATAGAGTGCTATATTGAATTTCTTTTCTAAATAAGGTAGTATTCAATGTACCATCAGGTTGTTTAACAACCTTAACATCAAGAAAGGAAATTTGTTAAATATCATAAGAAATGGTAAATTGCAGACCCCATTTATTATCATTCAAATACTGAACAAATTCTTTTAAATACATAACATCAGATTTCCATACCAGCCAACAATCATCAAGATAACATCTCCATACACCTGTCTCTGGCAAAAATAATATTGTGTCTGTCATCATATATCAATTGTTCTTCTATGAATCCTATAAGAAGGTCAAAATACCCTCACCATGATTTTTATAACTATACTTCCCAGTTGATATTGAGTGCTTCTAGGGACAAACTGTTGATTATCGATAGGGGATCCAGGAAGGGCATTTAGGTGTGGACCAATTCCATTAATAGCACATGGGTCAGTCCTGAGGTAAATTTCCTTATTCCCATCCATTGACCTAAGTTGCATTTGAATAGGGACAGGGATGAGTTTTGTTTTTCATGGATATATAGTCTGTTCCAGTGTAGTTGTATCCTCAGTGTTTTGTGCCTGTCCCTCTGAACTGTTCTGTTTTTGTTGCAGAAAAGGTTAAGTTCTCTGGGTCAGGTATTTTTGATACTCTTTGATGTGTAGCTGTGTATAGGTCTATTACTACTAGGGCAGAGTATTCCTTATACTCCAGGCAGCGATTACTCCTTAATAGTCTGTAAGAGACCAAGTATAGAGATAAAGCTTTGAGACAGTCAATTTGGTTTAGTTCCTATTCTCTTTATGAGGAACCTCTGTGGGTTATTTTGCTATTACATATGTCTGGGCAGGTACATACATACCAAAAGGGCATTATACTCAATGATGGACCTGAAAAGAGATTAGTGCTGTGGGGATAATTACATCTCTGGACCAGGATGCTATTCCTTTGCTTACATGTTGAGAAATATAGAAGAACTTTCCCATAACAGTAAACATATGTTGGTTAAATGCTAGTTTACTGTCTCTCTATGTTTCCAAATCCTCACTATTGGAGTGACTCTTAGAGGGTGTATTGTCAATGTGTTTCTTTTCTCGGGCAGTTGATTTTGAAAGTAATGACATGACATTAGTTATTTGTTTGAGACAAACTTACCTAGAGGATGAGTGAGTTTTTTGGGGATTCAGTGTTTGCTCCCAGCTTTCAGTGATCTGCAGACTTGGTTGACAAAAAATCCTTGACATTTGCTTCAACTTCTGAGCAGTAGATACCAAATATGTCCTAGCTGTAAGGCATTTGACAATCCAGTCAGCAACATATGGATTTATTAATAATTTAGTAAGCTCTTTACATTGGCTGAGTGAGGTATTATGTCAGAAGTTTTCTTCAAGCCTAGCTAGACAAAGTATAACATCTTGCATTCTTCTATTGCTTGAGGACTCTTGAAAAAGTCTACTAGGTTATGTAAGCATGACCTGTCTTTGACAAAACCAAACTGGGATGAGCCCAGTATTTGGATTCTTCCATGGCTTGACATGTAAGACTAGCAAGACGTATGAGTCTATAGTTACCTGAGATAGTGGATGGCCTTCCCCTTGTGCAGGAGCATGACTTTTGCCATTCACTTGGTGAGAAGCCCATTTGTAGGCTGAGATTGAACATTGCTGTTAGGGTCATGAATAAATCATGCTTCATGCTATTCATTATACATCCAGGCATATTGTCAGGATCCATAGCTGCAGTATTTTTTGGCTTTTGAGGGAGCTTTCAGGATTTGGTCTTGTGTGATAGCTAGGGGCATATAATTTTCTGACATTTTTTGTGAGTTATTCTGGGGGAGTGGTGATGAAGTTCCAGCTGAATTTATGGGCCAGCAGGTTTCCTATACCTTCAACTTCAGTATAGGTGGTGTCATTCACAATCAGCTCATTGCACTGCTATGTAACATATTTGAGATTATGGACATATATTAAGAAGTCCTTGTGGGCTGTCCTTAGCCTTGGTGGATATTTTTTTCTCAAATTTAACCTTATTTTTAATTAACTCTCAATTTTTTTTAATTTAATGATGGGGTTTCTAACATGCTGGGTGTTGCACTTCATATAATTGTCCACAGTTTTCTTCCTTTTGTTAAAAAGCTCATTGATATTTCTGTTCTACCATGAAAGTTTGTTTTAAGTATTTGCCCCATTCTTGTTTCTACTGGGTGCAGTTGTTTATATGCTGATATAAATTAATAATGTACTTTTCTGCATCAGCATCGGAGTTTACTGGGTTTGAGGGGAGGAGGGCAGGATATGAAACTTGCCAGGGTATCATTTAAAAGTAAGAAGTTTGTCTTGGAGAAATCTCAAAAAGGTCCAGAGACAGTAGAGATATCAAGAGGGGGGGGGGGGTGATTCAATAAAGCCTGCACAATTCTTTTCGAGCATGAACCTTTTTACATTCAGTAAACATCTCTTAGCAAAGCAAAAGCATGCGCAAACAGGGAAACTTCCATGCAATGCAAATTTCTGCATTATTAGGTAAATGTTATGCAAATTAGCCAGGTGGAGTGATCCAACAAGCCGAAAGGCATCTGTGTAGACATGGTGTCCATGTTCATAGTGTAAGTGGAAAATTTCCATGTACAGGTGCCTACATGGACAGAAGAGGATGTAAAAGTCCACAAATATGGAAATAACTCCCCGAATATGTTAGATCACATACATAAATATGCTAAACATACATCATGGATGCCTGAAAAAGGAAGGGAATATGTAAAATTAATAATAATTTGTTTTTAATAATTTTCACATTTGTGCTATGTGCTGCATTGTGCAAACATGCTTAACAGAAAAATTAAAAAAAATGTAAAATAACATCTATAATGTAGTTTACACAAATGTATCGTAGGATCTTGTGTCAGGTCTGTACAATGGTGCATTTGTGCTGTTACCCAGCTTACATGGCTAAGAATCATGTAGTTTCTAGGCTGTCAGCATGAATATGTATGCAAATGAGGTGCATTTGCTGCATCGCTAAAAGGAGCAAACTTGTTTGCATATCCACTTCTTGTGGGCTCCTGCACGGTGTTGATGCTCTCACTGGATGTGGATGGCATCAGGGGGTGTGTCCGAATACTTTTAGGATAGTGTTCAGCACATGTGTTTGCATGGTGCATTACATAGCTTAGTGTGTGCACATGAGTAGAACACTCACATCAAAGTGGTGATGTAGCCATTTGTCAATTAAAACATAATATATTCAATTAATAATATATAGTTTTGTATAAGCTATGCTGCGCGAAGCGGTGAATAGTGCCAATGTTGCACAATAGTGTAGGGCCTTTAAATCATGTCGATTACATCCTAGGCAGGTCAACTGCATCATTATTAACCAATCCCACATGGTGGACCTACAGCAGAACTCTATAAAGTATGCATACACCCTACATTCTTATTTTCCCTCAATACTTTGAACCATTGGAATAGAGACTTGGAAATTTTAACTGAGATAATGCTAGGTGCTGCTGCAGCTATCCTACATCTGCATGTGCTAGAGGCTGAAGACAATGCTGCTAGTGCAGATGACAACAGGCCTAGGCCGAGAAGGGGAAGAGTGCTTAGGCCCAGGTTAATATTTCAGGAGCTACATAAGCTGGAGATTGTAGAGTTATACAGGGTGGACAGGGACATATTACAAGAGCTCAGTGAGCTTTGCCACCCTCAATGCAGAGCGAGAGCTAACAGAGGGGAGCCAATTCCAGCGGAAACTAAGGTATGTGTAGCCCTTAGAAAATTAGTTACAGGTACTTTTAAAGGACCGATTGGGGACATGATGGGGTGTCCCAGGCATCTGCATCCAAGATACTCCACCAATTTGTGGATGCTATGGTCCTACATGCCAGTGAGCACATATCTTTTCCTCATTACCCTGAGGTGAGGCCCAGCAATATATAACACTTCTACCATGTAGCACACTGCCCTGAAGTACTGGGTGCCATAGACTGCACTCATGTATACATCAAGGCACCACCCAGTGAGCAGGGTAGAATCTACATTAGCCACAAGGGATATCACTCCATCAACTGCCAAGTCATGTACAATGCCCAAGGGATTATCATGGATGAGTGTGCTGGTAACCCTGGCAGTTATCACAACTTCCATATCTGGCACACATCATATCTGTACCAGATGTTTGATACGGAAGACATCTCACAGGGCTATTTACTACACCCTGGAACTATGATTGATGACACCCATCAGAAATGCATACACTCCCATAGAAGAACGCTATAATGAGGCACACGCATGAACTTGGAACATCACAGACCATGTGTTTTGGATTCTGAAGTCACGGTTCCAGTGCCTAGATATATCTCGTGAAGCCTTGGAGTATACTCCAACCACATGTGCACAGATATTCACATTATGTGCTATGCTACACAATCTGATCCTGTGAAAACAGCTGCAGCAGGATCAGCAAAGGGAAGGGATACACAGCCCCCTACCAGTGACTAGGTCACCACAGCCACAGTCACAGGAGGACTCAGAGGAGGAACCCCCACTGGTTTCCCTGTAGGCAGATGTAGGCATGCTCAGTACACCCTGGCTTTGGCTAAGAGACAACACCTAGCACATTTGCTGACAACCTAAGGACCTAAGGACTAACACCTTACTCCTACTCACATACAGATATTAAAATTGATGCCAGCCAAATCACACATCCTGTACCTATCCATGTATTGGATGTGTACTGCTTGCATCAGACAGAGTCAGTCTTGAACTATAGTTGTGTAGTTGTGTCAACTGCTGCATTTGCAAGGTAATTCCATAACCTACATAGTAGTATAGTGGATTGTTATGTTATGTCATTGTAGCTATGGACTGGATACATTATGCAGGCAACTATATTGGGCTATTTGGACAGAAATTGCATCCACATGGGACTACAGAAACCCAATCCACTACCATTTCACCATTTGTACTCAGTAGGCCTCATGCATGGAATATTCATGCAGTCCTACTGCAAAAGATTACTGGTACATCATTCAAGGAACATGTTATAAAGTGAGACCAAATGATAATCAGACTGATGTGTGTCCTAGCAGGACATGGGCTTTTGTTCCCCCACCCCCTCAAAACAACAGTGTCCCATTGTAACTTCCATAACACTATATCATCTATGCTGTATGAGCATCACAAACTGTTACTATGCCACACAGCCTCAGGACAGTAATGCACAATTTGAACTTTCATGTTATGTATTAGTTAACTGAGAATAGTAAGGGACATATGTATGCAGGTGATGGTGTGCTGAATTATCCCTTGTCTGTCAAGCAGCTTCTGTGTCTCAAAGGACTAAGGCAGATAGATTGCATGATGGTGTTCAGGGTTCTAATTTCCAGCTATCCAGATATTTTACATGTTAAGCAGTAATTAGTATTGTTTTACAGACTGTGACTCTGTGTCTATTATATAAGTATTAGGCTATTTCTCATATCAAATACACATTTGCGTCTGTACAACATATCTAAGAAGTATTTAAAAAAGTCTTAGGTTATATTGGATAAGTCATGATCAAAAATGTAAAGGTTTGGACTTGAAACTATATATTAGCATGCATATGTTGAAAATAGGTCTAGTACCACATGCAACATGATGTACTTTGACAATATAATAACAACTATGAATGAAAAATTGTGCAGTGATGTAATTTATGTAGATATGACATGGTCATGCACAAAACACTAATCAATAAATTAAAACAGCTAGGTATTGATGCACTCTTGATAAGATGGATAGCTGCATGGCTTACATATAGGACAAGACAAGTATCATACAGCAATTGGACAAGTGAAATTCTTGGTTACGGTCAGGGTGTCCCACAGGGCTGTGTCTTGGCCCAGACTTGTATAGATTTGTCTTTAGACCTATTTTTTTCATCTGAGTTGTTCTACAGTCTGTATGCAGATGACTTGAAAATTGGTATACTAATTACATGTTTTGCAGATTGGGCAAGTCTGCAAAATAACTTGAATAAATTAACCATTTGGGCACAGTAGCATAATACACTGATAAATACATCAGAAATTAAGCATATGAGACTTGGAAGACATAATTAGAAAGGTGAATATTAAATACAGCCTACAGTGATTGAAACTGTGGATTGATTTATGGACCTTAGTATATAGGTAGATCCATCTTTCAGTTTTTCCTAATCAAATCATAATCCTGGCCTGGAGTACAGCTAGGTGTGGACTGGAGTCAGTTTATGGAACAGTAAGTCTCGAATGCAAGCAATGCACCACCCATTTGCACACTGCTTAGCAACATGTAAACAATTCAAAAACACTTATAATGTTGGACAAAGGACCAAAAGGAAGGACTCCACATTAGATAATGCACTTACAAAAATGTGGAAGTGTTTAGAATAACATATGTTGCAACTGGGTCTGTATCATGTCAGCAAAACAGCATTAAAGTGAATGTTGTTTCGCCGACACATATAGACCGAAATCGGAAAAGAGAAAAAGCTCAGATCAGCAATTCCTTTCCCAGGGAAAGAAATCGCTTGATCTGAGCCATAACATTGCCCTTTACATGATTGTAGTGTGATCTTGGAGTTGGTATATTTAGTTGTGGGTGTGTGGAGAGCGTAGCCCCCCACTTTGTAATGTTTTAAGTGGTATGTTTGTTGGTTCACTGATTTTTTTCCATGGGAAAAAATCTGTGAACTGGAATTTTTCTCTTTTAAGATTTAGGTCTATATGTGTCGGTGAAACGGCATTCACTGTAATGCTGTTTCAGGGGCATAATATAGACCCATTGCAATTGGAGGACTATTGGGATATATGAAGTTCAGAGTTCTGGCAGTCTTCTCTCATGTCATGAGTAAATGATACCACATTTAACAGCAAACCACAGTTTAGTGTGAATCACACATAACTATGAGTCATACATGTGGACTTGCTGTAAACATCTGGATAGTGGTGAGTCATACCATGTCTCCTTAAGACAGCATGTGGAAACCTTGAAAATTTATGGCATAGTATATGAATATGTACAAAGCCATATGTTTGTATCTACAGCAGCAACAACACCCACATTCACTACAGGCCCCTGTGTCTGCTGGATTTCAACACACATACATAAACAACTGAACAAGTTGTGTAATATATTATGTTGTGTGTACACTCATTGGCAGGGCTAATTTAGTTTTGCCACAGGCTTGCCATCAAAATGCAAACAGACACGTGCTCAGTGCAGGTACTGTTGTCACATAGCTAGTGTACAAAACAGTTTTCTGACTGTTTGGCTACTAGCTGCAGATGACAGTAGGAAGCAATGTGACTCCGCAGGCCTTCCAAACTGTTTAACACAGGGCTTGTTTATGTTCTCTAGGATTACTTTACCTGTGGTCATTTGTGAAACTGAATTGAGCCATGGTGTGTGCATTCAAGTACTGTGATCTGTAGTGTGAAAGACTAGATAGGTAGGGGTTCTAATCTTACTCTAGCCCACTTGGTGTGTGTGCATATGTATATATATCTCCACAAAGAGCAAATGTGAATACCACACTGACTTCTAAACTGCCATTGTTTTGCACATTTTGGCTCTTGCAGTTGATGCAGGCCTCCAAACTCTCATCGTCCACAAGGCCTGCTGATGTCATCTACCATAAGAGTACCTAATGCCATGTTAATGTAAGACTTAAGCTGTGGCAAGTGTGTTAAGTACTGTGATCTGTAGTGACTAGACAGCTAGGGATTTTAATCTCACTCTAGCCAACTTGGTGTGTTTGTGTGTATGTGCATTTTCCTAAAAACAAATATGAATCCCACACTGACTGATAAACAGGGAGGGTTTTGCATTGTTTTGGGCCTAGCAGGTGATGCAGTCCTCCAAATTCTTGTCCTCCACAAAGTCTATTGATGTACCATACGAGTACCTTAAGCCATGTTAATGTCAGACATAAGCCATGGCACATGTTTTAAGTACTGTGATCTGTAATATCTAAGACTTGATGGGCAGAGGTTTAACATGAACAGGTAGTGGCACTATTCACACTGCATCCAAGTTGGTGTGTGTCAATGTTAGTCAGAGCATTTTACATCAGCCTATGGGATCATAGGATCATTGTAATTTACTATGCTAATGACCCTAGGGCCTTTATAATCCTGGCCAAGTTGTTATCCATATTTACATGGTCAGCTCCTATTGCCCCTGTCCCATAGGGACACAGGTGGAACTCCATGGTTAAATTATGGCCACCCATCCAATCATACAGATTGTACCTGAATATAGCCAAGGAGTTGTTCTGGTAACCAAAGAAGTAGGAGTCTCTTTCAAAGATGTGTTAAACACTGGTAGACATATTTCCCCTCCAGCAGTTTTTATTAATGTCACACATTAGGTTAAGGTCTTTACAGTGAGTAACCCACGTTCCATTTGACTTACGGATGTGAAGTATTTCCAATAAAGCAGGGTCAGAGATTGCCTCATATTCAAGGCAGAGATAAACTCTGAGTAGACTGTATGACACACACTAAAGTGTCTAGTGATTTCAGATGATTCCCATAAGACAGATGCTGAAAACATGAATTTCCTATGTGAAGAACCTTTGTGGTCTCTCCAATTGCCACAGGTCCTTAGAAAGGTACATACCAAAAGGGCCATTGCACTCAAGTATTAGTCTGATGAAGGAAGAGTACATGGAGATTATAACTTCTTCATTTTCTGGAGACAATGTCCTCATTTATGACATGCGCAAGATAGAAAGTCCTTCTTACCGCTGTGGAGACATGGTGATCTAAGGTAAGATAGCTGTCAACCTGTGTGAACAGTTCTTTCACCCCTGAGTATGTACCTAAGGTGTGACTATTGATATGGTACTTAGCAGGAACATCGCTGTTACTGATAACACATATATCTGCATTGAGTTTAAGGTCATGATTTTAGCAACAATCATTTGTTCATGTAAGACCCTCTTGTAGGATGTTGACATAATTCTGAGATTCTATGACAAAGCACAGTTTGCAAGCATCAACATACCTTGTCAGCCACAGACATTTAATTTTGCTTGTACTTCAGAGAAATGTATTCCAAACAGTAGAGAACCCAGGGCTAAACCCTGTGGAACACCTCTGGTTAAAGCTCTGCTATTAGAGGTGGAGTCCCATGTTTTGACATATGAGTTCTGTCAGTAAGTCAGTTTGTGACCCCTCTAATGATATAAGGGTTGATGCCTAGTTTGGTGAGTTTGTCAATGATGTCTGAGTGTGGGGATAGTGTCAAATGGCTTGGCTAAGTCCAGGTAGGCTGTAGATTTCCCATCATCCAGGTCCTTGGAGACTGTCTCAAAGAAGTGCTCCAGGTTTAACAGGCATGATCTCCCTTTGACAAATCCAAACTGGGTAGGGTCAACTGTTTGGAGATTACCAATAGCTGTGTTGATAAGGTCCATAATAATTTGCCCAATGGCCTTGCAGACATGGCTAGTCAGGCTAATAGGTGTATAATTCATGGGATCAGTGGATACACCACCTCTGTGCAAAGGAATAATGGTAGCTGTTTTCCAGTCAGCTGGGAAGAAGCCGGTGGTTACATTATGACTGCAAAGTGTTCCCAATTGTGCTACTAATCCATGTTGGAGCCCATGTAGGATGCAGCCTGGAATGTTACCATGTCCCATAGATGCTGTCTTTTTGTCCTTAATGAACATACTTCTCAACCTGGAATCAAAATGAGATAGGTAGAGTGATCCAGAAAGCAGATATGCAGTCCTGCGGACCCCGAGTTGGTGTGCTTAGTGTACACCGAAAACCTGCAAGTACAATATTTTAAACAGACAACAGGGGCTACAAAGGTGTAGTCCGATGGACAGAAATAGCATAGCAGACACAGATATGTGCAAACCTATCCACAATGTGTCCAAAACTGTATGGGAAATAATTTAAAATATATATTTTTTTGATGTGGGTATGTTTGCATGGCTCTTCGCAGTGTGCAAACATGCTTTTATGAAAAATAAATAAAAAAGAGTGTACAAACCTATGTATTATACAACTCTGCATGGAGTATCTACAATGGTGGAATGATGCTGTTGCTAACAAGGCAGGGCCTGGAACTGTGCAGTATACAGGCTGTGTGCACTGATCCCTATGCAAATAAGGAGGAGTTGCTGAATAGTGCAAATGGGTATCCATGTCCACAGATCTCATCCATGTAGCCACAGAACTCTGTTGGTGTACAGAGAAGAAGTAGCTGACATCAAGAGGGGGTGTGTCTGAGGACGTGTATGCTCATTGGAGCTCAGTGGCACCTGTTTACATGGTGTGGCACTCTACTAAGCAAGGGGGTGTTTAGTTTGTTGACCTTTGTTTACCGTCAGGGCACATGTTTCCTCTTGTTTCTGTGCATTTCCAAGGCACGCCACTGTGCAGAGCTCGACCTTTCATAGGGGTGTGTGCATTGACTAAAGACCATTGTTTACCTTTGCACCACATGTTTCTGCAGCATGCCACAGTGCTGAGCAAGAAAGGCTGTGCAAAAAAAAAATTGGCTGAGAAAGCCAATGGTATGTTAATTACTGATGACCCCTGTTTCACTTAAACTAGGGGCACTGACAGTCTGTAATGAGGTACTTGGCAGGTGGAATGCATGATAGGTAGCCAATCATACAGGCTGCACCTACAGCAGAGCACTATAAAGGATGCAAACACCCTACAATCTGATGTCAACCCCATACTCTGCACCAGTGGGATACAGACTTTGGATTTTTAACTGAAGGAATGCTAGGGCTGCTGCAGGTCTGCTACATCTGTATTTGGTAGATGCTGAGGTCAGTGCTGCTGCTGCTGACAAAAGGCCTAGATGGAGAAGGAGAAGAGTGTTTAGGCCCATGGTAAGCTTCCAGATGCTACACGAGCTGGAGATTGTAGAGCACTACAGGGTGGACGGGGACATACCACACAACAACTCACTGATCTCTGCTGCCCTCAACTGAGACCCAGAGCCAACAGAAGGGACCCCATCCCAGTGGAAACAAAACTATGTGTAGCTCTTAGGGTAATAGCTACAGGTACATTCCAAAGACCATCTGGGGACATGATGGGGATCGCACAGGCATCAGTATCCAGGATACTCCATCAGTTCATGGATACCATGCTACCACATGCCAGTGAGCACATTTATTTTTCCCACACCCCTGAAGATAGGACCAGCAACACTTCTACTGTGTAGCACACTACCCTGAGGTACTTGGTGCCATAGATTGCAATCATGTCTACATCAAGGCACTACCCAGTGAGGTGGGTAGAATCTATATCAACTGCAAGGAGTATCACTCTATCAACTGCCATGTGCAATGCCCAGGGCATTATTATGAATGTGTGTGCTGGCAGCCCTGGCAGTTATCACAGCTCCCATATCTTCCATGCATGACAGCTGTACTAGATGTTTGCTGGGGGGACATCCAGCATAGTCATTTAAAGGGGGATGCTGGCTATGCACTGGAACCATAGATGAAGACACCCATCTAAAATGCACACACGCCCTTGGAAGAACACCATAATTAGGCACATGTACAGACTAGGAACATCATAGAATATGTATTTGGGCTGCTGAAGTCAAGGTTCCAGTGACTAGATATATCTGGTGGAGCCCTGCAGCACTCTCCAGCTACATGTGCACAGATGTTTACAGTATGTGCCATGCTACACAATATCCTGCGGAAACAGCTGCAGCAGGATCAGCAAAGGGAAGGGATAGACAGCCTCCCACAAGTGCCTAGGTCCCCACAACGACACCGACAGGGAGACTCGAAGGATGAAACCCGTGAGCATGTCTCTTTAGGCAGAAGTAGGTGTGCCCAGTATGCCCTGGCCTTGGCCAAGAGACAATTCATAGCACATGCACTGACAACCTAGTGCCCTAGGGACTGACACCTTACACCAACTTGCATAAATACAGTAAAAACGATGCCAGGGAAGCCACACAACCTGTATCTGACCATGTATTGGCTGTGTACTACATGCATCAGACAGAGTCAGCCCTAAACTACAGTTCTGTCAACTGCTGCATTCGCAAGGTAAGTCACTCACCTACACTCCACTTGTAAGTAGAACTATAATATGCTTTCATATGTATGAACCTGCTGCATGCATGCAATGGAATATAGTGGGCTATTTGGAGAGATGTAACATCCACATAGGACTACAGATACCCAGTCCAATAGTATGTATTCAGTAATATTCACTAGGCCTCATGGTTGGAATAGGTTCATAGGTTCATAGGTTTATACTAGGCTATCTGCTCTAAGGCATTTATAAGCCTAGCCCAAAGTTTTGTGGCTTACGCCACCCCTTATATGAAAAAATACTGTGCCCATTAGTTTGTTGTGCCTCTGTCCAGCAGTGACACAGAGATGATTCCCGGGGTAAACCTATGATCTCCCATCCACAGGTCAAGATTTCTCTTGAACAGAGCCAGCGAGGTGCTCTGCCTCACATGGACCGGGATTTTATTCCACAGCATAGGGAGTCTCTGAGTGATAAATCTATCCCTCCAGAAAGTCCTATTTATATCCGTGCTAAGGTTTAAGTCACTTGCTCTAGTGGTTTTGGTGGATTTGGATTTTTTGAGGTGGAGCATGTCCATTAATTCCGGGTTGGACATGGCCTTGTATGTCAGGCACATGTCACCTCTGAGCAGATGGTATGCGACTGAATAGAGCTGGAGTTTCTTCAATCTGGCAGCATATGACAGATTTTGGAGTCCCTTTATCCTTTTGGTGAGGAACTTTTGGGGTCTCTCCAATTGCTGCAGATGTCGGGTGAGATACATCCTGAATGGGGCATTGTACTCGATCATTGGTCTGATAAGTGAAGAGTACAGGGTAACAATGACCTCACTAGATCTGGATGTGAATCCCTTCATGATCAGGTGGGCAATGTAGAAGGTCTTTCTAACCACTTTAGCAACGTGAGTGTCAAAAGAAAGGCCACTGTCAACCTGGGTCCCCAGGTCCCTGATAACCTCTTCTGTGCTTAGTGGATTGCCGCCTATATGGTAGCTTGGGGTTACCTTGTTTTTCCCGAAGGGTATGACTATACATTTTTTGGCGTTTAACTTCAGGCCATGGCTCTGGCACCAGCTATCTGTTTCCGTGAGTTCCTTCTGAAGGATATCCATGCCCGATGCACTTTCCACTATGGCGCCCAGTTTGCAGTCATCTGCAAACTTTGTCAGCCAAAGTCCTCCCATGTTGGCCTGTACTTCTGAGAAGTAGATGCCGAACAATAGGGGGCCAAGGACCGAGCCCTGTGGGACACCACTTGTGACCGGCTTGGAGTCTGACATAGCGCCAGCAACTCTAACCCTGTGGGTTCTGTCCTTAATCCAGTTTGCAACCCATCTTGTGACATATGGGTTTACATTTAAGCTGGTAAGTTTTTCTACAATACCTGAGTGGGGTATTGTGTCGAAAGCCTTTGCAAGGTCAAGGTAGGCTGTATGGACTGCCTTTCCCTCATCAATGGCCTTGGTGACTGTTTTGAAGAAGTCGACCAAGTTCAAAAGGCATGATCTGCCCTTGACGAAGCCAAACTGGGTCACGTCCAATGTCTGCAAGTCCCCTATATCTTTGTTTATGAGCTCCATTATGATCCTCTCCATAGCTTTGCAGACTAGACTTGTTAAGCTTATGGGGCAGTAATTACCAGGGTCCGTAGAGGCACCGCCTTTGTGGAGTGGGACCACATTTGCCGTACGCCACTCCTTGGGCACGTATCCTGTGGTAAGGCTGAGATTAAACAGCTGCCTTATGTGCGGGTTTAATTCCTCATTTAGCTCATGTAGCACACAGCCGAAAACACCATCCAGTCCCATTGATGCTGTGTTTTTAGCTTTAGAGAGTGCAGCTTCCACCTGCGCATTTGAGATGTCTGGGAGGCTACACTCCACTGGGATAGTTATCTCTCCTTTAGGGGGGGAGAGGGGGGTGAAGTTTGCACTGAACCTGTCTGCCAGTATGTTGGCAATGTCTGTGGGTTCAGTGATTTTTGTATCATTTTGGACTAATTCTGAGCATATCTGGGAGTTTCCACCCAGGTTCCTAACATAGCTGAAAAAGGCCTTATGATTGTCCTTTGAATCCATGGCAATTTTTCTCTCAAAATTGGCCTTAGTTGATTTTATGAGTGCTCGTATTTTTTTATTAATAATGATCAGGGGTGACTTCCCTTTTATGGATTTTGTTCTATCATGTAATAGCTTTCTCCTCTTATTGTAAAGTTTGTTAATGGCTGGGGTCCATCAGACTGGACATTTGCCCTTTGTGGAAAGAGTCTTGGTTTTATTTGGGATTGCCTGATCCATGCAGTCCTGGAGGTGTTCATAGAAGGCATTTGTAAGGGCTTCCCAGCTTGGGTTGTGGTTTCCACTGGCTCAGGGGCCTTGAAGGATACCACACCAGTCTTGAGTAGTGTGAAGTTTGCTTTAGAGAAGTTCTTCACTGTGGTCTTTTTGTTTGGGGTGGGGCGGGATGTGGATTTCCAGTGAGATTAGTTTATGATCAGATCTCACCAATGAGGGATATACTTCCGGTGTGGAGCATTTTGTCCCCATGTTTGTGATAATGAGACCTAGTATATTTTCTCCTCTCGTGGGAACAGTGACTAGCTGTTCCATGGCATTTGAATTTATGAACTCCAGGAACCGTTGGGCTAGAAAGTTAGGGCTTGAGTAATGTTCCCAGTCTATATTCGGGTAGTTGAAGTCACCCAATATGATGGTGTTTGGAGATACATTTATACCCTCCAGTGTCTTCAGGAAGGCTGTGTGGGGTTCCTGAGTTTGAGAGGGTGGCCTGTAGCATGCTACAATTTGTAGAGCAGTTTTGCCTATGGTTAGTTGCACCTGGATGGTTTCCAAAGCTTTGTGCGTTGCCACCAACCTGGAGGTGTGGGTATCCTTTATGAATATGGATACACCCCCTCCTTTTGTGGTGTGGTCTGGGTTTTGGGGCCAGAACGCATGATATGAGGTAAAACTTAATAGTGCCGGGGTGCTCTCAGGAGCCTTGAACCAGGTTTCAGTTACAGCACAGACATCGATGTTCTACATACTGAGAAGGGCCTCAAGTGCGTGCATTTTGAGATTTAGACTTCTGGCATTGAGCAGCATTACCCTCAGTTTCTTCCCATTTTTGTTTTCTAGGGTGGTAGGTTTAGAATTTGAGCCTTGCCTAAAAAAGGCACTATGGGGGTGGCAAGAGCCTTAGCCAATATCCGGAATCCCAGGGGTGACAGGTGCAAGCCGTCCCTTGCGAAGCAGCGTGGCTTGTCAAGCATGTCATCCCAGGCAGACAGACACTGGATCCCCTTTGAATAACACCAGACATTAAGCCAATTGTTAAAGCTGATCATTTTGTCTCTAAATTGTGGCATCATTCTTGGTGAAGGAAGGATACTGCTCAGGGTCAGGGTCATACCTGCCTGGGCTACATAATGAGAGAGCTCCTCTATGTCTCTTTTCATGTAGTCCAGGGAGGTACGTCTCAGGTCATTCACACCAGCATGGACAATGACTGTGTCATATTTGTACTTGCCGTGGAGTGACCCGAGTGCTTGTGTTATGTGGCGGATTCTAGCACCCGATAGGCAGCTTACTGTGACCCTCTCCTTGTTCAGCCTGGTGAGTGGGACGTCAGTGTGTCTGACTATGGAGTCACCTATGACAAGTATGTTTGGTGTTGTATTTGGCCTTAAGGGCTGTGACTGCTTTGCACACTGATTTTGTGGTTTATGTGTTGCTTGTGGGGTGTCTTGAGGTAGCAGTTGTTTGGGTGTCTGCTTTGGAGGCCTCTGCTGTTTAGGTAAATTTTTACTCAGAGCCTCCGAGTATGTCTTTGTGTGTTTATGTGTTTGATTCAGTGGTGTGGTAGCATTATGTGAGGCTGGTTTTGTGGTGTGTGTAGTTGCCTTCTCCTCCTGTCTGGTCTTGCCAGTCCTGAGTTGAGAGAGCTCAGCCTTCAGTTTGGCTAAATAGCTGCATCTCTTGCAAGTATTTGTGTTATGTGGGAGGAAGAGAGGGTTGTCTGTGTACATGAGGCAATTGTAACATTGCCTCAATATTCCCAGATTCACCAACTGGGCAGGAGAGGACGCCAGCATCTGGCCCTTCGACATGCTAGAAAAATTAAGAAGTTAGGTATGAGACTGAATAAGAGAGGACTTAGTAAGGAAGTGGGTACTCCTGGGGGGGGGGGGTTCGCAAGTGAGGGACTTTGTATAATATAGAAGTGACAAGTGCTGAGCTTTTTTTTTTTTTTTTTTTTTTTTGAGAAAAAAAAAAAATCTTTTAGGAACAAGTGCTGCGCTTTTTAGTCAAGGGATATACTGTTTAGGTTACTAGTAGAGAATATTCACTGTCGCAGTCAAGGGAGATGTTAAATTGTGGGGTAACATGATATTTGCACTACTGTCTATACCAGCAGATCATGTGCTGTCCTTCCCCACCCCCAACACATCAGTGTTCCCATACAACTCCTGTAATAGTGACTATGCAATGATATATCAGCAGACCAGCCAGTTCCAGGCCATGATGTAACACCTGCAACAGGTGGTGGATGGACAGCAGTCCTCCTAAAAGCACCCCTGTCACTCAGCCTGTGTATGACCTTACCAGCTGTCTGGCTATGGTCAGTGTCTACACTCACTGAAGCCATAGTTGCCACACTGTCCTGTTCAATGTCACCACCCACTGTCTGTCCAATATCTGTGGTCTCAGGGGATTGGGTATGTGTGGGCATAACTGTATGCAGTGACAATGGGGGTAGAAGAGGGATGTCAATCTCTAGGACTGATTCAGCATCCAACAATCCCACCTGTGCCTCACTATGGCCACCATCATCATCAGAGTCTGATGAGACACTGACATCAGGCTGTTAGGGGGACAGACTCCAACTCCCTGGTCACCTGTGAAAACCAAGACAAAAGCAGTACATTACTGCCTGCATTATTATGTTTTATGTATGGTAATCCACACAGACTCATACAAATGAGGATCCCAATTGCATTTCTAGCCTCACATCTTCTCAAGTCCACTCCCATGCACAACAGACAACCTCACAACAACATACACAGACAAGTCAAGCCCTTTATAATATGCACTTTGGCCACATCCAGTTAAAGTTGCCATTACAATCTACCTATAAGGTATGCAATATGACACTATACATGACAGAATTACACATAGCACCCAGTACACCTATCTTGAGAATGATATGTCAGTGATAGTACCACCGCCTCAGGTATGTACTATCTCCCTTTTGTGTTTGAACAAGCATCTTGGAGTAATTGCCCCATATATACCAGGCTGTGTAGCCACTCATAACTATAAGTACAAATGTAGTAATAATCATTCACATACACACCTGTGATTATCTACTCTATAAACCGTAGTTAATTGTTCCAGAATGGAACATACAAATATATTACTCTGGCTAAACACATTTGTGCATAAGGCAATATGGAAGCCCTTAACTTTCATAGGGTATATATGATCGGTAAAAAAACAATATCACTTTTAGGTACAGGACCACAGGCTTGGGCTACACCTGATGGACCTATGAAAAGGTGATGGAGAGGTATAGCCAGCACCACCAAATGTTTGCAGCACTACAAGGTAATATGTGCATATATCTACATGTACAATAGCTACTGTGATACTGGCTGTATTGCTGACATTCTGAGTATGTGTGCACAACTGAGTGTAAACCCCAACCCCCCGCAATGCAGATAGACCTGACACCCATGTACAGGTATGTGCAGCCTGCCACAATGACTGATACAGTATTACACTAGTGAAAACAGTACACTTACCTGGATGTTCCTCTGCTGTGGACACTGTGGCACCCATCTCCATGATGTATGGTGTGATGGATGCCTGGGAGATGTCTTGTGTCTTAGGTTCAGCGGGAATCCCTCTGTGGTAAAGAAGGGTTGTTCCATGGCAGACCCTGCACTGGTGGAGGCACAAACCCTGGCAACATCAGCTTCCCTTCTTCATGCAGCATTTAGCATATCTGTGGCTCAGTCCTGTTGGCCAATCTGATTGACATCCTGCACAAGGTCTGCCCGCTGTTCCTAATTATGCCTACCCCTGGACAACAAGATGTGATTGTGCTGTCTCAGTCTATCTACTATTATGTCATTTTCCACATCTGAGAAAGGGGCATGTCTTCTGTGGTACATGGTTCCTGAAAGACAATAAAAGCGGAACACATTACAGGACCAGATACGTGAACATCCACTATGTACAGATTCAGCACACACATAATGGCCTGCACTATACACTGCTCCCTCACATGTCATACCCCTCTGGCAACACACTACGTGTGTGGATACAACCAAGATAGTAACATTACTGGGCTATGTCCCTGTGTGCTGTGACAAATTCTGCTGTATGTTCCTACACCCAGCATTGCAGCCTACTATGATGTGTCCCCTACGTGCAACCCACTAATATGCCATACAGCCACTTCCAGACAAATAGCAGTGTGCTATTAAAACCACTATGTGGGTACAGTTCAGCAATACCAGTGTGCCACAATGACAGAAAAGAATGCAAACCTGTTGTAGTATATGTTCCCTGTAGGCATCATACCTCTCAACTATACAGATGTTTGCAGACTGTCATGATGTTTGCCTCATCATTTTGGTCATTTTCACACAAAAGTGTGGATTTCTGACAAATGGATGGCCAATCATTGCTGGTTGCTGTCAGAGAAAAAAGACAGACTTCTGAGTTTCAGACGTCATACCCTTTAGAACACAGTTATGCTATTGCAATATCTGTTATTCTATTCACTTTCTTACTTTGTACTGGCAATATTTAAACAGTGTCACTAGGTTTGGGCTTTTGCCCCCCAATTGAGTATAACTTTGTCCTGATTTCCTGCTGTAAGGGCTTGACAGGAATGTTAGGCATAGCTCTCAACCAAAAAGGAACAAATGCCAACAGAATCAGGGACTTTGCCAGAGTACACCAGGAACATTCAGGGATACTGCTAAAATGTTAGAACTATTTATGTGAGACATTGACAGAATGCGTGAAGGTGTCTTACAGTATGTCATTTGACGTTACAGGAGTGTACACCTTTACATACTGTCACTATGTATTATATGTAATCCACTAGCTTTCCTACGACAGCCAACTGTTTTAAAAGGGATTAAAAGGGACAGAGCTAAAATGTGAGTGAAAATCAAGGACAGATGAAAGGCGTGCCTGTAGGTGTAGGACAGCAGACTATGAATTACATGTCATCACCATAGATTTAAGGCAGGATTACTGCTGTAATCCCTATTCCCCATACCTCCGTCCTCCCATCTGCATCCTGCTATATGGTGACATTTATTACATACCTGTTGGAGTGCAGTACACTGTTGTTGAACTTTGCTTCTGGTAATCTTTTGAAAATACACTCTCTGTGTGAGTGAAGTCTCATACTGACCTGTTCCTCATAACCAGCTGGCTGCCTTTTGAAGGTACTGCTCATTAGTAGGTAATTACCTCTGCGCCAATTTGTGGATCAGATTTGCTAATTGCAGCCAAAATAGCTGAATTGCACTATCATTAGCCAATGATATGCTGCCACAGTGCAATATATAAGGCCTTCATGTAGACCTGGGCTCCATTCTTAGTTGTTAAGATGGACATTACTGAGGTGTGAAGACTACAGCATCACAGAGGGTAGGTTCTGTAACTGTCAACAGTAGAGATTTATGCAGTATGTCCACAATTTTGCCTCATATGTGTGGTCAGTATCCCATGGCATTGTGATCATCTGGCAGTTCACTAGCACACATTGTGCATTGTTTTCTGTAAAGAAAGACATTTGAGTGTAAGACTTCATACCTGTCAGAATATGCCTGCTTATGCAATAACTGTTACTCTATCAATGTACTATCTTTGTAGGAGCAAACTATTAAACATGTCCCTGTCTCTGGCCTTTTTCCCCCTCTATTACATATGTCTGTGTCCAGAATCCTTTTTCTAGAGGGTTGGGAGGTATGGTAGGTCTATAGCAGCTACCTTTACATACAGCTGTGTGTGCTACTGGTTGCAGCTGCTGCTGCAGCCTAGAACACATAGGGGGGAGTGTGAACACTTTGAAGGACAACAAGCTATATGTGTAACTGTGGCTGCTGTGGCAGCCCTGTCATTTTGGCAGAGCCAGGGTAAGGGAACCCTTTACAGTCCAACTGAGGCATGTAATTAACCTATGTCTGTTTTGCAACAGTGGCAATAACAGAGTAGTAGGCAACATATAATTAGGCTATACGGATATGTGCAGTGTGTCCCTACCTGCAGGCCTTTGACTTGCAAAACTGGATAGTGGCTTATTAATTAGCATTAAGCTGTGATGATACTGATTGTATGACTCAGTCATTACTTGCTGTCTTCACAATTATGTACTTGAACTGCAACACAAATCAGGATTTGAACCAAGGACTGTCTGTGGCAAAAATGCACTACACGCAAGGCAGTTAACAGACTGAGCTACTGTGTCACTGCTGTAACAAGTGTATTTGCAAGATATATGTGCATACATACAGGCTGTGACTCACATTGTCTGCATCCATTAGTATGTGTATGGCTTTCTATGGCTGAGTTTCTGCACCAGGGTCCCAGTTGAACATGTACTTTGCCACTGATGCTCTAGCAGGTGTGTTTCAACATGTTGCTGATAAAAAGGCACATTTACCTGCTATCACAGGCCTCATGTGCATCTGTTATTATGTCTGTGGCTGTCTAGTGGTGTATTATTACACCAGAGTCCAAGGTACACTCCTATTTTTTCCCATTAAATTTTATTCCAGTTTGCTCAGTTTAGTGCAGAGCACAGCTCTGCTGAGACACACCCAATGACTGTAAGTGGAAATCACTACATTTTGCTGAAAACACATGTTTTGGTTAAGGTCTGTGGGAGTGGTGGGTTAATGCAGTGTGCTGTAGATGTGAGGGGCCCAGGTTCGAAACATGGCAATGGTGGATTTCTTGTATATGTCTCTGACAATGAACTAAGGACATTTAATCATTACAGCTCCATTTAAGCTCAGCTAAGTGAAGCGGTGCTGTGCACTGAACCAATCAGTGCAAATGGGTGCTAATAAATGTAACAGTCTGTGACATGTAAACACAGAGTTATCTACTCATAATGTGGGCTACCTCACCGATTTGCCTGCAGTTCCTGTGGAGAAAGAAATTGTAAGTGTCACATAACTGCTACCGTAATATTTGCTGCTACATACCACTGGATTCGAACCCTAGACTGTGTGCGGCAAGATGTACTGTATACTGAGCATTTAAAAAACTGAGTTACTGAGTCACTGCTGCTTTTTGACTGACTGATATTTCCCTAGAACTCACCTGGAACCAAAATATGACCTTTTAGTACTGCTACAGTGTTATAATTGACTGCAGTGACAGTAGAACACACATGCTTGAAATACAAGCATAGTGCAGATAGTAACTAAGCTATATTTCAGTGTCATATCTGTGAGGTCAACAAACAATATCAGCTCATGGAGTGGACTACCTCACCCATATACCTTTAATACTTGATGTCTGTGAATGACAGAGCATTATGTGACCAATATTGGTCTAAAGACAGCCTTCAACAGTACTTGTATGAAATAATCAATACAATTTGCAGCCATTAGATTTGCATTATACAGCTATTACAGTGTTATACCTGACTGCATTTCTTACCTTACAGCCATAATGCATGCAGCTCTACTGCAGTGGTTACGACAACACCATCCTAAGGTACATCGTTTTCCTTGGTGTAATTAGTATTGTTTCAAGTTTTTTATTGCAGTACAGTTGGCATTATTCATTTATTGCAATACAGCTCTAATTCGAGATTTATTGCACTACACACTTAACTGACTCTCACTTTACACTACCACCTATGTGCATTGAATATTCTGTAAACAATGTAAATTTGTACCTACGTCTGATGCTTACTTTACAATGCACTTATGTGCATTGTATATTTTTGTAAATATTATAAATATGTACTTACTTCTGAGTACTTTATGAACATGTACTGTACTAGTACTGTAAGGTATGTGATCTCCTGACTGTACTATGAGATTGTTTTGCATTTAACTGTTTTTTGCCTTATATGTTAGTACTCTACCACTTGTTATCCAACTCCTGTTAACGCATTCAGCTGTCACTCTTTGATAACCTATGTATTCACATTGTAACTTCTTGGAGCTTTTCTCTTCAAGGCTCCACTGCAAATGCACACCTATTGTCCAGTTGGATTTATCCTGGTAAAACAAATGTTAAATAACATAAAAATTAAAAAAAAAAGGTATATACTTTAATGCAGTTATTATTATTGTTTTATGTTTGTATTGCAGTACAGTTGCCATTATTCATTTATTGCAATACAGATCTAATTCCACAGTTATCGCACTACAAATGTAACTGTATAAACTTTAATGCAGTTATTGGTATGGTTTCATATTTTTATTGCAGTACAGTTGGCATTATTCATTTACTGTACTGCAGCTCTAAGTCTACATTTATTGCACTACAAATTTTACTGTATATACTTTATTGCAGTTGATGCTTTACTCTTTCTTGCTTATTTCACTACAGTTAGCATAATAAATCCGTACCACCACACTCACGGTGCAACCTAGCCAAGCACCCGGCATACAACTGGACATTGCGAGACCTGTCAGTTGTAGAGTTTAGCAGAGCACAGTGGGGACAGCCTTTATAAATAAATGCATAATATGTATATCAAAATTAAATACATATTTTCCCTTCCATGTATTGAAATCCTGGACTTAGTGCACATGAAGCCAAAACTCTACCCATTTAGCTATGTGGATAGTAAGAAATCCGGTATACCTTCACATATACCACCAAACTACCTATAAGCAGTGCTGACCACCATGCTGTGCCACGCAAACACACTTAGACATGCTTAAACACACCTTTACATAAATAATTAATTATATTCACTTTCTATTTTTAGATGTCTGGCAGGTGTTTGCTATCTTATATGTGAGCACAGCTTGGCATTCCTGTGCTCTGTACCATGCCGCATAAGCTGCTTTGTTTTAAAAAAAAATAAAATAAAAATAAAACAAAGGAAAATAAAATAAAATAAAAATAAAACAATGAACATTGCATGGAGTCTCATACTTATCTGCAGGCATGGTTAGCACTACACCTCTCCCTACACTGATTCAATAACCATGTTCCTTGGCTCTCCCTTGCAACGCACCATCATTAATGTGCATGGCACGCTGCCGATGGTGAACTGTGACTATGAATATGGATACATTCCATGTAGGCCCTACACAGTGCATACACGGATATTATTAAATCCTTGGGAATATCTATATGTCTCTCTCTTAATTTTAATCATATATATATATATATATATATATATATATATATATATATATATATATGTGTGTATATATATATATATATATATATATATATATATATATATATATACACACACACACACACACACACACACACACACGCACACACACACACACACACACAAACACACGTGTGCTCGCACTAAACTGACACACAGTGCTGAAGGAGCAATTTGAAAGATCAACAAGTAATCTATAAGCATCTCTTTAGGATGATGGAAGAAACCAGAGAGAAAACAGAGACCATTGTAAAAACCCACACTCATGCAAAAAGGATATAAAACATTGCACAGATGGCAACCCGGCCAGAACCGGCCATGAAAAAAACATGGACTATAAGACAATAACTCAAACCTCTACATCACTATGTGTATGACTTTTCAAGCACATTCTTAGTCTGTCTGACAAAGTATTGGACATTTACAGAGAAACTGAAATCCGGACAGTTTTGATTAAAAAAATAATATTGTATCTGTACCTATATTTCCCTATCTGTGCATTATGTGTGTGTGTATATAGATATCTTTCCCTCTATATATATATATATATATATATATGTATATATATATATATATATATATATATATATATATATATATATATATATATATATATATATATAGATATAGATATTATATATAGATGTACTTCAAACCATCCACTGTACCTATAATCACCAAATGGTAAGCCACCAGTACCTACACTGGATACTGTACCCCCCCATACACACATATTAACTTAACTAAAACTCTGGTTCATAACATCTTGGGTTTAGTTATATTAAACCATACTGCAGTAATTGGTCAGATTTGCCAAACTAATGTCCAGTGTTTCAGCATTCAATCACATATCTTTAGTCTGGACTCTGGAATTAAGCAAATGAATTGCATTTATATAAATGTGCTTCTTGTCTAAACATTATGGAATGATTTGTCAAATGCAAATATCTGGTAAATAGAAATAAACTTTGCAGCATAGTTTTAGATGTGCGTTATTTGTGTAATTTTGATTCACTGAGTGGCTGAGTATGAAACTGCCAAACCACAATTTGTCAGCTGAAATGCTCAAACTGGTACTCCATCAAATTTTCATCTTAGCACAGCAAACAACACCATACCAAATAATAAAAAGGCATCTTGGGCCAAAACTGCATTACACTTTTTATTTCATATGTTTCAGCAATGAGAACTCTTTTAACATAGCACTGCTATTACACCACTGTTTATCATATGATAAATCCACATTAGGAATAAAACACAACTGTTAAATTCTGTATCCCTCAAGAACACTTAACTCAGGAAATAGTGTCAGCTTCTGAGTAAATGTTACTAAAATAATCCCAGGAAAAAAAAAAAAAACATGTCCTGCATCTCTCTGGAGCTAAAAGTTCATGAGAGAATTCAATAAAACCAAGCTCAGCCACTCTCTTGTCAAGTGGCGAGTAAATCACAGTGAAGCCTTGTTTGGTTGCAAAAAGTAAGAAAAAGTTGCAAAAATAGTCAAAGGGAGGGCATTCAATGTTATTTCTAATTAGTGTTACCTGTTTTAATGTATGCAGCCATGTCCTTTGAAAGTCTTTTTCAGAGTCCTAAAGTTTCATGAACCCGGATTTACAATGAAATTTGTTAAGCCTATTTTTAGACAAAAATGCCTGCTTATATTTATGTAGGCACCAGGTCTGCAGCTGTTAAAGAAGCTGCACTCTGTGTGGCACAGGTGACAGTTTACTCAATGACATGCAAGTCACTTATCTCAAATTCAAAAATAAAAAATAAAGTCATTTTATGCAATTTTCCAAAACATGCAGAAAGCAAAATATAAATAAACTAGTTTTACGAGTTTTTCATACAGCTAGTGTGAGGGGCAATCATTTTTAACAGAGTTTACTGACATTCATTGCCTCTAACATTAACAGGATTGCTTTCCACATAAGTGTTAGCTTCATCTGAAGCATTAACACTACACGATAACTAATAACCCTACCCCAACTAATAAATATATTAAAACAATCTAGACTACACAATACTATAACACCATAAATTTCAACAAAGCATGCACATTCATTATTCTATGCCAGAAATCATAGCAGCTACATTTTGGGTAAAACCGGCAAATAAGCAACAGGTCAGATGAAAATTAGAAAGACTAGACATATCATTTCTACCTACCATTCCACCATCCCTTATGATTATTTTCTTTTATTAAAAATGTTAAACCACGCTCCACCATGCCAGCCACTTCTTGTTACCCTGCAATATTTAATCATTCTCAAATCTCGATTCAGAGATTGAAAACCATGTGCCAGAAATGGAAACGGAAAAATATTCAGACTCCACCCAATGTATGTAGTCCGAGCCTTCAGCCGAAATCTGACAGGCTGCCTCACAATGCCCCTGCATGCAATGACATCAGCAAAGACTTCAACTTAAAAAATAATTTGAAAAAATACCCAAGAAATTTGATAATTAAAGGGGCCGCTCAGGATTTCCTATCATTCTATTATTTTGCCCTCAAAACTGGTAAATACCAAATAATTCAGTATTGTTGAGAAGTATGTTAGTGAGGCCATTTTTGACCTGCTCTTTAGAAATACAAGGTAGGGGACAGGTAGTAGGGATGTCATGGGATACACATGGTGGGGACAGAGGAGTGAAATTTTCACAGAACCTGTTGGCCAACAGGTTAGCTATGTCTACAGACTCAGTGCATGTGGTATCATTAAATATGAGTTTGGCAGAAATCTGGGCCTTTCCTTTTAGGTTACAGATGTAACTATGAATGCCTTGTGGTTGTCCTTTGTGGAGGAGGCTAATTTGGCTCCATACTTTGTTTTGGAGGGCTTACAACAATTCTTATTTGCTTGTTTAAGCTGAGGAGGGAGTGTTTCTAGTTTAGGGGGCTCCCTCCCTCCTACTCTTACACAGCAATCTCTTCCTCTTTTTGTAAAGCCTGTTAATGGCAGTTGTTCACCAGGCAGATTTGCTCTTCCATGAGTAGCTTGTTTTGCTCCTAACAGATTCAGTCAAGTCAATGTAGTTATACAGGTGTTTGTATAAACCATTGGTGTAGCGCTTGGCATAGTTGCCCATTCCATCTGAGGGAGCAGGTGCAATGAAGCTGTTTATGCCATCCCATAGGAGGTTATAATATGCTTTGGTGAAGTTTTATAATTTATTTGCTGCAAGGGGTGTGTGTCAGGTGTGATACTTATCTTGAATGAGATTGATTTGTAGTTAGATATCACCAGGGAGGACCTCAAAGTGGAGGTACTACAGTGGTCCCCGAAATCGGTAAGCAGACGATTGAATATGTTGGCTCCCCTTTTGGGGTGTCAACTAGCTAGTTCAGGGCATTGGAGTTAACAAAGTTGAGTAACCTTTGGGTAAGTGAGTTTGACCATGAGTAATCTACCCAGTCAGTGGGTAGTTAAAGTCACCGAAAACCATGGTGTTCAGATGTATCTTGACAAACTCAAGTAGATCTGAAGAAGCAGAGTGGGTGCCCTGATTCATAGAATGGCTCCTGTAGCTGGCAATGACTTGAATAGGTGCCCTACAAACAGTCAATAGCACCTGAAGTGTATCCAGGGAATCATACTGTTTAACCAATTTGGGTCTGTATATATCCTTAATGAAGATTTATACACTGCCTCCATTAGGTTGCATACCTTTAGTTTGCAGTGTGGAAGGAAGTGTAGCCTGGTATGGCTGTGGTGCTCTCCACAGCCTTGAACCAGGCTGTGAGTGCACAAATGTCTGCATCTTCCAGGTTGATGACAGCTTCCAGTGAGTGCAGTTTTATGTTGACACTCCTAGTGTTTAGCAGCATAACCTTGATGATGTTTGTAGATGTGTTTTTTACATTGGAAACTTTGTTCTTGAGATACTGCCTAAAAAGGGCAATATGGGGGTGGCAAGAGCTTTGGCCAGTAGTTGAAATCCCAGGGGTAACATGAAAGCCATCTATTGCAAAGCAGCAAGGTCTGTTGATTATGTCATCCCAGGCTGACAGATAGTGGATCCCCTTAGAATAACACTAGATGCTAAGCCAATTATTGAAATCAATCATTTTCTGTTTGTACTGAGGCATCATACTAGGTAAGGTAAAATGCAGCTGAAGGCCAAAAGCATACCTGCCTGAGACACATACTCCAAGATCTCAGTCATGTCTCTCTTCATACAGTCCAGAGAGGTACATCTCAAGTTGTACATACCAACAGTAACTATGACGTAGTCATAACTGTACCTGTTGTTGGCAGACTTGGGTGCTTGTATTATATGGCATATCTTGGCACATCACAGATAGCTGGCCATGAACTTTCCCTTATGTAGCATGATGAGAGGAACATCAGTGTGTCTCATGACATAATCACCTGTGACTAATATGGTTGATATTGTGTTTTGCCTTAAGGGTTTCACCAGTGAGACAGTGGTTTGTGAGCTATTATGTGTACTGTTTTCTGATGAGGTAGTATTATGCATAGCATGCTTGCGTTTCTGTTTGTGAAGTGTCTAGTGTTTAGGTATGTATCTGGTTGGGACATATATCAATTTAGAGAACAAGTTGCTAACTATGCCCTGTTTTCCTAGCTTGACTAATGTGTATCAACAGATGCTTGATAGATTGCACACACTAGATGATAGGCTCGAAGCTACAAAAAAGTAAGCTTAAACGTGATATGCTTGATTTCCAGAGGGGCCATATCTTTTCTTGGCCTAAACAAGATTTTTCTGTTTTTAACAAGCATTCTGGGAAGCGTAATATCGAAAAATGACTTTTTTGATACTGGAGCCTCATCTGTGAGTGTTTCTGACTCCATACCCCTGGTATATTCTGCTATGTCAACTCACCTATCTAAGGACACGCCCCTACATTCTGACGCTTCAGCGACCTCCATACCAGAGGCTGGTACCAGTACGTATGTCAATGCGCACGTTGAGGTTGAATCAATGGAAAAGGTGCATGGTGCTGATAATGTGAATGGTAGGAGTCAACAGCTGATTTTAAACATTACCCAGAAACGTTTTCAGCTGGATCAATTGGAAAAAGTGAAAGAATGGAGTGTGTCGAGGGGTCGATCCTTACAGAGACAAAACCTCAGTGGAATCAAGCGGAAGAACGAGAGCCCTATGGGACAAGGAAAACTGATTTGGTGGTAACTCATGGTATTGTTAATCTATCTACTTTTCGTCTTGAATTTCCACATTTGTCATTGCTACAGAAAGGACTTAGTTTCATTCCCACAGCTGCTGATGATATTGTTGCGGCTCTTACAGACTTAAAGCAGTTTGTGTTAATTTAAAAGTGTTATTTAAAGACTCTGTTTCAAGCCAATCCATTTACTGTAAGAAGAAAAGTACTTTTATTCCTATTAGTTTGCCTGTTCTTGGCTTTCCATGATTTATGTGAGGTTGAGCTTAGAAGTTTATATTCTAATGTTAAAAGAAAGAAATTTTGCAACTTAAGTTATGATGAGTTTATAGCCCTTAAATCTTTAGAGACGGACACTTCTATTGTTATAAAGCAGGCTGATAAAGGTGGTTCTGTGGTCTTAATGAATCGTGATGTTTACTTGAAAGCTATGTATTTATTGCTTGATGATGGGAATGCTTTCAAGTGTATCTCTCCCTTAGACATTAAGAAATGTATCAGTAAGGTTAATATGTTTATATATGACCAATAAATCAAAAGAAACACTCCAAACTAACCACAAAACCAAGATCGAGGTCAACTGGCATAAAAAGTGTAGAACAGCTCACAATAAGGTTAAAGTACTCCAAAAAGTAGAATAATTTATTTTAAACGCCACAAGCCAAAATACACGTTTTTCGTCAATGGTATGACTTCATCAGAAACATTCAAGTGTAGTGTTACACAGTCTTAAATACTGATACAATAAGTGGATAATTGACAAGGAATTAATATAATTACCCACATTTAAAGCACCAAATAAAAGTTTTTTTTAAAAATACTACGTACAGTTTAAAATTCATGAATAACAAGATGATGTATGCTAACTAGCAGACATTCTAATACAAGTTAAAAAATTACTGACCACAAAAATCAATAACATTCTGTTCTGTATATGTGTTTTTAATACAAAAGCAATTAATTTAGGATGTAAAAAATATTTATATATGTTTTTTACTTTTGTGAAAAACAATATAATGAACTGTATTCCTAAATGACATAATTATAAATTTGTTCAAATCATTTATGATTTGAGCTTTAAATATGGTACAATAGATATAAAATCATTGAGTCCTGGGAATCGATTGGATTCTAAAAGAATCTGCCAGTATGTTTCTTTGTGGGATAGTCTAACTTCCCAAGGTCCACCCCTAACATCTTTGGAAACAGAATCCAGAATGAAAAACAAAAATACTGCTCCATTGCATGTAGTGGCATGCCTATAAAGTGCATTATTTGTGTTACCTTTCTGTATGTCATAGTAATGTTCATACACCCGCTTACGAAGTGGTCTTTCTGTCTTTCCGACATAAAATGATTGGCAAGACTGGCACACTGCCAATTAAACAACTCCAAATGAGTGACAATTGTAAAATCTAACTGAAGAAATTTTTCTATTTCTACCTTCCAGATAGACATTTTCTTTGTTTAAAATATATTTACATTGGGAACACCGCCCACACTTGTAGGTCCCCTTTTTTTGATCTCTCAAATGGAAATTTTGTGTATCCTGCTCCAAAATTCTTTTAATATTAAAACCCTTTCGGTAAACAGTTTTAACTCTCTTGTCCTTAAGACCACTTAGGTCCGTTAAATCCTGAAAGGATTTAAACTCCTTTTCAATAATATTAATAAGGTTGCCAACATTGGCACTATATTCTGTAATGAAAAGCAGATGATCACTTTCAAATACCGGAGTGGTTGTACCCTGATTGATCCCTACTTCTAAATGCCCTTGCCCCAAAATAGGCATGAACCTATTAGATCTTCCTTTAATAACTTCATCCTTGACTGAATTAATCATGGACATGGGATAACCCCTTTCAAGAAACATAGAAGAAAGTTTATCACACTCAAGGTCAAACTGTGTGTCCTGTGATGTCATACGTGACACCCTAACAAACTGCCCTTTGATAATTCCTCTCTTTTGAAATCCTGGATGAGAACTGTGAAAGTGTAAATAGCTATTTGAAAATGTGGGCTTCCTGTATACTTTAGAAGTGAACCCAGATGAACTTTTACTGATGGTAACATCCAAATAGTTAACTGATTTTTCAGAGGTCTGGTGTGTAAACTTTAAAAATGTGGTGGTAGTGTTGATGTAGGAAAGGAATAAATCTATGGTGTCAGTGGGGCCAACCCAGAAGATACAGATATCATCCAGGAACCTTGAGTAGTAAATCCAGTTACTTGCAAAATCACTATTGTGAATGAATTTTTTCTCCCAAACTGCCATGATGATGTCAGCATAGGTTGGAGCACAATTTGCTCCCATGGATACCCCAGTGGTCTGTTGGAAATATTCACCACCATAAAACACAAAGTTGTTTTTCAATACTAGTTCCAAAAGACCAGTAATCATGATGACGTCATTGTGGGAAATTCCTGGGCATTCCCAAAGGGCCTCCTCAATCCATTCTAACCCTGTTTCCGTAGGAATTACGGAAAATAGGTCTACCACATCTATGGTCAAAAAGATTAAGTTTGGTCTATATAGATCTTGAGTAACCTTACGTAGGAATTCCCAGGAGTCCTTAAGCAAATGGGATTCCTTCCCCCAAATCTGTTTAAGTTTCCAGTCTAGAAATTTAGAGATGGAATGGGTTTTAGAACCCTGTGCCGCCACTATGGGTCGTAAGGGTGGATCCTCAACACATTTGTGTACTTTGGGTACCCCAAATATGGTGGGCACCTTAGGAGAAGGAGTTTCTAAGAAAGAATAAATATCAAATTCAATGACCTCCTGGTCAAGTAAGTCCTTGATTGCCAGGTCAATCTTTTGGTATGAAAGGAATATCTCATTAATAGAAGTCAAGGAATATTTGTTGGTGTCATACAGAATGCCACTCATTTTACTTTCGTACAAAATCTGACTCATAAAAACAGTACCCCCACCCTTGTCAGGTTGCATAACCCTCAAGGAATAGTTGTGTGCTAAGTCATGTAATAGATTACTTTCTTCATAACTTAAATTATTTTCAAAATTAACCTGGGATAATTCCTGACAAATTTGTTTTTCTATTCTAGTTTCCAAATTACTTAGCTGGGGGTGTAAGGGTGGATAAAAAGTACTAGACTTCTTGAGTAGTAAACTGGGAGCCACTGGGGTACTACCAAACAGGTGTTCAAGATTTAATTTACGAATGAACATTTTTAGATCTAAAATAGTGTTTACTAAATGGCTACCTCTTGTCGGAACAAACTTAAATCCCTTTGTAAACAAGTCAAAACAAATGTTGGTAACCGGGACATCACTATAGTTGTAAATATGATAACCATTCTTACTAAAACACTGATACATGCCAATGTTACAAATAGAAATGCCACTAGTTATTGCCATTCCTGGTTCCTGTTCCTGTTCCACCCCTGAACCTGATTTTCCCTCCCCTGCACAAAAATCGGATATACTGGGTATGGGGGTCCCCCTTGTTGATTCCGAATGCGCTCTGATCTCCTGGGTAAAAAATCTTCGTGGTGCATGGTGCATCTGAATGGTGCTGATAATGTGAATGGTAGGAGTCAACAGCTGATTTTAAACATTACCCAGAAACGTTTTCAGCTGGATCAATTGGAAAAAGTGAAAGAATGGAGTGTGTCGAGGGGTCGATCCTTACAGAGACAAAACCTCAGTGGAATCAAGCGGAAGAATGAGAGCCCTATGGGACAAGGAAAACTGATTTGGCGGTAACTCATGGTATTGTTAATCTATCTACTTTTCATCTTGAATTTCCACATTTGTCCTTGCTACAGAAAGGACTTAGTTTCATTCCCACAGCTGCTGATGATATTGTTGCGGCTCTTACAGACTTAAAGCAGTTCGTGTTAATTTAAAAGTGTTATTTAAAGACTCTGTTTCAAGCCAATCCATTTACTGTAAGAAGAAAAGTACTTTTATTCCTATTAGTTTGCCTGTTCTTACGGCTTTCCATGATTTATGTGAGGTTGAGCTTGGAAGTTTATATTTTAATGTTAAAAGAAAGAAATTTTGCAACTTAAGTTATGATGAGTTTATAGCCCTTAAATCTTTAGAGACGGACACTTCTATTGTTATAAAGCAGGCTGATAAAGGTGGTTCTGTGGTCTTAATGAATCGTGATGTTTACTTGAAAGCTATGTATTTATTGCTTGATGATGGGAATGTTTTCAAGTGTATCTCTCCCTTAGACATTAAGAAATGTATCAGTAAGGTTAATATGTTTATATATGACTAGACATTAAGAAATGTATCAGTAAGGGTAATATGTTTATATATGACTAGACATTAAATGTATCAGTAAGGTTAATATGTTTATATATGACTAGACATTAAATGTATCAGTAAGGTTAATATGTTTATATATGACTAGACATTAAATGTATCAGTAAGGTTAATATGTTTATATATGACTAGACATTAAATGTATCAGTAAGGTTAATATGTTTATATATGACTAGACATTAAATGTATCAGTAAGGTTAATATGTTTATATATGACCTTCAGATTAATGGAGACGTTGATCTTGATCTTTTTCATTTCTTTACTGTACCCTGCCCAGATGTTCCACAGCTGTATGGGCTGCCCAAAATACATAAATGTCTGTGTAACCCTCCCATGAGACCAATTGTATCTGGCAATGGTTGGTTAACAGAACCAATCTCTATTTATCTACAGAGGCAATTGCACCCTTTTTTATTAGGCTGTGAGAATGTGCTAAAAGACACAACAGTTTTCATATTGAAATTTAGGAAGTGGTATGATAGTTTAAATGTCACTGAGTTATCTCAGGGTGAATATTTATTTGTTACCCTTGATATTTCATCTTTGTTCACAGTGATCCCTAACGACCTTGGAATTGAATCCATCAGAGAGTTTTTGACTAGCATGGCTACTATGCCTGCTAGACAGATAGAGAAAATTTGTTCTTTATTAGATTTGGTCCTCACTACAAATGCTTTCTTGTTTGATGAGAAGTTTTTTCTACAACTCACTGGTGTCGCAATGGGCACATCTATGGCCAATACTTATGCCAATCTGGTTCTCCATCAGTGGGAAACCAAATATGTGTGTAGTAATGCTAATCTGTTAAACAACAATGTTTGCTTCTATCAACGTTTTGTTGATGATTGCTTCCTTATCTGGAAGGGGTCTATCGGTGGTTTGTACACCTATTTAGATTATTTAAATGGTACAACTAAGTTTCTTGAGTTTAAAATGATATACTCTGAAACCAGTATTACTTTTTTGGATTTATGTATAGAACTAAAGGAGGGTTCAATTTGTACGAGTATACATAAGAAAGAAGTATGTGCTGGTAGATACCTTCATAGGAACAGCATGCATGCTCCGCACATTTTTAAAGGGATAGTCACTGCGCAGTTTAGTAGAGCAAGTCGGCTTAATACAGATGATGGTTTCTTTTTAAAACAAATTGAGGATATGAAGATGGACTTTCTACATAGTGGTTATGATTCAACATTCCTCTGTGATTTAATGGGTAAAATTGCAAGAGACAGGGCTGTGTTACTTAAACCAACCTGTAGTATGCTAAGCAAATCTGATACATACGTGCATAGGGAGACTGATATGGGGGGTTCACCTAGAGTTAGATATGTGATTGCTGCTGCTTTTTGTATTAAAAGTATTTTCTCAACGTGGTTGTATTCTACTGCTGCCTTTTTGTTTCCAGTACTACAGTGGGTGCTTGCTTTGGATCTTGTTGCATGTATTATATGGCATATCCTGGCACATCACAGATAGCTGACCATGACCTTTCCCTTATGTAGCATGGTGAGAGGAAAATCAGTGTGTCTCATGATGTAATCACCTGTGACTAATATGGTTGGTATTGTGTTTTGCCTTAAGGGTTTCAACAGTGAGACAGTGGTTTGTGGGCTATTATGTCTACTATTTTTTGATGAGGTAGTATTATGCATAGCATGCTTGTGTTTCTGTTTGTGAAGTGTCTAGTGTTTAGGTATGTATCTGGTTGGGACCTGCGCATATGTGGCATGTGTGATGTGGGTTTGAGTGAAGAAGGAGGTGAGATGTGCATATTGGCAACTCACTCATTGTCATATGTACTGACTGGTATCAGAAAGAGAGCACGAATTCAAGGTTTTTAATGTAGCTTCATCTCTCACACATTGTGTATGTGTGGAGTAAGATTACAGGGTCGGGGATGTTGTCCACAGCTCTTCAACAGTCATTGATATTGCCATTAGGAATAGATTATTGCTTGTGTATACGTCACAATAGGCCACGGTTAGGCAGTGACCTGACAGATGCTTAAATGTAGCATGTTATTACCTTTACGGTGTCATTCTAAGATAAAAGTGTACCTTACAGTGTGGGATAACATGGTAGATTGATTATGCTGCTTTGCCAGGCATGTGGCACTTGCATAAATCATAATCCTGTTATTAGGCAGGGTTGCAATAGCATACTTACAAATGTGAAAATGTACAACTCCAGCAAAGTAAGGGTCATGCTGCTATAACCTTGTTGTTCACAGCCTCAAACACACTCTCTGTAGGTACTCTTTGCAGTGAATATGTGGATGTTCGTGCATAGAAAGAAAACGTGTTCAACTTTGCAGTAATTACTTTGCCCTTGCAAGTCTACAATGGCTGTCAAACAACCAGACAGCAAATGGATGTTGTGTGAAATGTTGTGTGAAAACAGTTTTCTGTTCCAGGAACATAAATGTACAGTATGGCATACCTAGGATATGTGGAAGGGACAGAAACATTGCCCAAAGTTGGCCACTCCTCTGCAGTTGGCCTCACATCCATGTCACACAGATCACCACCATTATGCTGTTGAAGGGCAGGCTTCATGAATTGCTATGAAACTGTTACCTAACAAGGATCACTGCCACTGTGGAGCTTACTAGAGCAACCGTGGACATCTATGTCATCTGACATTGAACAATATGTTGTGATGCAGCAGCTGTGCTCCTAATAACCATCAGGTCAGTACAAAGTCAAATCCTACGAGCCTTGGAACCCAAGGCATAATACATGCAAACACGAAATGATTGGTCTGGATGATAATCAAGGCATCTACCTGGAAAAGGCTATAACAAGCCTACAGAGCCTTACCTCATTTTGGACAATTGTCTGGATAAAAGAAAAAGGCTGTGGCCTGCTTCTTATCTTGAGCTTGGTGCTAACGTTTTGCTCTTGGTGAGAATAAAAGAATAGGAGCTTTGTATCCCAAAAGAGTGAGGCCATGTTGAGGCCAGCAGTAGTAGTAGCCAGGCAGCAGAAATTCAGGTGATTCCCCCTCTTTTCAGCAGTCTTCACAAAGTAATTGTTTTCAATAAGTACTGCTTGATTAGTGTCTAACTTCAGAATAATTGTCTGAATGCTCCATCCCTAACTTTACAGAGTGTACGTATTTGTTTCCCTTCCAGTGTTTGGCAGTACTCTGTACAGACTCAGACACCTTGTGTGACATTTTTCGTGGAAACCATGATGAAATTAACTAAAATACTGAGTTGCACACAGGACAGCCAGCATGCAGTGACAAGCACTGTGCCCATAGTTGCAGAACAAATACTTGTGACACTGAGTGATATTCTCAATACAATGGTTTAATCAATAAAAATAGGTCTGTTGCCATGGTTATGAGGTTTTCCACTGTGCCCTTTACCACCTTGGTGGATGTGGGCATCCTGAGGCAATGTAGAAATTGCCTCATGTTTACTGACAACCACTTCATTCTTAATCAATCTGATATGGTAGGTGAGAGATGTATATACACAATGTCACTGGAGGCAAAGCTCTCATATAAAAGTACTCCTTTTGTCAATAATGTAGTCAGTGGTACACACGCCACACCCATCACACAAAATTCAAAGCAAACATGAGCTGAGGTGCTGACATGTAACCTTTAAAAATCACAAAGACCTCATAGAAAAAGTCTGGATAACAAATACCCTCAGCAGCCCCATATGCACATAGAGATACATATCATGGAGGACTAAATTATAAGCCTGTAAGGCAAGCAAACACACAATCCAATATTCTAGTCATCGCAGACTTCATTGTGAGACACACTGATGTCCCTCTCACCAAGCTGAGTAAGCAGAAATGCACAGTCACTTGCTTATCAGAGACTCTGAACTGCCACATTATGTACACGCTCATATCATTGGACCACAAGTAACACAAACTCAACATAATAGATACAAGTATATTAACAACTTGGAACATATGATCTCTCATAGAGCAGTCAGTACATATGACAATGAGCAGACTGTCACCATGCACATCTCACCTCTCACTTCACTCAAACCCACATCACACAAACCTACATATGTGGAGGTTCTTAACAGATACCACATCTGGCCTTAGGCATAGGCCAGCTAGGCAGCTGCCTAAAATGCTGTTCTATCAGGAGCACTTTTCAGCATTTATATGTTTATTTTTTGTAGTAAGGAAATGGTTACTTTAAAATATGCAAAATGAATACTGGAAAAAACTGAAGAGTAAGACAAGCTGTGAGGAAAAAGGAAGAAAAATGGAATCTGGATGGTTGTAGGTAGTCCAGGATGAGGGCACCAGATAGCATGGAGAGGACACTGTGGAGCCCTTTTGCCTAGGGCATCAGTTGACCAAAAGCCAGCCCTGCCAGAGATCTCCCAAACACAAACATAAGCAAGCTACACATAATATGTCCACTGCAGAACACAAGACACATGATATGATAGTTCTCGCTCCAGTCTCTCACCAGTCAAGCCTTTAAGGCAAAACAGTACAACAAACATATTAGTCATATGGGATTCCATTGTGAGACACACAGATGTCCCTCTCACCAGGCTGGATAAGGAGGAGGACATGGTCAGCTGTCTGTCAGGTGACATGATACGCCATTCACACATGCACTCACATATTCCAAAACAGGTGCTGTTGTGACTCTGTCATAGTCCATGTTGGTATGGATGAGGTGAGATGTACCGCTCTGTACTATATGTAGAGAGACATGACTGACCTGTCAGACTATGTGCCTCAGGCAGGTATGCCCCTAGCCTTAAGATGCATTTTACCTTCACCTAGGATAATGCCTCAATACAAACAGAAAATGACTGACCTTAATAATTACCTCAGTTTTTGGTGTCATTCTAAGGTGATATAGTATCTGCCAGCCTGGGATGACATGATCAGCAGAGCCAGATGCTTTGCCTGACATGATCTTCATCTGTCATCCCTGGGATTACGACTACTGGCCATGGCTCATGCCACCCCCATATTGAACTTTTTAGGCTGTTTATCAAGAACAAAATCACAGACATGAAATCTACATATTACAACAACCTCAAGCTTATGCTGTTAAATGCCAGGTGTCTAAAAATAGCATTGCACTCACTGGAAGCAGTCCTCACCTTGGAAGACTTACACATTTATGCCATCACGGCGACCTGGCTCAGAGCTGTGGGGATCACCCCAGTCATACCAGCCAACACCTCCTTCCACATGTTCAGACCACAAACTGAAGGTGTGAAAATTTAAGGAAGCTGTGTTTTTATAGTCGATACAGACTGATTCTCTGGGAATACTTCAGCTGCAATTAACTGTTGGTACGACACCTATTCAAGTCATTGCCAGCTATGTGACCCCCAGGACAACCACTCTGCCTATTTAGATCTACTTGAGTCTATCAACATACATCCAAACATTCTGCTTAAGGCGACTTTAAATATCCATCCATTAACTGGGTAAATTACGTGTGGTCTAACTCACTTGCCCGAAGGTTCCACGCCTTTGTTCACTCCAATGCACTGGATCTGAAGGATGACACCCCCACAAGGGATGCCAACATCCTGGATCTGGTATTTACCAATATGGGGTGCCATTCTAGGACCCCCACTATGAGGTCTTCCCTAGTGAGATCTGACCACAAGTCAGTGACATGTGAACCAAGTATCAAAGCCCTCCTGCACCCATCAAATAAACTAAAATATTTTTCCAAATCAGATAATTACCTTGTATGGGATGGTATAGATAGCTGTATTGCACCCTCCTCTAGATGGAGCTGGCAACTATGGCTAGGTCTACACCAATATGTCATACAACACCTGTTTAACTGCATTGACTCAGCCATACCTGATAGGATCAAAATAAGCACCACAGGAAGAGTAAACCAACCCGGTGGACAAGTGCAATTGACAGGCTTTACAATAAGGGGAAAAATAGCTGTCTAAGATTAAGAAGGAGGAAGTTCTAAACTGAAAACACTTCCTACTCAGCCTAAACAAAGCCAATAAGAGTTCTTGTGAAGTCTTCACAAGCAAACTATGAATTCAAATTAGCTTCTTCCACAAAGGACAATCAAAAGATGTTATTTAGTTATATCTGTCATATAAAAGGACAGGGCCAGATCTGTGCTGAACTAGTAGTTAATTATAGCACATATACTGAGCTTGTGGACATAGTTAACCTGTCAGCGGAAAGGTTTTGTGAATACCTCACCCTCACCCTTCTGTCCCTGTCACATGTACTCCATGACATACATACCACTTGTCTCCTACCTTGTATCGCTAAGGAGCAAGTCATAAATGCCCTCTCTAAGGCCAAACACACAGCATTTATTGGGATCTGATATGATCCCAGGCTGCATCTTACATGGTCTCTCACAGGAATAAGCAACACCATTGAGTACTCCTTTGAAACATAGTCTAAGCACTGGCTTTGTCACATATGAATGTAAAATGGCCACCATTATTCCTTTGCACAAAGGTGGTGCTTCCCCTGACCCTGGAATATATAGAGCTATTAGCCTAACTAGCATTATCTGCAAGGTCATGGAGTGAATCATCATGGACCTTATCAACAAAGATATAGATATGTGCCAAACAACTGCCCCTAGTCAGTTTTGATTTGTCAAATGGAAATAATGCCTGTGAAACATTGTGGACTTCTTTGAGACAGTCACCAAGGATGTGGATGAGGGGAAATCTGTGCATACAGCCTATCTAGACATAGCCAAGGCATTTGACACTATCTCCAATCAGGCATCATTGATAAAGTCACCCAGCTAGGTATCAACCTTTATATCAGTAGATGGGGCACTAACTGGCTTAGTGATAGAACCCACAGAGTGAACATAGTGGAATCCACCTCCAACAGCAGACCTGTAACCAGTTTTGTTCCATAGAGATCTGTCCTGGCACCTCTACTGTTTGGGATGTAATTCTCCAAAGTACAAGCTAAAATTAAAGGTCTGTGGTTAACAAAATTTGCTGATGATTGCAAACTGGGCATGGTCATAAAAGCTCCAGATGATGACAGCATCCTACAAGAAGAGGGTCTTACACACTTAATGATTGATGCCAAACCCATGGGCTTAACCTCATTGCAACAAAACTGTTTTAACATCCCTCTAAGTAAGTGTGATGTTCCTGCTAACTCACATATCAGTAAAACAACCCTATTTATGCACTCACTGGCAAGAGATCTGGTCACACAGGTTGACAGTAACCTTACCTTTGATCACCATGTCTCCACAGTGGTAAAAAGGACATTCTATATTGCTCATCTCATAAGTAAGGCCATTACACCCAGAATAGTTAAAGTAGTGATAACCTCTCTGTACTCTTCCCTCAAAAGGCCAGTAATGGAATATAATGTCCCTTTTGGTATGCACCTTTGCAAGCATCTGCAGCAATTGGTGAGACCACAAAGATTCCTCACAAGGATAATTCAAGGTTTTCAGCATCTGTCCTATGTGGATCGTCTCAAATCACTGTCACTTTATTCTGTTTCAAGCAGGCCACTCAGAGCAGATCTATGTCTTGCATATAAGGCAATCCATGACCAGGCTTTCTTGGAAATGCTGCATCTCCACAAATCAAATGGTACACACGTTATTCACTATATACATCGTAACATGGTTTGTGACAATAATAAAACATGCTGGAGGGTCAGATTTGACTCCCAGAGGTTACCACACCTTTGGAATTGACTTCATGTCAAAAAGAGCACCCAATTTTTCCTCTTCAAATGCAATATGGACAATTGGATGTGTAACCATAAATTCACTCCAGGGATTCCACCTTTGTCCCTCTTGCACAGGCGCAATTCTTGCTGATCATGGAAATAAGGGTAGAGCTTGGCTATGCTTGTGAGTGCCCTAAAGCCATTAACCTACTAAGTTCCTATGATCCAATGATATGACCCAGTTATAGTCCATATGGGAGTACATGACGTGTGACATACCTCCCTAGACTATACTTACAGATACTATCTGAGCTGTCAGAAACCGTCTGTGCATTCACTGACACATGACTTAAAGCAGCAGAAAGCACAACAACAGTGCAAGGTTATTATGCCCTCCACACAGTTAGATCAGCTACTTCACAGGCGGGGACTAAAGATGGAAGTGTCTCTATGTATATCAAAACTGAAGAATCCTGAAGGCTGGTCAAACAGGACAATGCACCTGAGCTGCGACTGGTTCAAATCACAAAAGGCAAGATCCAATACTACATCCATGCAAGCTGTAGGCCTCCCTCTAGGGCCTAGGAAACCCATATCATGTATTTAAACTTATTGGAAACACTAGCCATCCCATGCAACACCATATGCATGGGTGACTTGCAGTATCCCACTATTAACTGCGAATCCTATATCATATATATCATATATCCTATATGACACAACATACAGGCACAGAGATTCCTGGATTTTGTAAACAGTAACTCCCTGGACAAGACAGCCAGTATACCGACCATGGACGCAACTATACTGGGCATGGGCCTCGGCAATATGGTCATGCACATCCCGTACTGTAATGTCTTCCCTGGTATATATTTATATATATTTATATATATATATATATATATATATATATATATATATATATATATATTTGTATATATCTACAGAATGAACGTGGGCACAAGAAAGCATTCACACTGAATGCAAAGGAAAGCAGCAGCGGAATGCCCATGTTATCTAGTGCTTGACATATCAAACTGACCAGAGGTGAGCAAACCCCCTGCATCTCTAACCACAGGTAGGATGCTAACAGTGGAACTAACTTTGTCCACGTGCTAACTCTGACTTTCAAACAGGTGCAGGGCAATCCCGGTCCCCAGTCAGACATGCCTAAACCCATATGAACACCCTGACCATCATATGAACGTATGTGCCAGGACTATAGGCTTGGGAAGTCTGAATATACTTGGAGTGAGTCACGGGACCAGAGCAGTAGAGAGTGGCGTATGTGCAGTGGTGCGGTTTTCCAAACTGGAGAATGAATGCCTGCTGTGTTAGTGAAGTGTTGAGGCATGTGTTCAGATAACTATGAACCATGGGTATACATTTAAATGAAGCAGCATAACAATAGTGTAGTGGTTAGAGCATCGGCCTAACGAACAGGCAATCACAGTTCAAATTTGACTATAGCACATTTAATTTTCCATGTGGAATGAATGTCGTTCTGCTGTAAAACTGACATAATAACATGTAAAAGTGAACTTGAGTATTGCATGGGATTTTTAACCAGATCCATTCAATCAAAGTGGCACTGTCATAATGAATAAGGCACAAGTAACCACAAATAAGCAGCAGTAAACATATATAACAAACAGAAAGCATATGTGAGTGCACTTGTGCGGGTGTAAGCAGCACCCAGCATAGGAAATGTATATGAGTATGTACAGATGTAATATATATATGTGTGTGTGTATATATATATATATATATATATATATATATATATATATATATATATATATATATATATATATATATACACACAAACATACACATATATATTTATATATATATATATATATATATATATATATATATATATGTGTGTATATATATATATATATATATATATATATATATAT
>NC_056733.1:1658089941-1658364941 GCF_019279795.1 Protopterus annectens | reverse complement strand
ATTTAAGAGTGATTTGCATACCAGGATCGTGTGCCTGAGGGACAGGGGTGAGGATAACAGGAGTATCTTGTGATGTATATTACAAGGTTTACATGTGTCCAGTGGGCACATGTGTAAAATGGACAGCTATATATGGGGCAAATGTTGTCCTAGGAACTGATTGGCCTTATGTTTCAGTAGGGTGAGAGTGGGATGTGGGGGAAGGAGACTAGGTATGCCCGTGGAGGATAGGTAGGGTAGGATCACAGACAAGACAGCATACAGGGTCAGTATATGACACATGTGGGGGGATACACCTTGGACAGGGATGGGTGTTCGGCATTCATAAGCCTATGGTAACAGTGGGACGGAGGTCCCAAGCCATGGGCAGCTGCCACTGCACCAAAACAAAGCTGCAAAGGAGACAGTGCAGGGGTCTGTCCAGGAGGGACAGCCTCACCCTGTAAATGTGACACTTCACCCTTGAGCTTGCATATCTGGCTTCAGAACCCCTTAATGAGCCCCCAACGCACCACGTCCTGGACCGCACGACAGCAGACATGTTCCTGTCTGGCCCTGCTCCCAGTGTGGTATATGCCCCATCCTCGTTGGTGGTTCCACCAGAAAGTGGTGCAGAGCCAACAAAGGTTGAGGTCCAAGGCTGGGCCCCAGATGTACTGTTACCCGGTGCCATGGTCAGCTGAAGTGGGACTGGAGGTTCTGCCGGGACCTCCAATCCCATACAGCCTATGGTGTTGCAGTTTAAACACAGATGTGGCTTAGTAATAGACAACAGCATTCAGGATTACTTACAACAGGATGCATATATATGACCATCAACCCAACACAACAAATGGCATACATTTGCAGAGGGAGCACAACACATGCATATATACTGCATGACATCTGTACAATGTGTAGAAGACATGTGACTGCAGCTATGAACAGTTGCCCATTATTGGCTTGTCACTGGGAACCCCAGACATTGTCTGTCATACCACTGTTTCATGTGACATATGTCCAGTCAGGGATGCGATGGTAGTAACACATCCCTATCACCATGTACTGGCTGTAATCCTCACACTACGCTCCTGCTTGTGCACAGATGTGGGTTCAGTGTGTAACACAGGAAACAAATGGTTCCACACACTGACCAGTCCATGAATGGCCCTACAGATGGGGGTCCTACATGAACAGAGCACTGTCATGTCTGTTTTAAAACATGCAGAATAGCCATTACCACACACATTAAACAGGCAGTAGTTTCAATGCAGCATAGCTACACTTACATGCTGTAGTCATGTCTGGCACATCACCCTCCTGTCTTTAGGCTATTTCCCATTGTGTATGATGTTTGAGGAATATCCAGATATAATCTGTGATGCCACTTCAAAACACCACATCCAGGTACCACTCACAGCTACTGTCATGGACAAAAACCAACATGATGTTCCTAGATAATGTACTGTGTTTATCATGTGAATGGCTATGGGAACATCATCACAGCTGTTCCACATGCAATCAGCTAGAGGAGGACTGCAATAGGTGCAGAGGCCATCACCTGATCATGTCCATCACTTACAATACACATGCTGCTGCTGAGCAGGTGTACACCTCCACATCCACCAGAGAGTGTGTGGGAGGGACAAACAAAGCACATCAGAGAAGGACTTGGAGACTAAAACCTAAGCATCGTCTATCACATGCCTACCAGTACAGGGGTCAAACCCCTGACTGACTAGTCATTACTATTACATGTGCATGCAGTTACTACATGTGCCACAAAGCTGACATGTTGCTGTGCTGTAAGAACATATATGTGTGTTGATAAGAGACATCTGCAAAAGAGATATAGCAGACATACATTAGGTGTAGTAAACATGGCTGTCCACGTGAACGGATGCCATTGTCACCACAACCAAACTCTCAAATGGACTTGCATTGACACTCTTTGCCAGGGCCACAAATACACTCTCTATCTACTTAGTTTGCCACACTGCTTTAATACACAGGACTACATGCACCACAGGGGATATCTGGAGGTTCAATGGGCTAGGGCATGTGAACGTGTTTGATATCTATTGGTTTGCCAATGAGGGTTATACTGGGAGTGACTGTGATTGGTAGCATTATAACCCACACGCAGACACAAGGTGCCAGTACTGACATGCATGTATGCATTGCTTCATGGGTGTGTAGTGGTTGGCTGTGCAAGATAGCTGTACAAGGCTGGGTGAGGGGTAATCCTTGGCATCGCACCACCTGACAATGGTGTGCAGTGTGGTACAGGGGTGTAGTGTCTGCAATGTCCCACACAGATGGGTATTGCATGAACTGCCCTGACATCCTGGTTACCATTGTGTATGGCCATAGCTTTGCAATGCATGTCATGTCTGTGTTTGATAGTCCTTGACATGGACATTGCCTGGGATGCACATGTTCCACAATACTGTACAGTGACATGTATGGGTGTACCTGGTTTGGCAGGCACATGTTGTGTACACAGACTGTTATTCTCCGATATGCCAATACTTGCCTGGTGTGGCGAAACCTGCTTATAGTCTGCAGATCGACCCTGCACCTGCATTGATAGCATGATAGAGGTATTCCCTGGTGTCAGTGGCATTGGTCCATACAGGGCACATGTACGGCATTGTATGGCCTCTGTGGATCACATTTTATGGCACCATATATGTTGCAGGCATCCAGTGGGGAACATAGTAAAGGCACATTGTCTGCAATTATGTGCCTATCATACCACTGTACAGGGTGTCATGTCCTCTGCAGTCCACTGCAATCACACCATGCCTACTATCTGTCATCAATGTGCATGGTACAAGCAACATAGTTGGATATCCTTGGCAAGTGTGTTTGTGTAGGACACATGGGTTCAGGACATATACTGGGTACTAGTAGGATTGCATACTTTGTTCACCAGGCCTTTTGCCAGATGTAGGGGTATGGCTTGCCAACACACTCCCGTGGCTGACTGACAACTGTACTGACAAACACACACACTTGCCATGTGCTGGATTCAAACCCCTACCTACCGTATCACACTGCAGCAATACACATTCACGGCATGCGCTACAGCACTCCTAGAGGTGTAATCCTAGGTGGGTGACATCAGCAGGATTGAGAAAGGTGGTCATGTGATTTGTACAGAGAGTGCATACTCTACATAAGCATTGTACCTGTCTCACGCAGACACACACACACACACACTGTTGGCAAGCCTGGGATTAGAACACTGACCTAACTATTTCATCACCCTACAGCATTACTCAGTTACAGAATGCTCTACTGAGATTACTGGGTCACAGCACTCCCAGAGGTGTATTTCTAGGTGGGTGACATCATCAGCCTTGCCAAAGTTGGGTATAGGAATTGTATGGAGTGTGAGTAGTCTAAAAGCATTGTTCTGTCCTCAGGCAGATGGAGACACACACACACACTCATTTGGCAAGTCTGGGATTAGAACACTGACCCAACTATGTTATCACACTGCAGCATTATGCAGTTACAGAATGTGCTACTGAGATTACTGGGTCACAGCACTCCCAGAGATGTATTTCTAGGTGGGTGACATCATCAGCCTTGCCAAAGTTGGGTATAGGAATTGTATGGAGTGTGAGTAGTCAAAAAGCATTGTTCTGTCCTCAGGTAGATGGAGACACACACACATGCCAGTGGTGGGATCAGAACACCTGTCTATCTACAGATCACTATTACAGTACCAAATAGTTATGAGTCACACCCCAGTGGCTATACATTTCAAGGCTGTCATTATGACCTTCTAGGAATACGGACATCAACAGTGATGCTGGCAGTTAAGATGTACGTACCTGTGAACCTGTGTGTTTAAAGTAGGAATCCATCCTGAACTGGAGTATGGCCATCTGTGAAATGGATGACTGCTATCACTATACAGGGTTACAATGGCCATGCCCATATACATAGAGGCACATAACCGACACAAGGTGTCAGTGGGCATGCTCACACACTTAGTAGCACAGGGCTGTTTGGAATGCACTATGTCTCCAACTACAAAAGGTTATACTAGGCATGCTCATAGACTTAGTAGCCCAGGGCATTTTGGGATGCACTCTGATTCTAAACACGAAAGGCCACAGTGGCCATGCTATTACAGTTAGATGTACAGAACACATTGTAATGGAATCCAGTGTTAGTAGTTGTCATTGTTAGCAGGAACGCTGCACTACATATATCTGACACTGGTCATCTACACAATGTCTGCTGCTGTCCGTCACCTTAGATGTACCATTCTATACCAAGCACAATACTACCAATTGCAGTGATGTCATGCTAGGAGTGGCAACTGTTTGGCCAACACAATGTGCCAATGTCCTGCTGTAATTACAAGGTTGTCCAGTGTTTGTCATTCTGGGATGACATGACTGAAAGAAGACAGGCCTTTGTCACAGATCACATGCATCAATGATTCAAGGGAGTGGGGATAATACCTAGGTTGCATTCGCCCATACAGTGCTATTCCAAGGCAAATGTACTAAACACAGGATAACACCGTGACACCTAGAGGACAACTGCATTGCATGCTTATGCTAATAAGTGCTAGATGTGTAGCGTTCATAATCACAGCTGCTCACTGTAGATCCAACAGTGGGGAATACTGACATCCATGCAGTGAGGAACACCTGGCTGAAGGCTCTGTAGTGCACAATAGCACTACCACCATATACCACAGAAACAGACATGTGGGCTATAACACAGGTGCGGACCGCTCCAGGTGGTGGTGTCCCTATATACATAAAGACCACTCACATGTACTGACCGATACTCCCACAAAAGGCATCACAGATGAGTCAGGTGCAGGTCACAGTGTCAAAAGCTGCATTCTAGGATGTATCCCTCAGACACCACCATACCTTCGGACCACCAACACACATCCATACATGTAGTATGACATATAATAGTACAACACCATGTGACCTGTGACTGGTGGACTGTACCTAGCTGTACATCAACTGTGCAGAGTACCCATGTACTGACACAGTTGTATCATGTGTTATGCAATGCAATGATACCACTGTTTGTAACCAGGTCAGCTGTACACATACCAGGGTCCCTCGGTTATTTACAGCATTAACAGATGACTGTTGCTGTACACCAGTAAGCACCCTCATGTTTGGATATGACATACATGTACCTGCCCTGGATATGCACATGCCACACACATACAACATATATGTAAATGGCATAGCTGTTGTTGTCCTTTGTGCAGACAGGTGGCTACAGCCATTACACACATGCACATGGAAGGTAGGTCCATGGCTGCTGAATGCTAACAGTACATACGGTGTGATATCAATGTTGACAGAGGTAACATTCCCTCTGTACTCATCACCCATGACACCTATAATATCATACAACATTCCATGTGTCATGTATGTCATTACACATGTCCACCAAATACAATGCCTACAAACATGCCCAAAGGACAGGAATGTAGGCCCTACACACATGTACATGTAGTGGTGTGCATTCAGATACCATGCGTGTGCAGTTGCTGATGTCTGCAGTTGACATGTGTCTTAGTACATCATACAGTTGCAATGAAGCCTCAACATTGACAACTATATATGGTGATATGCTGTAAGTACGGTAAGCTGTACTTCAGGTATGGACAGATGTGTGGACATAACTAAGTGGTGGGGCATCTTTGCAGATGGATGTTTGCTGAGGACAGCTCACAGGTGAGTCACAACCATTCCTACAATAACATGTGTAACTGCTAAGCTGTGGTTTTGTTAATTGAAGGGGAGCACACACAATTTAGACAGCTGTCAGAGTGACACCAAAGGTAAATCACTTGATACCTGTAACAGTTAAGACCTCCCGTGTGCATATATTGTGCATATATCAGCACAGTTGCCAAAGGAAGCATCAGTACACTTTGTAGCGCTTGCAATACTACTGTAAGTCTGTCATACATATCATGAGATAGGTATCCCGGCAGAGGGCTGCCTCCCAAACATCTCAGATGCTCAGGTGAAGGCTGCCCTCTCCAAAGCAAAAAACACTGCTTCCATGGGACCAGATGGCGTCCCAGGTTGCATCCTACATGAACTACAAGAGGAACTAATCCCTCAAATAAAACAGCTATACAATCTCAGCCTCACTACAGGATATGTGCCCACAGAATGGCGTACAGCAACAGTGGTCCCACTTCACAAAGGTGGAGCCTCTACGGACCCTGGAAACTATTGCCCCATAAGCCTGACTAGCTTAGTCTGCAAGGCTATGGAGAGGATCATCATGGAGCTCATAAACAAAGACATTGGGGACCTACAGACACTAGATCCTACCCAGTTCAGCTTTGTCAAGGGCAGATCCTGCCTTTTGAATCTGGTTGATTTCTTTGAAATAGTCACCAAAGCCATAGATGAAGGGAAGGTAGTCCACACAGCCTATCTGGACCTTGCAAAGGCATTTGACACAATACCCCACTCGGGCATCATAGATAAGCTATCCAGCTTAAATATAAACCCCTATGTCACAAGATGGGTCGCAAACTGGCTCAAAGACAGAACCCACAGAGTGAGAGTTGCTGGAGCCATGTCAGACTCGAAACCGGTCACGTGGCGTCCCACAGGGTTCTGTCCTGGGACCAGTCTTGTTTGGTATATACTTTTCTGAGGTACAGGCAAACGTGGGAGGACTATGGCTCACCAAGTTCACAGATGACTGCAAACTGGGCGCCATAATCAACTCTCCAGCTGACACAAACATCCTTCAAAAAGGTCTCACAGAGACAGATAACTGGTGGCAGCACCATGGTTTAAAGCTAAATGCAAAAAAATGTATAGTCATACCCTTTGGCAAAAACAATGTGCCCACAAATTACCACACAGGTGGAAACCCATTAAGTACAGAGAAAGTTATTAGGGACCTGGGGACCCAAGTTGATAGCAATCTCTCCTTTGAAAACCACATTGCCAAAGTGGTTAGAAAGACCTTCTACATAGCCCACCTCATCACGAACGGTTTCACATCTAGATCAAGAGAGGTAATCGTGCCCCTTTATTCATCCCTCATCAGGCCCATCATAGAATACAATGCCCCTTTTGGGATGTACTTTACCCGACACCTGCAGCAATTAGAAAGATCCCAAAAGTATCTCACCAAGAGGATCAGGGTCTCAAACAGATGCCATATGCTGCTCGGTTAAAAAAACTCCAGCTCTACTCAGTTGCATACCGCCTACTTCGAGGCGATCTATGCCTGACATACAAAGCTATGTCAAATCCAGAATTAATGGACATGCTCCACCTCAGTAAATCTAAATCCCTTAGAGCCACACGCTCGAGGGACTTGAACCTCAGCACAGAAATAAATAGAACTTGCTGGAGGGAAAGGTTCATAACCCAGAGGCTCCCTTCGCTCTGGAATAGAATTCCAGTTCATGTGAGGCAGAGCACCTCACTGAATCTCTTCAAGAATAATCTCGATAAGTGGATGGGGGATCGTTGGTTTGTCCCAGGGATTACTCCCGTGTCACTGTTAGACAGAGGCACAGTAAACTAAACCTTAAAAAGGGCACAGTATACTCAAATCAAGGGGTGGCGTAAGCCATACAGAATCGGGCTAGGCTTATAATTGCCCCAGGGCAGATAGCCTAGTATGAACCTATGAACCTATGAACCCATTCACAGTGCTGGCATGTGTGGTTGTGTGTGTGTCCATATATGTCATGTATGGTGGGGAATACAACTCAATTGTTACTCACTCTCCTTTACACTGTTGTAGACATCTGTACAGACTGCAATGTAGAAAGCAGGACATAGGCAGGGGAGTGTATCTCATACATGTCAGGTATATGTATGTGCGTGACATAGGTGTATTCAGTATTGAATGCCACAGTGTGTGTGTGTGTGTGTGTGTGTGTGTGTGTGTGTGTGTGTGTGTGTGTGTGTGTGTGTGTGTGTGTGTGTGTATGTATGGCTGTCTGGTCCCTGGAGTGAGGATTTATGTTACCATAGTGAACTGATAAGAGCCCTCCCCCATCCAGGCAATGCATTCTAGTATCCCTGTTGATGTCCTCGATCTTAGGCCATTCTGACTACCTGTACATGTGCAATCTCTGTGGTGCATCATGTAAGTGCACAGTACTGTAATGATGATTTGAACATAGGCAGGGGTCCTCACCTCAATACTAGCAACTGTGTGTGTGTGTGTGTGTGTGTGTGTGTGTGTGTGTGTGTGTGTGTGTGTGTGTGTGTCTGTGTGTGCATGTGTGTATGTGTGTGTGTGTGTGTGTGTGTGTGTGTGTGTGTGTGTGTGTGTGTGTGTGTGTGTGTGCATGTGTGTGTGTGTGTGTTACTGTGTCAGTGAATCCGTGAGTGTGTGGGTGTGTTACTGTGTCTCTGAATACATGTGTGTGAATACCTGAGTGTGTGGGTGTATTTGTGTGTTCTCATCCTGTCATGGGAATGTGTATTACTGCTTCCCAATGAAGCAACACGCTTTCCACTGGCCTCTACCCTTGTCCTCAGTTAGACCGCTTTCTTGCCTCCCCACTCCATGTAACTGTACCTGTGATGACACCCAGTATGGATGTCACGTCTCTAGCCATAGTAGCTTAATATGAAGCTATCATGCTCTTGGATCAGTAGATGTGTTTGGAACGTGGGACTTTCTAACTGTGATGTGGAAGCTACAAAGTGCATGCTGGTATTTTCATACATGCCTGTGAGTAGTCCACATTTACATATGGGACAATAACTGCAAACACTGCCATCCACCATCCACCAGCACATGCAATTAGACCTAAAGGAGGAAGGCAGAACATCAAGACCAACATGCAGTTACTGTTCTTACACATGACACATACTGTTAACAGTAGTACAAAATGTATTCTAAACCTGTAGTACTTGGTATGTCTGCTGCCTGTCAACAGTACACAACAATTGTAATCTACAATTATCCTCCTAGTCTGTTCACTCTGTGCATCAGACCATATGAGTATGTCCCTGCATCGATGGTGTGGATGACAGGGAGGCGGCACAGGCATCATCATATGCACAGGGTGATAATTTTTGCCAGAGTCCTAGGCTGCACCATTGGATGACATCATGTGTGGGGGTTAGGGCCTTTGATCTCATTGGGCATGTGTGGATATTATGCATGTGTGTGTTACGGTGCCCTACATATGTTTCCGGTGTGTGTGTGTATATATGCACACAGTTCTGGCATATGTCTGGCCTACACAGGGGTATTATTGGCAGCTGCAGACTGTACAGGCTAGGTTTTACAGTTCACGCTGTCCAGCCAAGGCCACGTGACCTGCACCTGCCAGGGGTTGCACGGGCACTAACAGGCAGAGGTGCAGATTGGGTACTGTCTGATGACACATGTCTACTGGAACCGTGTCCCTATTGGGACCATCCAGGGCCACGTGCAAGTGACCTGCTGTGTCCTGGTGTGGACAGCACAGCACCAGCTGCACTGCTGCTGCTACTGCCACTATGGGAGTGAGCATGTGAGGTAGCACGTTCACATAGACCTGCAACAGGTGATGTAGCTGGCCTACGTCCATGTGCCTGATGCCTCACTCCAACCAGATGTTCCAGCACAGACATCTCACACTCGCAGATTGGCATGCCATGGTTAAGGACTCCAACCATGTCACCCAATTGTCTATCCAAAACTTCAGCAAGCTGATTTTGAGCATTTGCCATTGCCTGGATGTTGTTTAAAGAACAGACAGCAGCCCTCTGAAGCCTCTGATCTTCTCTGTTGTGCCATTCAGCATGTGCCTGTGCCTCCATTACAGCCTGAAACATGCGCCTGGTGACACCAGCTGCTGTGCTCTGTCTTGCAGGGGCATGTTGGCCAGAAGTCTTCCTACGAGCAGCACTGGCCACATGCCTGTGTGGGGCATCACCAGTCAGTTTGCTGACACCATGGTGTAAAGGCACACCTTCCATAGCCTCCACACTTTCCTGTTCCAAGCTACCACATGCCAACTGTCCTTCCTCTATGGCCACTGGTGATGGGGTATGTGTTGGCATGAGAACTGTGTGCGGGTATGAAGGGTATATAAGTGGAATGACATCCAATGGCACAGATTCAACTCTTGACAACCCTGCCTGTGCCTCAATCATACGTTCATCATCACTGCTAGAGTCTGTGGGGACACTAACGTCTGATGGATCGCAGGAGGGGAATACACCTACATCAAAACCTTTGAGGGGCAGACAAGAACTGTACATTACAATCTATACAATAGACACACACAGACACAGACACACACACACGCACACAGACACAGACCCACACAAAGACACAGACACACACACAGACACAGACACACACAGACACACACAGACACACACTATGGCACTCAACATGCATGTGATATGACAGAAGGCATGCAACATGCATGTGATACGGCAGACGGCATGCAGCTCAAACAATAATAGTGGTAGTTATCATACATCCCTGGGTTGCACACAACAGCATGCATGTGTCATAGCAGAAGGTATGCATATTACACAATTATAGTAGTAGTTAGCATACATCCCTGTGTTACACCATGTAGACCAGCACAGGTTAACAGTACACCTGCCTGATGTGTGGCATATGATCTTGACAATCACATGTAGTATGACATGTGATCTGCTGACATGTGCAATGACATGCATACATGTTTAACACAATGGTGTCCTGTCAAATATACAGTGGAGTAATGGTGTCCCATTGCAGGGATGTGTTATATTAAGATGGACCTTCCACTGACGCAGTGTTGTCTGTCTGCCCTACAGATATACTGCACATTTAGCTGATGTGCATGGCCATTTCAGGGAATCATGTGGCTTCTCTATTGCTATACAGTGTGAGTTACAGGCACAGTTCATAGCCATGACTGTGTTCAGATACAATATGTTTATTCTGTGAAATGTGACCCTCATTACTGAGGTGTATACACAGTAAACCATAATGTGGAATGTGTGACACAGGTCACTGAAGGGTATACGGATGACACCTCTGCATGTCTGCAAACATATTGCTGCTGCCTGGCAACTTTGGCCAGACATGGCAAACTCATTGGTACACCATGTCCAACATGACATCTGTGTACCACACACACACACACACACACACACACACACACACACACACACACACACACACACACACACACATGATGAGCAAGGATGACAGTGATGTCTGACACCAGCAAGGGGAATGTACTGTATCTGTGGCCTGATGTGGTTGTCTGTTTATGTATGTGGATACTGTACAGGTGACTGCTGTCATGTCGTGACACACTCAAGATGTTCAACACATCTTATGTGGTGGATTGATATCACTCCTTCACAAGTTGTGCACAGGCCTGTAGGATGTCTAGTGTTCCACATTTGCAATATAACCATTACACAAAGGCCATAGTTGGATCATGTGAAGCCAATGTACAACAGGGTGTACACACATGCACATCACTTCTACTGTGTGTGTTGCTTCATGTCTCTGGCCATCCTCCATGGCCATTTGTGAACTTGTGTTGGCCAAGTGGTTGTGATGGGCATCTATTTCACATGTCTGTGTTGTCCCATATGACATACACCCATAGATGTCATATGCTCCACTGACGACAGGGTTATGCAGACAAAGGGTGGTATGTTTGGTAAGTGGGATATGTTTTTCAGGATACTTAGGCAGTGTTTCAGCCAGCCCACTAAATCTCATGGACATGTTAGATACCACATAACACTGTGTGACATTCATAGCAGGGGTAAAATCCACATCGGTGAATCCTGTGGGCTGGCCATACTCCAGCTCACTGTTTAGTACTGTTTGTATTCCCCACATGTGTAGTTCTGATCTGTAGTACATGTCCCTACAGTGAACACCTCCACCATTGTATGCACAGCTGTCCACACATCTGGCAATGACAGTTTGTGAGGTTTCATGTTGATGTTTCACATAGTTTGCAATTATTGCACATGGGTAGCCATTGTGATGCATTGCAGGTCCGACCTGTATATTGTGACAGGACGATACATTATGTGTACATGTGGTAAATGGCTACATGGTAGATAGATCTGTGCATTAACATGCCTGATAAATAATAACTGTCTCACCTGCAATGGACTGCTGTCGCAGCAGAACGCCAGAGGTACCTAAATAGGAGTGACACAGCAGTATGATCATTATCCATGCCTGTATGATAGCTACAGGGTGCAATGTGCATGTTAACACATACGCCAATACAATAGACTATACTATGGAGTATGCACATGTGTGCATACACAGAGTGGCATACTATAGTATGTGGCATGTTTGTATGCATGCATTGCATATGATGTTACATTGCATATTGTACAGTGACACATGTAACTATATGAAATATAGTTGTTATATGTGCAGTAGTGACTTACCAGGCAACTCCAGGCTCGGTGGCTGAGAGACACCCACCTCCATGATATCAGCTAAGGCTTGTGGATGTTGTTCTGCAGGTGTCCCCAGGATTGCCAGTAGCTCCTCGGTACATGTGAGTTGGGGCTGGGCTGGTGGCCCACCACCTGCTGCACCTTGTTCTCTGGCAATTGCATTTGCACGCTGATTTGCCCATCTAATTAGGTCTGTACAGTGTCTGCGCACCTGCTGGTATGTGCGGTTGTGGCCACCCACATCATTAACCCTCCTGCAAAGTTCTTGTCATAGGGCATCCTGCTGCTGTGCATCCTGTGGCACATGGCTGAACAGTACATGATGATTATCAAGAAGGTATGGGATGAAGACCTCATCCTCCAAGTGGGTATAAGGTGGCAGCCTTGCACACAGCATATCTGGAAGACATAATGATGGAGACAGGTCACAGTAACTCACAGAGATGTACAGAGGTACAGCTGAACATACATGTGTATCACATTTATTACGATTAAATTGCAGTCTTAGCAAATCTACATGACACCGACACCACTGACATGTTTGTGTCACACACATTTGACACTCAATGGTGATTGGATATTATCACCATATATGTGTGTGTCACCTGATGACATTGCTCATACTCCATGTGGATGCTGGCTTGATGTGGGCATGTCTGTTTGCCTGTATTGGTGTTCTTACCTATCAGCACATGCCTGGATGTGTCCACATTAATGCAATCGAACTTGATGCGGTTTATATGTCACATATAAACACCTACACTGCCTTAACGGACATGACCTGTGACTCTGCAGACTTACTCATGGAAGGTTTTACATGTATGTCTTTTTCCATATACATCTACACGGCACTGTACAGCAGTTCAACATCCTGCCATGTATCACCTGTGTTGCACATGTGATACACATGGGACACTGGCTAGCCTGATGGTATTTGCAGGGTTGGATATCAACTATAGCATGTATGGTCAAAGTCAACTAGTAGGCTATATGCCCTGGCCCATGTATGAGCCTAGGATGAAAGGTTACCTAGCTGTAGCCAACAGGTGGGTTTCTGGGTCCAGGTCAAACAGTGCCACATAACTGATCCACAGGGTTAATGATATATTTACCATGCGTTCATCACACCATGTCTGAAAGAGGGGCAATGTGCAGCTTTGCTGGACAGGGATGCATAGTATGACAAGAGTATGTAAAGTGTATGATCCTTGTACTCGGAAGGTGGATGTTCATGAAGTATGTGTTTGAGATCAGGATGTGTAAGTGTAGCATGTCCAACATTACTGGGTTGGACATGGCTTTATTCAGGGTAGGCATCATGCTACATAGTGGAGATGGGGATTGGGAAGGCTGGTTTAGGCCATCTGAAAATGGCCAACACCCCTTAAAGGAAATATGTGATCTGCTATGGATCACGTGAGTGTTGAGTATGGCTGAACAATGATCTCTATATTCATGGATGCCACCCTGTCATGATTAGGGTTGCCACTTATGACTACCTGACAGGTGTGGTGACATAACTATCACAGGAAAGACAACTGTACAGCTGCATCCCTTAGAGACAGTGTCCATTATTATGTTGACCACTGCCTAGGTGGTAGTTCATGGGTACAGGGTTATTAACATAGGGGGGATGCAATATGTAGCTGTCAGATTGTGGCCATATGTCACACACCTCACCCACAAAGCCCCTTCTGTATGTTGACCGCAACACTCATTGAGTCAGCTATTGCTCCTAGGTCATAGTCATTCACATACTTCAATAGGCAGATGCCTTCTGTGTTAGTCTCTGTGGTATAGACTACAATGAGGGGGAGTACAATGAATTAACCCTGTCTTACTGTAGCTGGCACTGGTGTGATGTGCATGTATTATTCAGACACCTTCTGTAGTGTTGGTTCTGCCAGCAGTCCAGTTGCAAAACACTCCTGTGACATAGGAATGTACATCTAGTATACTGAGTGTAGCTGGAACACAGTATGGGTGATGATGTCCTATGACCTAGCAAGGCTATGATATGCTGTGTGAAATCAACCTTACTGTCATCTACATCTGTACTGCTGACATCAAATAAATTGATCAAGGTTCATGACCTCTCAGACCAGACTTAGCAGGGTAGTAGTGCAGTAAATCCCATTATCAGTGGTGTCTCCCCCTTTGTGGGTTGTGATAACTGTTGGTGTGCACCATTCAGTGTGTACACAGCTTGACATGAAGCTATGATTTTACATGATGTTTATGTGGAGAGCAAATTGTTTTGACATGTGTATGATACAACCTGGGATGTGGACAGGTCCCATGCAGCCTGAGTGCAGCTTGTGCCTGCATAGTTGTGGTTACAGGGGCTCTGTAGTGTACATGGATATATGAATGTGAACCTGTTGGGGGGGCAGTGTGTTTATGTTATCCAAGACCCTATCTGGATGAACAGGTGCTATTTCCATAGGTGCAGTGCTTCTCATGCCATAATGCTGTGAAGCACAGCAGGCCTTGTTGTTGCCATTATGTTTCATGACACAGCTATGGAATCATCTGTGGTTGGCTTCATAATATGTGGATAATTAGTTTCACAGTAGCTTTGTGTGGCATTATATGGTGTATCTGCATCTTACAGAGGCTGACCATGGGTCATCTTCCACTCATGTGTGTTGACTCTTGCAACAGTTACTACCTTCTGTGGTACAGTTTAAGGCTGCCTTCATGTTTGTGTTTGGTTGAATCCTGTTCCTGTTTCAATGGCACAATCACTGCACATATGTGAGTGCTTAAAATGCATTTGTGTAGGACTCAGCATTTGCACATGCATTGTACATCTGCATGGGTGCCATGACAGTCACCACTTCGCTCTTAAATAAAATTCATAAAATTGACTTTGAAGACTGACCATGTGTGGCATACTGTTAGCCCTGTTTTTGTGACTATGGTGATCCAGGTCATTGCTGTTGCTGACATCTAACATGCATTGAGCACAGGTGTTGGTACATGATGAGTCTTCCCAGTTCATAATGGGATAGCTGAGTGGCCAGGATTATGGTTTCCTGTCTCAAAACTGGTATTCCCCATTACAGCACAATGACAGTTGGGAATTCTGAGGCATGGTGGATGATCTGTCACAAGGTGCATTTTGGATTAAACTTTGGCACAAAGGTAGTTGATCAGCATAATGCATCTTACATTGTGCAAGTGCAACTAGTGTGGAGGTGTACATATCCCTCAGGAAGTTGGACACACCTGTGGGCCATGTGTTCCAATAAAGGGTGATGGCCATGAGGTGAGGTATGTGTTATAACATGGTCATGCAGGGGTGCTCAACTATCACTGCACAGATATGTTCCAAATGTTTCAGATTGCCGTGAGTCCATATTGAGTACCTGATTAGTATCATTGAGTATCAAGACCCACAGTTTATTTCTTGGCTATACCTGTTGCACCAGTGGACTTTCACTTGAACTTGGCATGATGAAGGCACTATAGGGGAAGCACAGTCCATTGCCAGTATCCAGATTTTCAGGGGTGACAGGTGCAAGCCCTGTCTGGCAAAGCATCATGGTCTGACAACCATGTTATCCCAGGCAGAGAGATGCTGGATACTCTTTGAATTACACCAGTACAATACATGATTGTGGGATACAATCCTTGCCCCTGTACTGCTGCATCATTCTGGCCAATGGCAGAATGCTACCTAGGACTTGGGACATACCTGCATGGGCTATAAGACTTGACGGTTCCTACATGTGTTTCCATGCAGTCAAAGCTACTGCATCACAGGTCCTGCACAACAACATAGAATATGCCAGAGACATGTGTATAGTTCAAAAGGTGGTCTGAGTGTATGGGTATGTGGCTAATCATGGCAGACAGGTAGTTGACAGTATGTTTGCCCTCATATAGCTTGGTGTGTAACATAGTGCTAGAGTTTGCATTCACAAATGCGTACTGTTGGCCACGTTTCTGGCCACATGTTCTGAGGAGTGACACAATTATGCAAACTATGTCATACAGTCTTTGTATCCTGTTGTCTGTCTATTCCAACTTGGGAGGGCTCTTGCTTGGCCAGAAACCTAGAGGCCTCTATGGATGTGTGTGAATTCTAGTGGCATGTGTGTGTGTCCTTACTGAGTTCTGGTAAGGATATGTGTTGGTTGTGGTGATGGGATGCATGTGTTAACCTACACTTCTTGACTGTCTAGTCCAGTCATGGGTGTAGAATGGACTGCCTCCAAGCTCACCCCTGTAGCTGCAGCCCAGACAATGTGTGGGGTGTTGTGTTAGGCGGGTTTGGCAGTGTACATGTCTTAGAGTTTGCATTCCCCCAGGATGGCCACATACACAAAGCTAACATTAGTAAACACCAGTAGCTGACTAGTGGACATGCCTGTATGAGCATTCAGTACTACAAGTACCATGTACTGTATTTAGTTTACTTACTGCTTATGCAGATGTTTTAGACAGTGATGCTCACAAGTACATATCTGTGTTATGGACGTGGCAACACTAGCTATTACAGGAACATGGTAGCTACCTTTAGTAGCAGTCCCCCTCTGAGGGCCACATCACATCCTGATAGTTGAGTACAGATGACGCACGTGTCAAGAGGGCTGTATCTTTGTCTGGGTATATGCTCACATACCCACCAGAACCATGAGCTCTGTTGGCCACAGACACCCACTCCCTACACAGAGTCAAATATCAATAGACTCTGCTGCCAATATTGACATGATCAGGATATGATCAGATAGTGCAAGCCATCACCTATGAAGCAGCTATTACACATGGGCAGTGGTTTCCTACATCTTACACTCCTACAGCAGATGTCACACTAGAGTTAAAGATGATATGCACCCTGTTTCATTACCAGTACTGTCCACATATTTCCAAGCAGCTGTTAGTCTGTCAATGAGAGGTTAGGCTACACAAACCTAAATGTTCAACCAGTGTGTCTCTACTGTCAATATCCACTCTATGTAGGTGTGCACATAGCCATTTGGCACAGCCCTGTAACAAGGGTCAGTACACATTTACAGAACATGTACACATGCACAGCTGTCATTGCTTGCAAACAATACTAGAGAGGTGGATATGAGGCAATGTGGACCTTTATGCAAGGCTCAAAAGACAAACCCACCACCATATATAGCACAAGTAACCATAAACTGAGGGTAATGCTACTCAACGCCAGAAGTCTGGAGATCAATTGCATACACTGGAGACACTCCTCTGTATGGAGAACATTGATATCTGTGCATTAACAGGAATCTGGTTTAAGTCTCCAGAGAGCACCACAGCACTACCAGGCTATAACTCATACCACACCTTTCTGCCACAGAACCCGGACTGAAACACAAATGCCGGGGGTGTATCCATATTCATCAAAGATACTCAAACCTCCAGGTTAGTGGTGCAGCACGATGCATCACAGATCATCCAAATGCAACTAACAAAGGCCTTAACTGCATTCCAAATTGTAGCTTGCTACAGATCACCCACCATGACCCAGGACCCACAACCTGCATTTCCGGAGACACTGGAACATATGAAGGTCCTACCAAACACCCTAATACTGGGTGATTTCAACTACCCAAACATTAACTGGGAGAACTACTCAAGTACTAACTCCCTTGCCCAGTGCTTCCACGGATGTATACACTCAAACATCCTGGATCAACTGGTCAACACCCCCACCAGAGGGAACAACATATTGGACCTGGTCATCACCAACATGGGCGACCAGTGTTCCACACCTGATGTCAACACCTTGCTGGTAAGATCAGACCATCGGCTAATCAGTCTGGATATTCATATTCCGCCCATAACCCCAAACAAGGAAACCAATGTGAAATACTTTTCCAAAGCAAACTTCACATTGCTTAAGACTGAGGTTAAAAGGTTCACAGCCACCACAACAATGGACAATGCTGACCAGGATGCTGAAACCTATACAAAGGCACTCTATGATCATCTGCAGGAATGCATGGATCATGCTATCCCAAGGCAAACCAAGACTCACTCCTTCAAGAAAAGGCAACCAGTCTGGTGGACCCCTGCCATAAACAGGCTCTATGTTAGAAAGAGGAAACTAGTACAGATAACAGCAAAATCCCTAGAAGGAAAGACATCCCTGATCAGTATGAGCAAGACACTACAGTCCCTCATAAATTTTGTCAAGGCTAACTTTGAAAGGGATAATTCCAAGGACTCTAATGATGAACACAAAGCATTCTTTAGCTATGTCAAGAACCTAAGTGGATACTCTCAGATCTGCTCTGAGTTGGTTCAGACTGGCAGACAATACACTGAACCGACTGATATTGCCAACATTTCGGCAGACAGGTTCAGTGCAAAGTTTACATTCCTCTCAACCCCGAAAGGGCCCATAACCATACCAGAAGAATGTACGTTCCCAGCAATCACTGACACAGAGGTTAAAACTGCCCTATCCAAAGCCTAGAAAACACAGCCTCAATGGGACCGGAAGGTGTCCCAGGCTGTGTCTTACAAGAGCTCCAAAATGAACTAACCCCTCACCTAAACTCACTGTTCAAACACAGCAACAGTTATCACATTCCACAAAGGTGGTGGCACAACGGACCCTGGGAACTATTGCTCTATAAGCCTGACTAGCCTGGTCTACAAGGCTATGGAGCACATCATCATGGATCTCATTCACAGAGACATTGGGTACCTCCAAACCTTTGACCCTACCCACTTTGGCTTTGTTAAGGGCAGACCATGCCTCCTAAACCTGGTGGACTTCTTTGAGACAGTTACCAAGGCATTAGATGAGGGTAAGTAGGTCCACACAGCCTACCTTGACCTCACAAAGGCTTTCAACACCATTCCCCATTCTAGTATTATAGACATACCCATCAACTTGAACATTAACCCCTATGTCACGAGATGGTTTGCAAAGTGGCTCATGGACAGAACCCACACAGTGAGAGTTGCAGACCCTAGGTCTGACTGTAAACCAGTTACAAGTGGCATCCCCCTAGGGCTCAGTCCTAGGACCCCTCATGTTCGGTATATACTTCTCTGAGGTACAGGCAAGCACAGGAGGACTTTGGCTGAAAAGGTTTGCAGACGACTGCAAACTATGGGCCATAATTGATTCCCCAGCTGATACAGACAACCTCCAGAAGGGTCTCACTGAGATGGATACCTGGTGTCAATATCATGGCCTCAAGCTGAATGCCAAAAAGTGCATAGTCATCCCCTTTGGAAAAAACTAATTACCCATGGACTACCACATAGGTGGTAGTCCCCTACATACAGAAAAAGTAATAAGGGATCTGGGAACCCAAGTAGATAGCAATCGCTCCGTTGATAACCATATTGCCAAGGTGGTTAGAATATCCTTCTACATGGCCCCCTAATCTCAAATGGGTTCGCATCCAGAACAAAGGAGGTCATTGTGCCTCTCTACTCATCACTTATTAGAGCCATTAAAGAATACAACACCCCATTTGGGATGTACCCTACAAGACAACTGCAACAGTTTGAAAGACCACAAAAGTACCAACCAAGAGGATTACTGACCTCAAACAGATGACCTATGCAGCCCAACTAAAGAAACCCCAGCTGTACTCGGTTGCATACCACATACTCAGAGGTGATCTCTGCTTGACATACAAGGCCCATGTCCAACCCAGTATTAATGGATATGCTCCAACTAAACAAAACCCCCTGAGAGCCACATGCTCTAGGGATATAAACCTTACCACAACAATAACTAGGACATGCTGGAGGGATATATTCCTAACCCAGAGACTCCCCATGCTTTGGAACATGATTCCAATGTACACCAGGCAGGGCCCCTCACTAGCACTCTTCAAGAGAATCCTTAATGGGTGAATGGGAGACAGACATGTACCCTGGGGATTACTGCAGTGGCTCTGCTGGACAGAGGTACAGGGAACTAATGGCTGTGCTGTTTAGAGGCACAGGGAACTAACCTAAGGGGGGATGGAAGTCAACACACTCTAGATAGGCTTATAAATGCCCTTGGGCAGACAGCTTAGTACCTACCTATGGACCTATGAACCTATGAACCTATTGCATGTCTTATATGCATGGATAGTTAACTAGCTCTTCCATTTTACTTTGCTATCATGCTGATAAACTGTCGGATGACTACAAGTCATATGTATCCTGTTATTGTGCATTGTAAATGCCAATAGACATAACTAATGTTTGCCTAACATAACAGTAATGCTATGTAAAATGTAATACATATCTGCCTACAATACAGTACATTACATAGTTATTGGCACAATATCCCACAATGCAAATCATAGTTATACAGTAGGCCCCCCTTTGACATGTTATTTTCAGTAATACACCCATAATGCCTACTGTTACAATATATCAACATATACTATCCCCTGTTATAGCACATACTTGTTGGACCAACCCTGCCACTGACAGTGGCTGGAGAGGAATTGTTGGGTTCAAAGCCCTTATATAGCATCCCTTGTGGTGTATGAGGTGTTTGCCTTGTGATCTACAGCAGTACACACATAAATACTACAAGCAATACTATGCTCAACAATACATCACTACAAGATAACTGTTTCCACTATATGCATTGCATACACTTTAATTATTACAGAACAGGTACTACATACACAGACATACTGAGTGTTCTACACACCTTATTAGTAACTTGAGGTGTTGTTGACTGTTATTTCAGTCTTTTTCAGTTTGTGTTTCAATCTTCTTTGTAATGTTCTGCTGATATATACAGATGATTTGAATGTGTGACAAGCCATCCTTTTATAGTTAGATATCAGTAACATGTGCTATCCTGACCACCAATTGGTGTTCCAAAGTAGTTAATTACATGCACATCAGCTGTGCAGCTACTCCATTAGCCAATACCATGGCAACAGTGGTGTATAATAGAGCACTCCACTTGGGCGTTGTCCCTTTGCCCTACTAGCGAGGAAGACGGTCTGGATGTGTTGTTTGTGATGTATTGCAACAGCTATATGGAGACACACAGAGATATATTAGCTTCATGACTCCCGTGGATTGTGTGTAATGCCTAGAGGATGTTTTTCTACATGTGAGTACAGCTGTTATAGTTCAGAACATTGCTACTTATGCAGGGTTTGTTTGTACCTGATACTTCTGCAGATGTTTCAGTCTGGCAAGGATGTTTGAGCAGCTCAAGGCTGTATGGCTATGCATATAATGTTAGGTGGTTTACAGTGTGCTCACCAGACATCTTTGGTTTGGTGTAAATGTATATCATACTGTGCTGATAATCAGTAATTGGTAACACTTCCTGGAGTACATACAACCCTCTGAAACGGGATTAGTGCAAACAAACCCTGTAACATCAGCAGCTGCTCCATTTTATAACAGCAACTATTTCACATAGGGCCATGTTAGTGTGTCTCTGACAAGGTATGTTAAGGCTTCAGCAGATGTTGTATTGTGAGTGAATGATTTGTAAGGTTATTACAATATATATTGTAATTGGTTTGGGTGTGGGGAGATGTCGGTGGGTGTACATAGCAGATGCAGGTATGTAGGGACTGCTTTTATACACAATGGATATGTGTGTGAGGGTTCCTTCCCTATTTGAACACCTATCCGTTAGTGGACTAATACTATGGAAATTGCAGGCTGATTCATTAAGGCACTGTTAAATGGTTCCTGTATAGCAAGCAGGTGATGTTAGTCCTTGAATCCTTTCGGCAATACATCAGAATGTAATAAAGTGTTGCTACATGAAAGTTGTCTGTGTATTTCTGCCATAGGTATTTGCAGTCATTGGAGTTATTTTTGTGACTGACCCTGTTTGGCTCATGTCCATAGCACATATTTGTAATAGTGTATAGGCATTTACTCTCCATATCCTTTGTTCATATAGTTTGGTCGTGGCGGAATGTGTGATTGCTATGGTCCATGTTATACTCATATATGAACACTTCAACCGCTGAATACAGGATACCTATGGAATTCCAAACACAGACAATTCCGACGTCCACAGTACCGGGCCCAGACTCCCAAACCCCACATTACCGAACACAAACTCGCGATAGTCAAACTCGCGAAAGTAACACAAAGACAGAACACACACGGGCACACTGCTGCCTACCACATCCAAACAAACCATCCTAAACTATGTATGAGCAGGGAGGCAAGCCCCCTTACACCCCCCCATGTGGGTGGCTGCACACCCACACCCCCTACTTTAATATTCTACCTCCGAGATCGCACAAACAGACACACAAGGCAAACCCACGCCCACACATTACAGTCCCCCACAAACACACAACACACTCAGAACACACACTTGCACACACTAAAGCCCTCAGAAATACACTTACACACAGTAACCTACCTGAACCGCAACAACAGAAACACTAACTCAAAGTCCCTTAACATCAGGATTTTAAAACTCGCACTTCTGGTGTTTCGGTACTGTGGTCTTTTGGTCTTTAAGCCTCGGGATTACACGCGTCGGTATGTCAAGCATTCGGTATTTGGTAGGTATCCCGTTTATATGTACATCCATGGATATGTAGATGTTGTTAACCTATCTATATATCTACATATATATGTATATCCCTATATATCGACATATCCCTCTCTCATTATATATATATATATGTATATATATATATTTATATACATTGATTTATATATATATATATATATATATATATATATATATATATATATATATATATATATATATATATATATATATATATATATATATATATATATATATATATGTATGTATATATATATATATATATATATATATATATATATATATATATATATATATATCTATGTATATATTGCATGCACCTTTCATTGGGTACATGGCGGTTTGTCTATTTCCACACAATCCTCCCTTTTGTGTTTTAACCTGTCTGAATAGCTGTCATTGGTACATCTCGGGTAGCTTAGTGGTAGGTTACTGTAACAATTGTGTACATGGTTGCATGTTCTAATCCTGGCAGTGGTCATTTTACCTCTCAGAGCAGGCACTGGTAGTGCAAGGATGATTAACGCACATTTCAGCGGTTGAGAGCGGCTTTGCCCATGATCTGTGCGATGTTCAGCAAAGGTTAAACCTGTGTGGAGCTTATCCATGTAGTCATGTTTAAGTGCCACTTACCGGCATTTACCTGTGCAATAACCTGCTAATGACTGCTTAAAAGTGCTTTAATCACCCTGCATCCAACATCCCTTATTCGGGACCTCAAAATGACGTAACAGCCTTTGCAGGTCTTGAAACTGGGACCATGAACACCACAGTCACTGGCTTTACCACCGCGGCATCTGAGATGTGTACAATTTTATGGTGTTTAGTATGTACAGTGTACTACAGCCATTCCTCACTACTGCAAACAAATGTGTAAGTCAGGTGGTTTACATATGTATGATACCTGTTAATGTTCATATGTTTGTTGAAGTCAGTGTTGCAATGTGACCTGACAGGGTGTATTATGGATGAGAATGGTTCTTGATTTGTGTCCTTTTTACATTGTCCCCATACTCCATGTGCACCCCTCCAGTTCACATAATGAACATCCGACCCAGGACCACCTTGATGCATATTCCATTAGCCAGCGGTCCTCCCCCACACCAATCTCCACATACAGAGCAACCATTGCTTCTATGGGGAATTAGGTGAATATTAATAGGTATAATACCAGAGCTGCATGTGTTTTGCTACACTTCTATCCATTTGGAATGCTTCTGTGTCATAAAGTGTGTTCATAAATGTTTATATATATATATATATATATATATATATATATATATATATATATATATATATATATATAGCTACAGATGTTACTGTAGATATATATATATATATATATATATATATATATATATATACATATTTCTATGTGCACATCAGTGACATATATATATATATATATTATATATATATATTTTATATATATATATATATATATATATATATATATATATATATATATATATATATATATATATATATATATATATATATATATATATATATGTATGTAGTATTAATTTGTAACACTTAAACATATGTAGACTTGTATGTTGATTCACACATTACAGTACATTACAATGTACTGTACATATGTACACAAAGTGACTGTCCCATTTGTGGTCAGTACTGTCAAATGCCTGTAGTATAAGGTGTAGTCTAACGACCACTTAACATGTATACAGATTAGATGGCTTAGTGGCAGGTCCCATGACTATGGTGTACATGGTCCAGGGTTCAACACCTGCGATGTATTAGATATGTTCTACTACAGAATTAGGCTAATTTAAGCAGGTTTAAAGGTGTTTGTGCGATATTATACCAGTGGTTGTACACAGTCAAACAAACTTTATATCCTACAACCTGTGCATGCAAATATGGCCACTTCTGCTAACTACTCAGGATTTATACATTTCAGTGACGTAACATCTCACTATGTGCTTACATAACATTACATTGTCTGTTAACTGTACTCTCCAGCACACATGGGTTTATGTGTGTTCCAAATGTTTATTATTCTGAGGAATTCTACCTATATATGCAAGCTGTGTTAAGGTATACTATGTAACATGTAGATCATCTCTGACTTTATTAGGATTTGAACCACGAATGCACAGATATTATGCAAATGCTGTAGCCATTACACTATTGACATTAACGTTCCTTCTGCCTATTTCCTATGTCCATGAATCCTATGTGTAAGCTTGGCTACACAACAGGCGGAGCCACCCACACCCAGTGAGCTTCACGAAATACTGACATAACACATGAACTGAGAGACTATACATTAACATCCTAACTACATTTGGCACAGCCCCTCACTGACACACTTCGGGGAAACCTTGATGTTTGAATGGGCAACAGTATATACACCCCTGGGATCATGTGTCCCAGAAACATACAGTCAGGGTGTGAGGGAGCCACTCCAGTTTATAGCTGCAAGACCTGTTGGGGAAATTGAATGCTGCTAGGTTGTCATGTTAACATGCCCTTTTGAGATCACTATGTGCCCCTATCACCCTACAGCACCCCAGTTTCAACAGCTTCTAGCAACCCTGCCTGGAATCACTTCATTGGCTGTGCTTGACAGAGGCTCAGTTACTTCATCAATGGTGCAGATAAAGCCACCACACTGTAGCTATGCTTCTAAATGCCCTTGGGCAGATAACCTACTCTCTATCTATGAACCTCTACAGTGCAGGCCATCTCCAACATCATATGTGATTATACAGAGTTTTCTGATCACAATATACAGTGTAAAATCACCATGTAGTCAGACAACAGTTAAGTACAGCAAGAGCATACAGACTACTGATACTTAATCACTCCAAAAGCCTATCTTGGAAGCTAGTGGACTTGTATAGGTTTCAGGCTTTATATTGCTTACCAGTAGGTTAGCTACAGGAAAGATGGGACACAAGCACAGATGGGAAACATGCCTGCAACAATGCCATACCAACTTGCATGTGTCAGCCTAAGGCTTTGGCATGCTGGGCAAGGCTATTGGCACCTCCATGGTGCCATTTTTAGGCAGGTCTCAGAGGTGAATCTCACCTCCATGAACTGTACAATAGCGGAATCAATGAGGGTTAGGCTACTCAACACCAGGGATAGTACTCACAACATGCACGCACTCACAGCACCCCTCAGTATGGACAACATCAACATCTGTTTGTTGACTGGGACCTGTATAAGGATCCTGTGAGCACACCGGCACTACCAGACTACAACTCATAACACACATTTCAGCCACTGAACATGGACTGGCACAGACATGGAGGGGGTGCATCCATATTCATCGAGCATACCTACACCTCCAAGTTAGTGGGGCAGCATGATACCTCTGTGATCATCCATGTGCAGCTAACATCAGCCACGACTGCAATGCAAAGTGTGAGCTGCTACGGATAACCCTCCATGACCCAGGAGCACCACTACAACTATCTGGAGACAGTGGTAAACATGACAGTCCTATCAGACACCCTGTTATTGGTCAATGTCGGCTACCCTACACTTAACTGGATAACCTACTCGAGTATTCACTTCCAGGCCCAGCACTTCCTGGGATTTATCAACTCATATGGCCTGTATCAGTTGGTAGATGGACTAATGAGAGGTGAAAACATACTAGAAGTGGTAATCACCGACATTTGCAACAGGTGCACTTCAGCGGAGGTAAACCGGTCACTGTTTAGATCTGACCATGAACTATTCACTGAAGATTTCCACTCCCAACCATCTCCCCCACCCAAGGAACACACAGTGAATATCTTTCCTACAGCTAAATTCACAGTACTAATGATAGAGGTGGGAGGGTTCACAGCCTCCACACTCAGGGATGACACTGCTCAAGATACAGACAGAATTACAAATGCACTCTATAAGCACCTACAAAGATGTATGGGTCATGCCATCAATGGTAAACCAGGACTTGCTACTCCTACACAAGGACACCAGTCTGCTGGACCCCTGCAATATGCAGGCTATACAACAGAAGTAGGACAGTAGTCCAGAACAACAGAAAATCCCAAGACATGCAGCCATCCGTGACAAGTATTACTAAGACATTTATGTTACTCATGAAATCATCCAAGGTTGACATCCACAGGTAAATAGGCATGGATTCAAAAGATAATCACAATGGCTTCTTTGGCTATGTCAAGAATCTAAGCAGTGACACACAGATTTGCACTATGCTGGTGCAATATTGCACTGAATATACTGACCCTACTGATATCATCAACACACTTGATGATACATTTGGTGCAAGCTTCACCCCCTACAGGGCCCACAACAATTCCCAAAATGTACAGTATCCCAGACATCAGAGACATACAGGTGGTAATGGCCCTTTCAAATGGCATGACAGAGTGTCAATGGAGGCAGGTGGTGTCCCAGACTGTATGCTGCAGACACTACAAGACAAAGTGACCCCTGTCTATTATAAAAATTCAACATCAGCCTCTACACAGGCTACATGCCCATTCAATGGTGCATGGCAACAGCTATTCCACTCCACCAAAGTGGTGACACAACTGACCATGGTAACTACCACCCCATAAGCCTGGGTAGCCTTATCTGCATGGCTATGGAGCACATCCTCATGTCACTCATTAACATAGACAATGGTAACCTCCAGACAATTGACCCAACCCAGGAGAGCTTGACTGAGTGCAGATCATGCCTACTGAACCTGTTTGACATCTTACAGTCACCTAGACTTTAGGTGTGGGGTGTGGTAGTTCCCGCATACTACCTGGACCTCGCCAAGGGTTTTGACACCATTCACCACTCAGGTATTATTTCTAAATTCACCAGCCAGTACATACACCCATACATCACAGGTTGGTTTGCCAACAGGCTTACACACAGAACCCACATGGTAAGCCTAGCAGCCTCCAGGTCCAACTCTTGACCAGTCACAACTGGTGTCCCACAGGACTCAGTCCTGGGACCCCTACTGTTTGCCATATACTTCTCAGATGTACGGGCTAACACAGGTGGACTACAGTAGACCGTGTTTGGTGATTACTGCAAACTGGGAGCCATAATTGACAGTCCAGCTATCACAGACATCCTTCAAGGGGCCTCACATAGGCAAACACAGGGTGTCAGAGTCATAACCTCCAGCTAAAGGCCACATACTGCATGGTCATTCCATTTTGGGAAACTACACACACATATTAACACATGAGTGGCAGACACTATAATTCAGATGATGTAATGGGTATGTGGGGACTACATTAGATAGTGATCTCTCCTTTGACAATCATATCTGCAAAGTAGTTAGGACATCTGTATATGTAGGCCATCTGATTACTTAAGGGTTTGCATCTAGACAGACTGATGTCATTGTACCCCTTTACTCATCACTCATCAATCCCATCATCGAGTATGATAACCCATTTTGGATGCACCTCAGAAGACACTTCCAACAGCTGGAAGGGCCAGAAACATACCTCGCCAAAAGGATTAATGGCCTCAGACATGTCCTATGCTGCCAGACTGCATGAACGCTTGCATTACTCAGTGGCATCTTGTTTACTCAGAGATGATATTTGCTGGCCAACAAAGCTGTGTCCAAGTCAGGCTTAATGGATATGCTCCACCTATGGGAATCCATGTCACAGTGAGCCATACACTGTAATGAGCTATACCTTGCCACAACCATAACTGGAAAATGGTGGAGTGACAGATTCCTGTCACAGGTACACCCCATGCTTTGGAACTACATCCCTGATTACATTATACGGAGCCCCTCACTAACACTCCAGGGAATCCTTACAGAGTGGGTGGGGAACAGTAGATACACCCCAGGGATCCCACAATTGTCTCTGCTCCACAGAGGAACAGTTAGTTAATCAATGGGGTGGTGACAGCGGACACATTTTTGGCTAGGCTTACAAATGGCCTCGGGCAGTTAGGCATGTACCTACCTATGTACCTATGAACCAATACATACAGTATTGACACATGATGATAGCTTAATTTACTGTTCAGGTATTGACTTACCTTGTGCCAATGGCAGTTGTATGTACAATAGTTGAGGGCTGCCTATGTAGGATGCACACAGTAGACTGCTTATACATGACAATTTACAGATGGTCATGTGTATGCCATCCATGTTTACTGCATGTGCTGGTGGAGAAGGGTGTCAGTCCATATGTGCCTACACTGTCAGCGTGTGTGCTATATGTTCCCTCTTTGCCAAGGCATGGGCATACTGGGCATGCCTCCGTCTACCTACAGGGGCTGGGGCTGGCACAGGGTGTTCGTGGTCTGAGTCCCTCTGTACCTGTGGGGCCCTTGGCAATGGTGGTGGGCTGTGAGGTCCTTCACCAGTCTGTCCCTGCTGCAGCTGTTTCTGCAGGATCTTATTGTGTAGCATGGCACATACTATGAAGATGTGGGCACACATGCTTGGACAGTACTGCAAGGCTCCACCAGATATGTCCAAGCAACAGAACCGTGATTTCAGCTTCCCAAACACACACTCTATGATGATTCTGGTTTGTGCGTATGCCTCATTATGGCATTCATGCATGCTTGTGTGTGTGCATTTCTGATGGGAGTCATCATTCACGGTTCCAGTGCATAGCCAGCATCCCCCACCAGGTGGCCATATGGGATGTCCCCCCTGGCAAATACCTGATACAGCTGTGAGGCATGCCAGATGAGGGAGTCATGATAGCTTCCAGGCCTGCCAGCGCACACATCCATGATAATGCCCTGGGCATTGCACATGACCTGGCAGTTGATGGAGGGGTATCCCTTGTGGTTTATGCATTGCCTACCCTGCTCGCTGGGTGGTGACTTGATGTGTATGTGCGTGCAGTCTATTGCACCCAGTACTTCTGGGTAGTCTGCCACATGGTGGAAAAGACACATATTGCTGGCCAACCCCTCCTGCGTTCAGGGAAGTATATGTGCTCACTGGCATGTGGCAACATGGCATCCAGGAACTGGTGGAGTACCCTGGATGCTGATGCTTGTGAGATCCTCATGATATCCCCAGTTGGCCTTTGAAAGGTACCTGTGGCTAGTATTCTCAAGCTTACACATACCTTCATGTCCACTGGGATGGGTTCCCTTCTGTTATTTCTGTCTCTGAGGCGTGGCCGGCACAACTCAACAAGTTGTTGTATGGTATCCCTGTCCACCCTGTAACACTCTACTATCTCCAGATCATGTAGCCCCTGGCAGTTACCCTGGGTCTGAACACTCTTCTCCTCCTCCGGTGTCTGAGATGGTTGTCAGCATCATCCTCCACATCACCTTCAGTCTCCAACACATGCTCATGAGTCAAAGCTATGGCAGCCCCTAATCTGTACATATTAAAAGTTCCCCGTTTGTATACTCCAATGGTGCAGAGTGTCTGGGAATACATAAGTGTGTGTGAGGTGCTTTCACACTTTATACTATTGGGCTATGGATGCTGTTTGTGTAATTGGGTGTGTATGTGCAATTCCAGCTGCAGGGTATCTTAATTATGGGTTTTGCAGTGGGTATTGCTATTGTGGGGCCTTTGGTGTTGAATTACGCTTGTCTGCCATGATTCATCTATTGCCCTTTACTTCACTTTTCAACCTGATTCCCCTCCCATTGTCAGGCATTCATTCACCTACCGGCTTTCTTGTTTTGTACTTTCCCAACCCAAGATTGTGTTGCGAAATGTGTTATGTAGCTGATCTACTGCAAGTTTGCTTTGTTCTGCTGTGACTGTTCTCTTTTCTTTGCAGTACGGCACCTCCCCTTTCCTGTTCTGCAGGTAGCTGCTAGCAGCCTTATTAGCTGTTGTCAATGGCCCACTGTGGGTTCCTAGGTGTTAATTACTCATTTGTATTCCAATTAACATGCTGCAGCATTTCCTTATTTTTTTCCCTGTATCTTTCCTGTTTTAGCTCTGGTGTGCACCGCGCACAGCCGTTTACCGGGTTCAAGCGCGTTTTCTCCCACGTTCACATGCACATTCGGTTTCCTTGTGTCCTCTTAGCTAAGCAAAGTTATGGCTACTTCAAAACACCCCTATCCTGCAGCTTTGCTTAGCAACAGGCAAACCGGATTAGCAATGCACCAATGTGCTTACAGCTAAGGTGGCACATCCCTCTCTTGATGTCACCTTTATCTCCAGGCCACACCTCGGTGTTGTACCACTAAACCGGCAGGGATTTTGTGATTCAGTATAACTCTTCTCATTTGCATGGCATTGCTTACTAATTCATAGTTACCGTGCAGAACACTGTCACAGCCCCTTAGCAACCCTTGCGTCATGGTGTGGTGTAGCATGCATGCCATTGACTATTATGGGGAATTCATGAAATGTGTTACATTGCAGTTTTATTCCATATAATTATATTTTCATTGTGATCCTGTTTGTCTACCGATGCCCTGCAATTTAACTTCAAGTTAGTGTGGGCATGACATTAAATGTTCTTTTTTATATGTTGTGCATGCTTTTTATGCCAATGGCTATATATTTAGCCATTGGCATATATTAACAGTATAATATGTGAGTTTGGTCTGCTGTCGTGGCTCCAATTTTATGTTTGAAAAATGTAAACCATTTTTTTTTTGGTTTACATTTCTGCATGCTTACACTACGCCTGCACCACTTCCTTAATCGTTATATACCTTCATTTGCATGCTATGCTGCTGTGCATGGGTAATTAGCATACATGCACCTTGAGCTGTGCGGGTGTGGTGTATGCAGGTACTGCATGTGGAAACAGCTTGTACCTGAATTGCTCAGCGGCCATATTAGGTGTTAGATCACTGACACCATGCCTGCGCCTGGCACAAGCTTCATGAATCCCGGGACCTATATGGAACAGGCTCCCCGTCCATGTAAATCAGAGTTCCACCCTAACATAAATCAAGTGCAAGTTACACAATTGGAAGGGGAACAGGGAAATCATACCTGGTTTAGGACCAATGTCTCTAATGGACACAGAGAAACTGTAGATGGTTCATCTCCCACGGCCTGGCTTGTAGATGTTTCAGTTCTAAAAGCCTTGCTTACACTTATCAAGGGTATCAGACCTTGACAGAGTTTAGGGATGCATGGCTAGGCTTAAAGAAGCCCTTGTGTTCATTAGCCTATTAAACACATATGAACATATGAACCCACGAACCTATACTGTTTTACCTTTCTGATGACAGTTTTCTTCTCTGCTGACATTCAGTCCTGTGCCTGTAGTGGATGCCTTGATTGTAGATGTGTATCCATAGGTGTGTCCTACAGAATCCTGAAAGTGAAATATAAACATTTCCTTGAGACACCTGTCATTGTGTGACTATGCAGCCATTACAACAGCATCCACCATAACGTACATGCATTATTATGGTATTCTTATTATAAATGGCAATGTACACTATCTGCAAATGAGCATTGCAAGCAGCATATCAAAATCATCAATGGATGAGACAAAATCATATTAATGTAGGTAGACACCCTGTGCATCAGACACATAGCATTATTTCTCTGCATTCGTGACAATGATGATAGGGATGTGGCACAGTTATCATCACTTGCACAGGGTGTTGTTTGGGGGTGCAGGAGGCCTAGGCTAGCCCAGTAAGTTGGCAAGCATGTGTGTAAGTCAGGAATGGAAGCAGGCAAGCTGGACCATGTAAATGTGGTGTGTGTATCTGTAGGTGCCCTGAATGTGACAGTGGTGTGTGAGTGACTGTGTAAACATAGCCATGCTCAGTACTAGCCATAAGTATGAGCTATGCATGAAAGAGCTGGCAGTTCATCCTCTTCACCCTCAAACCTATGAACTGTCTCTGCCAGGAGCTGCACTGGCACCTCCACCCTTGAGCTCAGATGCTGTGTTACTTCCTGAGGTTGACTGCTGTCTGCTGGGAATGTTATCTTCCATGGGAATGCACAGGACCATGAGCCCATGGTCTGCCATGTCTTGGTGTGGACAGTACACTCCCCTCTGGAGTGTTGGGTGTACTGCCACTATGGGAGCACAATTCTGCTTGGCCACATTGACTCTCAGCAGATGGAGTTGCTGACCTATGTCAATGAGGCTGATGCTCAACTCCAACCAGATGTTCCAGTGCAGACAACGTGTGTTCCAAGACAGATAGTGTGCGATCGGTCTCAGACCAACATCTTTCCCGTGTGTCATTCAACCATTCCAGGCATATCAGCAATATGGTGGAGACAGTTAAGGATGTCAAACTGTGCTGCATCCATAACCCTAAGCATTCATTGGGAGTTCCTTTCTGAACATGCATGTGCCTCCATGATGACCCTAAACATACGCCGAGTGGCACGTAATGAGACACCTGCAACAGGTGGTGGAGGGACAACAGGACTCCTATGAGCACCCCTATCAATCTGACTGTGTGAACCTTCACCAACTGTTTGGCTACAGCTAGTGTCAACAGTCGCTCCAGCCATAGTAACCACATTTCCCTGTTCAATGTCCCCACTCTCCGCCTGTTCAATATTTGTGGCCACAGGTGACTGGGTATGTGTAGGCATACTGGCAGTGCATGGTGATAATGAGGGTAGACAAGAGATATCAATGTCTGTATCAGATTCAGCCCCTGCAACTCTCAGCTGTCCCTCAATTTGGCCACCATCATCATCAGAATCTGAAAACTGACATCAGGTTGTGAAGGGGACAAAGACCAACCACCCTGGTCACTTGTGATAAAAAGGGAAAAGTATTAAATTAATGCCTACACTACCATGCTCTGCAGTATTATGTTGTAATATATATTAAGCTGTATACACTGTTGTTACTATTACAAACTTGTATAATCTCCAACCTCATATAGTAGGTCATGAAAACATTATTTTCTAAGCCAAATCTGAAATTATTTGGAAATAAAAGTTCTTTAAAAAATAATCTCAAGAGCAAAACAAAAATGATGTACACTGTTGACATTCTGAAAAACTCTGCACAGTTGACAGTTATGGCAATCTGTCATGTCCTGACAGTACTGTCAAATCAATCATTGTGGTCACACCTACAAGGCATGGGTATGACTCTAAACTGTGTACAGTCATAACATATCTGTACAGTTGGCAATCATGCAAACAGTACATGAATCTAGCCAGTAGGCCTGGAATGACACTTTGGTGAATACATTGAAATAAATCTACGTCTCTGAAAAAACAGTTTTGTGCTTAACAGCAACAGGAGCATGGCCTCTTCCTATTCCTGATGGTCCTGAAAAAAATTTGAGGGACAGGTAATGTAAACAGAACGACATGTTACAGTATAACAGGGGTAATATATCCAAATATCTCACATTTACTGTAGCTGCTATGTTAACAGGTGTTTGGGTCACAATCTGTGCAGAAGCTTAAAACTACAGATAACCTCTTCCTCCCCATAAAACACCTAACATTCACGTAAAACTATGTGCATCCAGACATGCTGAATGCTACATTATTCCAATGCTGATCCAGCTAAGCATACTTGGGCACTCATCTTGAGTGTAAATGTTGGACACACATCCAAGACATATTTGATGAGGATGCCTGGGAACTGTCCTGTGTTGCAATGTTCTCCAGGAATTTTTCCATGGCAGACAGATGTTTTTCTACTGCATGCCCACCACCAGTGACCTGACAATATCTGGTCACGTCCACTGCACGTCTACGTGCAGAGTGAATCATATCCATGGAACGGTGTCACACCTGCTCATATATGTGAGTTTTTTGACCCACAGATTTAATGATGTGCACCATTTCATCCCAAAAGGCTGCATGCTCTTGCTTATTTGTCCTCCCTCTGCAGAGAAGGACTTGGTAGAATTGTCACAAGGCCTCAATGATGAGGTCGTTTTCTGCCTCAGTGATTAGTGCCCAGTGTCTTACATGCATGGTATTGTCTGAAATACAAATAAATGAGAACATGTCAGGATCACATATGTGGAAGTACAGTAGGTAGAGATACAGCAATAAAGGAATGCTTTTAGTATTCCCCGTTTTATTACATGTCTCATATTCAACAGTGTGACAAACATACAAAGGTTGTGGATGCAACTAGGATAGTAGCAATAGTGACCTACTCCTATTTGTGCCATGACAGATAATCACATGTGATCACACACTCAGCACAGGAGTCCATTGTAGTGTGCATCATAGCAGGAACCCCCTCTCCAATAACATATGTATAAATAACAGGGCCAACCAAATAACAGTATACTACTACAACTGCTAATAAAGGAAGTATCCAGTAGACCTGTGTACCTAGGTAGCATACAACATTATACCCTTGCTGTACTCTACATCCTCTGTAGGTGTAAAACAGCTGGAGATCAATGGCATGCTATTGGTACAGTTCAAAGAAAGGCTTACTGAAGTAATCCCCATTTCCCCTAAGTATATTCAAACATATGCATCATGTTGGAAACAAAATGGTTACATACAGGATGGAGTACAATACACCTCTGTTGAAAGATACAACTATATGAGTACTGTCTAAATGAGTTAACCATATAGACTAACTCTCATACACAGTGGTTCCCCTAGCTAGGAGTTTGCCTTTTTAAGATGGCTCTCATTAGCAGGTGATTGTCTCTGCCTGATCTAATCTATGTTCAGGATACTACATGCAGCATACAGAGCTGATCTGCAGTATAATCAGCTAATCCCATGCAACTACTCAAGAATATAGAAGGCCTCAATGTAGATTTCATCCCCTTTCTCATATTTTGGGGTGGAAATTACTGTGGTAAAGGTACTGCACTAGCACAGTGAGAATGTTTGTAGTAGCTACGTTTTACATACAGATGTGTGTGCTACAGGCTGAAGCTGCTGCTGCTGCTGCTCCTGCTGCTGCTGCAGGCAATAGGCATAGACAGAGAGGCTGCAGAATGTGCAGGACAACAGCACTTAAGAGTAACTCTGTGACCTGTGGCAGCCTTGGTGTACAGTCAAAGCCTGATTGAGGGAACCTACCCTACTGGAAATTAAGGTATGTGTTTAAGATAAGTATGTTTGCAAAATGTATCATTAACAGAGTAAAAGACAACATGCTTGGTGTGTCCTAGAACAAAGAAGGGCTACATTAACCATTATGTCAACCAGTTGGATGACTGCCAATTCATGTGTTATGGTAGTCATCTGGATTGTGTGTGCTGGCAACCCATGCTTCTAACATGACCTCCATATATGTAAGTTACTTGTGCAGCTGTGATTGTCTGTAATATCACTAGCAAATCATTGCAGGCTGCAGTCTGATATTACTTGGCCTCTTTGAATTACATACATCAAAATCCTCTTGGAATTCATACTAATGCATGACTTGACATTCCATGTATTTTCTAGTGCTGTATTAGGAATAGTTTAAATGTGGTGTTATCTGTAAGCATTTGACTTCCATTATTTAGAAGCAGGCATTCAACCTGTACTGCTTTGGGTGGCTAAATAGGTGATGAGAAAGTCATACATGTCAGAATTTATACCAGAGATATACATATACATGTATGTTAAATGCTAGACACAGCTGTATTTAAACCCAGGACCATGTGGACCAAAAATTAATGTTTTCAAAGCATTTAACAGATTGAACTCCTGAGTTGCTGTTATAGTAGGTGTATTTTTACATGTTGTAGATATAATCACACACTTATCTGCTGTTACATACCTCACTTATATCTATCACTATGTGTATGGTTTATAGTGATACATTTGTCTACCAGAGTCTCAGTTACACTCCTATTTTTTTCATTAATCTTTTAGTAGGTGTATTTTTACATGTTGTATATATAACTTGAACAGTTACCTGCTATTACATACCTTACTTACATCTATTATATATATATATATATATATATATATATATATATATATATGGCTTTATAGTGATGTATTTCTCTACCAGAGTCCCAGATACACTCCTATTTTTCCATTCTTATAGCTGATTTGTGCAATGCAGTGCACAGCATCGCTTAAATATACTTAATGATGAGGAAATGATAATTACTATGTTTTGCTTGAAATAGCTGTGTTAATTAACTGGCTGTGTGGTTTGGTGGATTGACACACTGTTCTTCATCTGTAAGGGTACTCAGTATGGATGCAGGTTTAATTTTTGAACATGATTACTATGTTTTCAAATACATATATGTTCTATGAACTTTATGAACTCTATGAATATATTAATATACCTCCATTTAGCATAGCTTAGCAATGCTGCATGTAGAGCAGCATCTTGCAAAAATTCTTTAAATAAATGAAAAATTGGGGAGATAAGACACTGGTAAAATGGGGTGCAAGAAGGGGGAAAACAAAGTGAAAGGCAAGTATGTATGGGCAAGAAGTGTGTAGGGAAGAACCATAGCTATCAATTTCTTATATGGCAACAACTGTACACTTTAACAGGTTTTTAGCTGAATTTGGAATCTCACCCCCAGAGAGAAGGGTGATGACAACATAAGGGCGTTGTCAAGCTAATTGGACCAAATTGTGCCCAAAGGATTTGTGTGAGTAATGGAGAGCTATGTATGTGATGATATATATTTTTTGGGACAGGTGACCATTTTTTTAAGGAGAGAGTGGAATGTTGGGGAGGGGACATAGATCGGGAAGGTAAGTTGGGAAGGTGAGGAAGCTTTTGCAGACAGACAAGACAGCAGACAGTGTTGGTTTGTGACACAAGAGGGGGGTGAACATCTTGGTTGGGGAATCCCAGTCCCATGGATGTCAGACATGGTAGCTATGTGAACCAAGTCCTCACCCATCATGATGTCAGCATTGCACTTTCACTGCTCTTGTGGCAGCAGTGGTCAAAGTCAGTGCCTGGGGTGAGACAGACCCTCCAGGATGGACAGCATGCTCTCCATCAGGAGTAGGCAGGCACCAACAGTTTGGTGCACAAGCCTATGCACCATGACTGGTAGTTGGGCTTGGGTGAGAAAAGCACCACTTTCACCTCCACTCCCAACACCAGCCTGTGGAGCAGAGCTACCTCATGGAGCAGGTAGTGAAAGGGCAGCAGAGGTGGCACCACCAGGCTGCAGCTCAGATGTGCTGGCCAGTGCCTCGGCCGGGGGAACCAAGGTAGGTGATTTACTGGGAACTTAACTACATTGTTGTGCTGTGGTAAATGAAATATAAACATAAGAAGAAATAAACATATCCAAAACAAATATAATTAACAACATAAGAGAAAATAATGAGTAATAGAAACATATTGAAAATAATATAATGAGGAACACAACAATAAATAATGTAAATGAAATCTTTATTAACAGCAAATTTATATTAAATTTTACATAAGGCCAATATAACAGGTAATTACAAATAATATGACAATATCAAGTGATGATAATAAATATAATTAATAAAAAAAGAGAAGGGCTGAGTGAGAGAAAAAAGAAGAACATTAGTAAATTCACAGATGATATACAGTGACTACACAGACTACAGCTACATGCTTCTAGGGGTCTATATTACCAGATCGAAAACCCGTTTCAGCAAACACCACAAGACCGACACATATAGCGCGAACCGCAAATACACCGAACCCCCCAAACTGTGAAATTTCAAATCTTGAATCGTCATAGCCGGCCAACACCACCATGCGCTACATACTATATACCCAAACATAATAAATAGAACACATACATACACTAACCAAACCCTACTTCTAACCCTACACTAAACCTTACATACATTACTATCTATGCACTTACCTTAACCTGCACCCTAACCCTAAGGTCCGTAACTATCGCACACATACCCTACAGACATATACCCAAACAATACAAATAATCCACACACATACACTTAACAAAACCGTACTTCTAACCCTACACTAAACCTTACATACATTACCTATCTATGCACTTACCTTAACCTGCACCCTAACCTTAAGGTCCGTAACTATCACACACTTACCTTACAGAGCTATACCACAGATGGGCAAACCATAACACTTTGACATTTCGTGTTTCGAGGTTTTGAACATTCGCCGTTACCATAGTTCGCGCTATACGTTTCAGTCTTGTGGTGTTCGCTGAAACGGGTTTTCGATCTGGTAATATAGACCCACTTCTAGATATGTTAGATTTCACTTGTGAGAACACTGAATGCTTATATTGTATATATGATGTTCCAAGTACATAGCTCTCAACCTGTTAGCATGAGACATCATGGGCCAAGCCATACATAATGGTAGTACAAAGGCACAACATCAGCAGACATTTTTACATAGTGTGTTCATACTGTAGCAGCAAGGTGTTCTGGTAACAGATTTGCCATTAAATTGCATTTCAAGTGATGTCATATATCTGCAAATCAGAGGACCAGACATATGGGGCAATATTCATTAGATTCTGTGAAAATAATGACAGTTGAAAGGTATGTTTGTGTACACTGATTACACTAGACAGCTGGACATTTCTCAGTTGGCTGGTGAGGGATTAGAACCCACAAGCAGTGACTGCAGGAATACTGAATGTTTTATTTAAAAAAAATAAATTATCAGGCCACCATCTCCTTTAAAAGTTTTATTGATTCATGTTGTGTCAAATTGTGCATTTACACACATGCATAGCTGTGTAGGAGTTCTACTACCTTACACATTTACCTTATTCATTTATTGGCTGTAACCTACAGCATATATCAGACAAAATGAGAAGAACACAGCCTTAATCTGTAATTTGGGTTTCGCACAGCATTTATTTATGACATATGTTGAAACATTATTGACTGCTTTACATTTATCAGTTGGCTGGTGTCTGATTAGAACCCAACAAGCAGTGATTACAGGAATACTTAACATTTTTCTTGAAAACATTAAATTACAGAGAAACATCTACTTTTACACTTTATTGATTTATGTTGTTTCTAATCTTGATTTACACATATATGCATAGCTGTGTAGGAGTTCTGTTACCTTACACATTTACCCTATTCATTTATTGACTGCAACCTACAGCATATTTCAGACAATGAGAAGACCACAACATAGACTCTTAATCTGAGTAGACCACAACATTAACTGATGGTTGGAAGCTATGCTATGCAGTACTGCATGCTTACTTGCTTTAACTTGCTTTGCCAGTTCAGATTTACACTGACATAGTAATAAAAATATATGATGTCCCAGATATTTCATACATGACTGTTAAGACTGTAATATTTGTATTTACTTTATTGTATTATTAAGTTATTCATTAAGTTATTACTTTATTGATTTTATTACATACCACTCACTTGCCTCATCCTGGCCAAATGCCTTGCATGGGACTGGACATTGCAAGCCCTGTCTTCTGCAGCTGTGGTAAAAGAAGGAAACCATTATGTATACTAGTTTTGCACAGATTCAGCTTGTATATTTATAAATTACTGGAAAACATACGTACTTACATATCTGTGGGGTGTGCCCATCCATAGCCTCTTGGATACATGTGCCTACGTTTCCCCTCTTCCTAAGATACAGGTTGTTATAGTGGTGATGACACTACTCACCAATGTGGGGGATACCAGTTGGCCTGTAAGATCCCTATCCAAACTATCCCAGGCCTCAGTCTTATGGTCTGAGCCCTGGTAGTTACCCTGCAACAGCTGGGGTCCATGGTGTTGTACAGGAATCCAATGAAAACCCTGGACTCCTGCACACCCCACGTTTGGGCCCTAAAGTGCACTCCTTCACCAACACCAGCAGCCATACTCACAGTCAAGGTCAATCTCCATGGAATAATGTGACATTTCCACCTATTGACCTTTAACTAGGCTGCATTCCTACCCTTGCACATCATACTGTAACTTTCAAAAATGCTTTGCATGGCTTAGCATCTCACAAACTCGCACAGACCATGTTTAAGTGAAACTTAGCAACACACAAACTGGAAAAGACCACTGACCAAGTTTAAGCACTGTTTAGCCTCAGGCAGCTTATCTAAAGTAGCAATTATTTATTTTAAAATTAATGTTTCAGTCACCTAACACAATTTCACAGTACTATGTGTAAAATGTATTACTGCCCAGGACTCAAACCTGGGACTTACTACACTGTAGGTCATGGCTCAACTCGTTTAGCTACTGGGATAGTGAATGGAACTTATATATCTTCAGATATACTGCGAAGGTGCCTGCAAGCATAGTGCAGATTTTCTTTGCGGGTCTGTGCATTGCTAAGCATTGCAGAACTATAACAATTGAATACATCCAGTTTCTATTTTTAGCTGTTTAATGGATGTCTCATGGTTAAGTATGCTGCACTATGCTTAGCTAGCCAACATGCCGCATCACGCAAAGAAGTACATGTAAAAAAAATATTAAAATTGAATGCATCCGGTTTCCACCACATCGCACAAACAAGCACATGAAAAAAAACCTTATTAACATTAAATGCACCCAGCTTCTATTTTTAGATGCCTAGCAGATGTCTGATGTATATGTGCACAAAACTAAGCATAGATAAGCAACACGCCACACTGCTCAAAAAAGCACATATTGTAAAAATAAATAAATATACAATTTAATGAAATAAAATGTGTTGCACACCTTTTGGTCAAAGTTAACTGGTCTTACACAGATTCAATATCCATGTTGCTGTGACTTCCCTTAGGCGTGCACCATAATTAATATGTATAGTGCACTGCTGAGGGGGAAAAATGGCCATGTACATGGATACATTCTATATAGCCTCTACACTGTGCCTACATGGACTTTATTGAATTCTGGAGAAGGTTTTAGTTTTATTTTGAAAAAGATTGGTTTTTGGTTGGTCCTGATGGGTGAGGATGCTATATAAGAGATGGAGCATAATTCTCCTTATTTCTGTGGTCATGTTCAAGGATGATATTTCCTCTACAGGGTACTCAGAATAGCAGATCACATTCTTCCAGGATGACAAATATTGTACCCCCTTTGAATGGCACCAAACTGTCAACCATTTATTGAAGTTAATTATTTTTACTCATATTGAGGTATCATTCTTGGTGAAGGTAGGACACTACTCAATGCTAGATTTAGACCTGTCTGGGACACATATAGGGGTTGAGTTCAGGGACTTTATGATTTTATTAACACAGTGCAGCTAATTCTTCAAATTGTGTGTTTATAGTGTGGGCAAATTAATATGTGGGAGCTGAACATGGGTATAGTCTAATGTCTAGGAGCCTATCTCTGTATTTCAGAAATCATGAAAGGCACAACTTAATCTAGGTAGTAAACTGATCCATCTCAGACTCCTTTTTTTCTTGTCTAGGAGCCTATCTCTGTATTTCAGAAATCATGAAAGGCACAACTTAATCTAGGTAGTAAACTGATCCATCTCAGACTCCTTTTTTTCTTGTCTCAGATAACCTAGTCAGTGACAAACATTATAAACATAAAAAATTCAGTTTAGCCAGTCAAAAAATATTGATCATGAGGAAAAGGGATAAAATGGAGAACATATGTGGAATGCATGCAAACTCTCCTGATTATGACTAAAAATAAGATTTAGCCACAATCTTTGAATATGTGAGGCAGAAACCTTACCTACTGAGCCATTATGCTATGCAGCCATAAAAGGGTACTCAAATGGAAAATACTTTACATTATTCTCTATGGTAAACATCTGAAAAATCCTTAGTATTAAACTGTAAAGTTGACATCTTGTCTTTGAATGACTCTAGCAAATACTTTGTGCCTCAATAATATGCAGAATATCAGTGTAGCAATGAAAATTTCCAGAAAATGATAGACTTTCATTGTCCTATACGCCTTTTAATTCAGTTTAGTATTTCTGACCTTGCTCTTGTTTTTATCCTTACCTTACAGTTTATGTTCCTTAGAATAAAGTACCTTTTGAGTTTTAACTCATATTGGTAATAATGTGTTTAGCAATTCAGTGCACATGTTCGAATTAGAGGTAAATATGATGTTCAAAAAAGTCTCAAAATATTATTGTTATTATTATTATTATTATTATTATTATTTTACTGGATACAGGTAACCTGTAAATGGTTCATCTCCCAGGCATCTTCTTATACTCATCATGGGTATCACAACTTGTTAGATATTTGGGATGCATGGCTAGACTTAAAAAGGCCCTTGTGGCCATTAGCCTTGTAACCACCCCCGGACCTTTGAAACTATTTTTATTATTAATGCTGTAATAATAATAATAATAATAATAACAATAATAATAATAATAATAAATATTATTATTATTAATAGTAGTAGTAGTATTAGTATTATTATTACATAGGCCATGGTGGTGCAGCAGTTAGCATTGTCACCTCACAGCAAGAGGCTCTCCAGTTCGATTCTCGGCTGCAGTTCCTTGTGTGCAGAGGCTGCATGTCCTCCCCATGGTTGAGTGAAATTTAAAGACATGTAGATAGGTGCATGCGTGAGTGGGTGTGCCTTCCTTGAAGACTGGGAACCGGACTGGTAACTTGACACTGTAAAAATCCACTGCCAATCATAAGAGGACTGGTGATCTGCTTTGGCAACCCCTAACTGGGAAAAGCCAAAAGACATTATTATTTATGTAGTATGTAGCACTTATTGCTTTCAGAACTGCGTGTAATGTTGTTAAGTATACACAATTTTCTTTTCTTTGGGTCAATAATGTTGTCACTGATCTAACTGCATAAAACTGTGAGGCCATTTAATTACAAACTTTTAGGACTATACAATGTGCCTCAACCATTCCCCTGTATCTTCCTGTGCAGAAGAGGTAATTATTGTATATATTTTTTTTTCCATGGTAACTTGAAAGGCTTTCCAAACTGCAGTGTCTATATTTAAGCAATGTTGAGGTTTTCATATCTTTGATACATCATTTTTGGAAAGATAAATCTTGTGAGACTGATTTGGCTTAGAACGTAATTCAGATTAGGTTGGAAAGCTTAGCAATTTATTCCTATGCAAAACCACAAAAATATTTAGCTCTTACTATCCTTGGTATAGGGAGAGTACTAAACTGTTGGTGAATTAAATTCCACTTAAAAAAGAGATATACATTTTTAATGAGAATAGATTAGTAGTGAATTCAGCAAGCCATCAAACAGTTGCTTGCCACAACCATCACCCCTCAGTATGTCTAGTAATAGAGTTAATTGTGTTCTAAATCTGTGGCATCTCTGAGGTTCCCATACACAACATCAGTTATATTTCATTTCTTTGCAAAGAAAATTACATATTATTTTTATATGTTCCACTTTGTGAAGGTGCATTAGTGCTTGATTTCTTCATCTCTGAGCTTTAGCAAAACTTTTACATTGTTTATGCCTTCTTGTTAAGCTTATATTATTGACACTGTGTGATATTTTTATTCATGCTCTGTTGGTATTCTACATTATCGTGCTTTTCTATCTCTTTTTGCAACTGCCCTATGACTTTTTGTTCCGATCTGTACTGCATTGTGTTTCCTCCCACTTATTATACTGCAGAGATTTCATTAATGGTTCTGTGGTTCTTGATAATAATCAATAGTTTACCCTACTTAACTGTGTTTCCCATATTCCACTCCTTTTTGCAGTCTCCTTCTTGTATCTATTGATGTTTCTCTGTAATTCTTTTTCTTCACCATTACCTCAAGCATTGTCTACTTCCATTGAGACAGCTCATAATTTATTATACTTGGAAACGGCACAGTGCTGCCATTCTCAGGTTCACTTTTTATCATCAAATATGCTGCCTTTTTTCTGCAGGTAATTAAATCCAGGTAACTAACATGTTTATACATACACACACACACACACATATATATATATATATATATATATATATATATATATATATATATACACTTTTGATTGTTAATGACTTGAAATAGTTCCTTTGTTCATTATGTATTTTATTTTGCTGTATGCATTGTGAATCAAACATGGGCTTCAATCATTCTAATTAATTTCAGACTTTCTTTGTTCATCAGTTTTATACCACTTCAGTTTTTAGTGAATTAAAATATACTATTTCCTGAGTAGCAAACCATTTTGCAATAGTAGCCTGCTATATTGTATTTGCTTTACGGGTTCTTCGATTTTGTTAACCTTTTCTCTGGTTCTGATTGCAAAGGGCTTTTTATAATTTATTAAAACTTTTTTTGGTACTTACGTATTATCGCAACCAGATTTTTGTGTTCCTACTGGTTGCTTCCCGATGTGCAAGTATAAACATTAATGCTGTGATAATGTGAATTAGTGTGTTTTCTTTCACATTGAAGGTTGTTTTAGGCAGGGATATCTTTGAAAATGTAGAAAATCGTGTTTCTGTTTACGCATGCTGTTTGCGGGCAGCCTATCTTTCTTGTAATACAGTGCGCCTCCCGATGTTAGTATAGAAGCACAGGTGCTATAATAATGTCAGTTAGTGTGTTTTGGTTCAAATTACATATTGTTTTAGGCAGGGTTATCAGTGAAAATGAAGAAAAAAAGTAATGTTGCTGTGTCAATTACTGACAATGAAATGAAATTACTGACAATGAAATGTGTGATACATAAATAGTTTACCGTTTAATAAATAAAGAGTTCAGCAGAAGGCATTTCCAAGCTGTCATTTTCTTGCCAGCATTGCTTCTTCACAGTAAAAGTACTCCTTTCATCAGTAAAAGACCAGCCCTGCCAATTGAAGAGTGCGTCCGTCATACACGCAAAACAGATAAAGATTTCCACTATTGCTTCTCTTCCTTAATGTCAGCAAAATTAGCTTTTCAACAGTAAATGCAAAGAATGACAACTTACAGTGTTTCCCATAGCTGTTTTTAAGCCAGCAAGCGTATTATCGCAACTGCGAAAATCTGGTTGCGATAATAAGTAAGTACCCTTTTTTTTATTGACTTTACCTGAATTTTCACATAATGATTAAAGAATTAAAACAAATCGTTAATGTTTAATTCATACTCTTAAAGAAACTGCACATGCATTTCCTAGGAGAAATATACATTGACATCATTACTTTATTTTTGATATAGGCATGAATGATTAATTGTTTTTATTTTACAATATCATTGAAAACTGGACGCTCACACATGACACACTGCATACCTATCACCTCAACAATTCATTTTGTAGTCCTGTCATTTTTTTGTTTTGCAGCATCTTCTCATAACTAATATTATTTTCAGCTGGTGGGGCTACACATATTTTTTGTTTGTTTTCTGCAGCTTCTGAATAGATTTCTGTTATACTTCTAAGAGACACCATTATTTCTATCTGCCATTTTCTCATATTTAGTACTCCTACCTGTAAGGGCAAGAAGAGTTAAAAAGAGACAGAATAAGAGAGCAAAGAAAAATGAGGAAGGCAGTACAAGACTATATGTGAGTGTGTGTGTGTGCGCGCACATGCGTGTGTGTGTGTGTGTGTGTGTGTGTGTGTGTGTGTGTGTGTGTGTGTGTGTGTGTGTGTGTAAATGTTTTAATGTGTTTTTTTCTGTATTTTAACATAACTTCTATATTTTTTTATTTTAAAAAAATATCTTTCTTCACACCACAAGATCCAGGTCAGATAAATTCACTCAGTTTAGTACACAGACTGATTTATTAAAATAAAAAAAAATAGCTGCTGCAGTAAAAGTTAATAGCAAAACTTCAAACTATTATACCATTAAGAGCAATTAACACTTCTCTGGTGCCTCAGCTTTCAGAAAAGCCTTTTCAGAGTACATCAGTCTATATACTAAACTGAGTGAATTCATCTGGCCTGGAACTTGTGGTGTGAGGTCTGGTTTGTTCTACAGTGTGGTGCTTTATTTAAAGTATCTTTCTTGCTCCTAATAGAGTATGGAAGGTGAAAAAAACTGAAATAATTCTTCATTTTAATTGAATTCCACATTTTGTTTTATCATTTTCATAAAAATAAGTCAAAATTGTCTGTAAATATTGGATACTTTTTTCACAATGTTATTTCTTCAAAATGTTTCACAGTCTGCAGGTATCATGTTAAATATACAGAACTGCTCTAAAATAGTTTCCATGGATTATTAAATTCTCTTGAATGTCCTCTTGTATTTATTATTGTTGTTTACACTTTTACATACAGAGTTGCTTATAGACACTCCTTATTCACAGTGTTGGATCTTCCGTTATACAATTTTGCCTTACTGGCTTATTTGGCTTCAGAAATGTTTTCATTTTACAGGGTTTATATTAGATGAGTGAACTTTCAAAAGTCCGATTGTCATATGGTCAACACCATGTATTTGAACTTTTGAAAGTTTGAACATTTTAATGGAGATCTCCGTACAGCGTGGAATGGGAAGATTTCCCCTTTCTGCACCGATCTCAAGAGTTGGTATATTTAAAGAGCAGGTGGTGCAGGGGGGCTTGCCCCCTGCTTAAAACGTTCAGGTAGGTAATTTGTGTAGTTTTATTTTTTCTTATTAGATGTTCGAACTTTTAAAAGATCGATCATATGGTGTCGACCATATGACGGTCGAACTTTTGAAAGTTCGCTCATCTAATATGGACCCCATTTTATAGTATTGATGTAGATGTTCTTTTCAGATGGTTTCAGTTTCTTTCTGTCCTGAAATGATCTCTTCTTTTGTGTCTGATTCAAACCTTATATATATATATATATATATATATATATATATATATATATGTAGATATATTTCTAATATGAGAATTTACTTCAGTTTCCAGTGTGTCTAACATTTCTCTATTCTGACAGAATATCTGTCATTACCTGCTTATTTTAAAATCATACACATTCAAATTAATTGTAAAAAAAAAGCTGCCTGAGTCTACGTTTAAAAATGCAGTTCAGTATAATTTTCATAAAATATTCATTGTTATGACATTCAGCATTGTTTTCCATCTCGAATAAAATAGGATGCAAAATCTCTTCATCTTCAGTTTTCATGAATAGCATGGACTGATAATCCACAACATACATGTCAGAAAGTGGCAAGGCATATGATTTTGAGTAAAAATTCTGACAGTCATCAGTGGGTCAGTATAAAGTGCCTGTAATTAAATAACTCAAACTCATTTTAAATATCCAGATTCAGAACAAGGTAAATGAAACAGCATCAAGACAAAATGATTGGAAATTAAAACACTGCACACAACTTTGCAAAAGATATTGTTGAAAAAAAGAAGTTATGTACTCACCATAGCGTTCCATGTTTGTAGTCCATCTCGCCCTTCATTCTTACATATGGGTTCGGCCTTATTATAAAGCTCAAAGTCTCTTAGTTGGCTCGTGGCTAGGTAGGTATCCCATAGTGCACTAGTACAATCCCCAGATCTTGTTTGCTGCTAGACTATAGAAGGATAGAAATAATGGTGATGCAGAAAGAACAACAATAATGAAAGGTCCCCACCCTAACAAAGGTAACACTATCCTGCCTCCATATCCTTCCAGGAAGGGGGTAGGTGGGTGGGCTCATAAGAATGAAGGGCGAGATGGACTACAAACATGGAACGTTATGGTGAGTACATAACTTCTTTATGTTCTGTAGTCCTATCTTGCCTTCATTCTTACATATGGGACAGAGTCCCTAGCACATTATTCTCAGGTGGCTCATGGGAAAATACTCCTGAGTACCGTGGAACCAAAGGAGACTCTACCCCTTGAGGTCAAATCCAATTTGTAATGAGTAACAAAGTTATGAGGGCTAGCCCAGGTGGCCGCTGCACAAATACTGTCAATTGGAACTCTGTCTTGGAAGGCAGCAGATGTGGACAGGGATCTTGTAGAATGAGCCTTAATCTTGAATGGTAGAGTCTTTCCTTCGGAGGAATAAATGAAGGAGATACAGCTCGAAATCCAATTAGATAGGGTCACTTTAGAGACTGGCAGACTTATTCTAGACTCAGAAAAGGATATGAACAATTTATCTGACTTTCTGAATTCCTTAGTCCTGTGAAGGTAGAACCGTAACTGCCTGTGAACATCAAGTTGATGGAATTTGTATTTTGCAGTGTTGGAATGATTAGGGAAAAATACAGGTAATTCTATAGTTTGATTCAAATTAGTCTGAGAGCAAACTTTAGGGATAAAGGAAGGATTTGTATGAAGGGAGACTCTGACTTTGTGGAAAATCAAATAAGGAGGCTTAATTGACAGTGCTTGTAACTCTGATACCCGTCTAGCTGATGTGATAGCTACTAGAAACAAAGCCTTCTAAGACAGAAACTTCAATAGACATGAATGTGCAGGTTCAAAAGGCGGGGAAGTTAGTTTGGACAGAACAAAGTTTAGATCCCAAGGAGATACAGATTCCTGAAAGTGAGATCTCAGCAAAGTGGCACCTTTAAGAAATGTTTTACATAATCTGTGGGATATTAGATTACATTCAGGTTGTCCCAAATGAAAATTAGATATCGCTGCCAATTGGACCATAATTGTGGCAGCAGCTGATCCTTGATAGAAACATTCAGACAAAAATTTTAACACCATAGGGATGGATGCTGTGTAAGGATCTAGAATTCTTTCTTTTGCCCAACTAGAAAACCTTCTCCATTTGCTAGTGTATAACTTCCTAGTGAAATGTTTATGCAAAGATGTAAAGATGTGAGTCACAGCAGGTGAAAGATCATGAAGCCTGACTAGGGATGGAAGTGGAGCAGCCACGCTGTCAAGTTGAGGGTGTGGAGGCAGGGATGAAGGGAGCCTGACATGTGTATCAAGAGGACTGGCACTGGGTCCATAGTCCATGGATCGTCTAGTAGATGAGGCCTGAGAAATGGGAACCAAATTTGTCGAGGTCAGCAAGGAGTGATGAGAATCATTTTGCTTCCCAATAACTTTGCTTTCTGTATCACTTTGGATATGAGCAGAAAGGGAGGGAATGCATAAAGGAGTCCCAGGGGTCAATCGTTAACAAGTGCATCTCTCAGTGACTCCCCTGGAGAGGGGATGAGGGAGAAATAGCTGCTGCATTTGGCATTGATCGGGTTGGCAAAGAGGTCATAGCAAGGCTGCCCACATTTGCAAAGATCTGTTCTGCTACTTCCAGATTGAGAGACCACTCATGAGGCATCAAGATTGCCCTTCTGAGCTTTTCGGCTATCACATTGGTTGTCCCCAGGATATGCGTTGCTACTAGAAAGTGTTGGAAAGATATAGCCCACTTCCAAACACAAAGCCTCTTGACAAAGGGGGTAAGATCTGGTTCCTCCTTGTTTGTTTAGATACCATACCACTGAGATATTGTCCGATTGGATTGGTATCATCTCTAGAGGAAGAAAGTCGTGAAGTGCTTGCAATGCTAGAAGCACTGCTCTCATATCTAGAACATTGATATGCAGGTGAGCCTCATGATTTTTCCATGTGCCTTGGACAGTCCTGCCTAGATAATGCCCCCCCACCCTATCTGTGCAGCATCCGTGGTCACAGTAGTAATCGGTTGGTGAGGAAGGAATGGAGTGCCTGTTGTCAGCTGATCGGGTTGAATCCACCAATGAAGATCCTTTTTGCAAGACTCTGTTATGAGGATATGGTGAGACAGAGGCAGTTGTTGAAAGGACCACTGGGAAGATAGAAGCCAATGGAGAATTCACTTATGCAATCTGGCTAGAGGGACTAGATTTATGGTGGAGGCCATTGTCCCTAAGAGTTTCAGCATTGTCTTTGCCTTGACTTTCTGTAGAGGAAGTAGACTGAGAATTTGTTGCCTGCAGCTTTGAATTTTGTCTGCAGGTAGACAAGCTAGCATGGCAACTGTGTCTATTTCTGCATCTATAAAAGTCACAAAGTGAGAGGGTGATAATGCAGACTTTTCCCAGTTTATTGTAATCCCCAGCTGGGAACAGAGCTGGATTGTCGAATCTCTGGTTTGTAGTAGTAGGTGCCTTGTGGTGGAGGTCAGGAGCCAGTCATCCAGGTACAGAAACAGTTGGAATCCATGATGCCTCAGGTGAGCTGTCACTCCTGCCATACATTTGGTGAACACCCTGGGGGCTGTGTTGAGACCAAAGGGCAGAGCACAAAATTGGTAATGACTGGCTCCCAGCCGGAAGCGTAAATGAATCCTCAATGCTCTGTCCATTTTTATATGGTAGTATGCATCTTAGAGGTCTATGGAGCACATCCAATTGTCTTTCCCATTAAAAGTAGCAAGGATACAAAAGGGACTAGACAGTAATTAGAGCAGCAAGTATTAAGGATGATCATTTATTATTTATTTGACGTTTGTTTATCAGGATATTCTGACTGGACACAGGCCCATTTTCATTGGAAGCCCAGAGGGAAAAGCCCCAAAAGATACAATTTACAAAAATGAGTTGTAAACATAATCAGTGGTAGCATAAACAAAAAAAAAAAAACAAATTATACATGATAAATATACAAAGTCATACATAAAAAATAAACGTATATAAAGGAGCGTAAGTAGAATATAAAATAGTAGGAATAAACAATTGTTTCATGTGTAAAACATTAACTAATCATGAATAAAGGTAGATGTGACTATATCAACAAATAATAATCAAAGCACTATACAAGGTGCTAGTGAGTAGTTTGGCAGCAATGAGGTAATTAGAGGGAGAGGGAAAAACCTGGACAGAGTTTCTAGATAGAGAAAGTAAGATTAAAAAAAAAAGCAAAAAAAAGCTAGTGGTGAGATTATAGGTGCAATAAATTAAACATATATAAAGCAGACAGAACAAAAAATCTGCAGAGAAAGACAACGTATGTATGAGAAAAACTAATACAGCTGAAAAACAGCCAGAATTTAAACAAGAGGAAGATGATAACCAGCCAGGAGTTAGGAATACTGCCAAGAATTAAACAAGTGGGACTTCAGATGTGTTTTAAACAGTGATGGATTGGCAGTGGTTAAGATGTGCTGGGGGGGGGGTTAAGTTCCAGATCATGGAGATTCGATTAGTGTAGAGAACATATCCATGGTGATTATTAGCTTTTTTGACTTGTAATAGAAGTTTGTCAGAAGATCTCAGGTGTCTTCTTCTTTTAAACTGTGACTGAAGTAGATTATGGAGTGCTGGACACTTGTCAGGCTCATATATTATGCCATGGGCCATTATAAGTTGGGTAAAAGTTAGGTAATTAGGTAACTCAGGCCAATTTAGTTGACATAAGGCAGTGCAGTGATGGGATGTATATGATGAGCTGGTAGCAAATCTTGCAAACTTATTGTAGCAAGCATCTAATTTTGTTAAATCTGTTTGCTTCAGGCTGGTAAAAATAAGAAAGTCATAAAGAAGAGTAATAATAATAATAGTTACAGGAATAATACTAAAATATAATACAAAAAGATTAAGCTGCATAACAATTATAGTGTAATGTCAGTGAATCCTTTATTCTTTAGAGCATAAATTGTGAAGTGGTCTGTTTTATTTATTTTTGTTGAGTTATTCAAAGCACTTAAAGATGAGTAGCCTTAAATATCTGTAGGCATTATAACACAATGAAAAACTGTTCTTCTAAATATAAGAAAAAATCTATAAAATATATAAAATTAAAAAAAAAATGTCAAAATAGGTTGCAGACTATCAGATATATTATTGCAGAATGCAAAAAAGAAGGTGCATGGGAGGTGTGCTACTATTAATTAAATACAAATCTTTACTGAATAAAAATTTAAACCTATGGGACTGTCTTAGATCTTGGAATAATAAGATTTTTTACTTCACCTGATGATGTCACACCTTACTTGAAGATGACCCCTCACGTGTGAACTTTACTAAATGAAATGAGCACCAAGCTGAAATCAATACAGTTAGACTCATTATCTGGTTTACCAAGGGTTTAATAAAAATCATATCTAATTTTCCTATTAGACATACATCGATTTAGCATTTAGCTTTAGAGACTGGATAAATTCCGGGAATGAGCAGAAGATGACACTCAAAATGATGGTATAAAAAAATGACTTTTTAAAAATTAAAACAGGAAAACACAATTGTTATCTATCCTTAACGGTCTAAACATAAGTTCTCAATAATATCATAGATTCATAAAGAGCCTTCTCTAACAGAAAATCCAGTAAAGTCCTTTTGCCATCCATTAATAGGAAAAAAAAACTTTGGACATTTGCATGTGTAAAGACAAGTCTTACAGTACTGTAAAAAAAAGCACATAATTTAATTAATTACACTCTTCCAATCCAATATACATAATTAACACGTTATCTTTTTTGCGTTTAGCCTAATGACAGCTGAATTATATGCTAAATGTTTAACACATTAATTAATCAGAATTTCCATGTTAGTTATAACATCCCCTGAAACTGATCATAGATCCTCAAGGAAGGTGGTCTCATCATTTCGAAAATATCAGTCTTACATTTTACAAGAAAAAAAAAGAAAGAAAATAATTGTGGAAATATCTAGTTATATACTAATTATAATTTTTGACATTTCAACCTGATTCATGCTTTAAACAAATCACATTACTTTATTTATAAGATGATGGAACAGGATACTATAATTGCTAATTAAATCTGTTTAGTTGAAATTAGGCCCATGATTTTTTTAGCTAAATTTATGTGCTGCTCCTTTCATTGGTTGATTGTTTGATTGAATGAATAGTAAACAACAATGATTTGTGACCCAAAGAACTAAAGTCAAAATTAAATTATTACTGTAACACAAATGACTGCAAATGCCTATAATTATCTGCAACATAAAACTGACTAGGGTCCAATGTGAAAAACAGAAAACATACTGTCTATAAACAAACTAGATGAGTCAAACTCATCAAAATGCATAATCAACAAAACTGATGGTGATAATAACAACAAATTATTTTTGTTTGGGAGTAAGTCCACTGTAGCCCATGTGTTTTGGGAATTTACCAGCCATCCCTGTCTTTCTTTTTAAATACAATAACTTCATAATTCCAGCACTTCAGGGAAAAAGAAACACCATACAAGCATAAAAAAGAGCTTGTAGAACTTTGATCTCAAGGTAGAGTTAATAAGTGTAGTATCATTATGAGATATGCAAATAAAGGGTAATGGAATTGAGGAGACTACTTTCATAAAAGTGTAGTCATAAGGATTAAATAGGCTAAGAAACACAAAATAATTGAATGTGTTCTTAGGTGTTGGCAAACACAATCTGAAAAATTACACATTAAAATAATATCATTTTGGTTAAATACATGCTTTTGCATGTGAAAATGTCATGTGTCAGTTAAATTTCTCCTGGAATAACGTACAGTGCTCTAATACTTAAAATCTGAGCTGAACGGCTTTAATTTGGCATTGTTTCTTAACTGTACATTTAAAAATAGCTCTACCCAAATGTCACACTTTTTCATCACAAAGTTCATTTTCTTTTTAACCCAAACCAGAAGTGCCAGACAAAAGAAAATGTGATTCAAACAGGCATTCATTATTTTTGACGGAAGTTGTTTCTGCTCCATTGCTGCACACCTGTTTAGATTATAAAATTGTACATTATTTTTTTCTATTATCTGTCAGATTATCTGTGGCATTCTGTTCATATGATGTAGAAAGCACCTTTCAGAGTTTTGCAATTATAAGAGAAACATTAATTATGCATTTTATCTATTCTTGCTATATGGCCAATAAAACATTTATGAACTTGAGTATTAAATTCATTTATTTTTACATGGTGTGTCATCGGGCACAGACTGGCAGCATCACACATAAGCTACAAAGTGTGGCTTGGAACTATTTTAGCCTGAAATAAATACTAAAGTTATATATAAACAACAAAGACTATCAGTGAGTCCCAGCTCTACCTTCCAATAAAATTTATTTCGTTGAACAGTTCCTTCTCTAGCGCCTCGGCCAACAGCCTTTACAGAGTAAAACAGTAAAACTCATAAAACACTTGCAATATATACAAAAAACAAGTAATCAATCAATTACATAATTAAACTATCAAATCACATAGCTTAAATATATTTAAAGTCACAGTCTTAAACAAGACATTGCCAGTTACATTCTCTGTTCATTCCATGTGGATGCAAAGTCCCAAATTTCATAATCAAAATGCATTCCTTTTGTCTTAACATATTTTTTGCCTATCAACATCATTATAATATAATGGAACATGTTCCAGAACAGACACTTTTATATTCTCAATATTTCCATGGTGTACTGAGTTAAAATGCTCAGCAATAGGACTAGTAATTTTATTATTTTTAACATCTCTAATATGTTCTTTTATCCTATCTGCTAGCATTCTTTTGTTTCTCCAATATAGTATTTGTTACAATCACAGAATATGACATACACAACACCTTTGCTCATACATGTATATTTGCCTTTGTATCAAAAATTTTGCCATTTATTTTATTCACTTCATTTACAACATGTTTACATATAGCACATTTTCCACAAGGGAATGTTCCCAAATTCTTCAGAACATTTAATTCATTAGTACAAGGCTTTTATAAATGCTGTGTATCAGAAAGTCCTGTATATTTTTCCCCTTTCTATATGATGTCATTAATTTTATATTTTTCAGTGATGTTATATCTTTTTTAATAAAATTCCAATATTCCATAATGATTTTATTACCAATCATAGAGAAGTTAGTGTACTTTGTAACAAAAAACATTCTCTCCTGTTCAGTCCCATATTTATTGCTACTTTCATAGTTATTTTGTCTAATAGTGCCCTTACTCTGTTTAAAGGCTCTATGCAAGCTATTTTCTACATCATCTGGGTTATACCCTCTAGTTTTGAATATCTCGTTTATATTCTTTGTTGTTTATATATATACATCTTGCTTGCTGTTGTTTAAATACTAAAGTTACTTCTTGAAACATTAATGTGCCCTAACATCCTTTATTACAGACAACCCTAACAAGAGTCACAAGATGCTATTGAAAAAATGAATGGAAACTTTGGCCAGACACAATCAAAACGTGAAGAATTCAAAGTATAGCCATAGTACATCAATAGGGAGATATCATCACTACCACAGAATACCATGTCCACTTAAAAATGCTATCAGACCACTGGGTCCAGAGATGAGTTATTTTTCTTTTTTCTTCTTTTTTTTTGTGCCTTTTATTATGCAGAAGAAGACCTGGGTTCAGTTACAAGCCTGTGTGCTGATGAAACCAGCATGTGAAGTGTGGAACTGATTTGACATTCCTAGGTTACACATTTTAGAGAGTAGTTTGCTGGTAGAGTCCAAACACAGGTGGAGCCAGATCATAATCAAATGGGGCCCTAGGCAGGGTAATGGACCATGCCCCTATCACTCAGCAATTCCAGTGTCCCATTCCTTAGCTGTCTCTCCTGCAGCACCATAAACACTGTTCATACATACTGTTTTCATCTTTACTTTTCTAATTATTTCAGAGATTTAGATTTAACTTAAAACTGTTATTTCATAACACAAACACTAATGGCACTCGTTAAACAAAGCAAAATTGTCTTACACTGAAAATAGCATTAGCATAAGCTTATCATCCCTTGAAGCTTGCATTCAATGAAAATGTATCTGACCAATGGCAGCTTAAGTGTACCTTGGGCCCCAGCTTGTTTTCAAACCATGGGCCCCTTGCACACATTTCTAGGACCATACATAAATGCATATGTTTTTGATTCCTGATTGTTTTAAATATTTGTTGTTTATTACAGTGACATTTGTTAAAGTGCATTTTGAATCTATAGATTTGAATGTGTTATTCATTATTATGTTTTTCATTGGACCCCCTTCAGTTTTCTTATTCATTAAACCAGTCAGTGGATGATGCAATAAATATGGGCCTGCACTATATCTTGCAATAAATATCTTGACAATCCAGGGACATATGCAATAATTCTGTTTGTGGATTTCAGCTCTGCATTTAATATAATAATTCCAGAACTTCTTTACTTGAAACTCTCCCAGCTTTTGTTCCTGCTTCCACTTGTCAATGGATCACCAATTTTCTAACCAATAGGAAACAGCAGGTGAAACTGGGAAAATTTACATCTAGCTCTCGCACGATCAATAGAGGTGCCCCCCAGGGATGTGTGCTCTCCCCACTGCTGTTCTCCCTCTACTCTAACGACTGCAAATCTAAGGACTCCTCTGTCAAACGTATTAAATATGTAGATGAAACAACTATCATCGGGCTCATCAGGAATGTTGATGAGTCTGCATACAGACAGGAGGTTGAGCAGCTGGCCCTTTGGTGTAGTCAGAATAATCTGGAACTGAACACTCTTAAAACTGTGGAGATGACAGTGAGCTTTAGGAATGGTAGTACAATATTATCCTCCCTCTTTATATTTAATACTGCTGTCTCAGTTGTGGAATTCTTCAAGTTTTTGGGATTTATAATCTCCTGGGAATTAGAGTGGGAGACCCAATGTAGGGTCCATCATAAAAAAGGCACAACAGTGAATGTACATTCTGTGACAACTAAGGAAGTTCAACCTCTCACAGGAACTGTTGATTCAGTTCTATACAGCAGTAATTGAGTCTGTTCTCAGCTCATCCATAACAGTGTGGCTTGGATCTCTCTCTAATCATGACAAAAATAGGTTACATCAATTAGTCAGGTCTGCCGAAAATATCATTGGTGCTAATTTGCCTTCTTTACAGGACCTATACTATTCCAGAGTCATGAACAGGGCAGGGAAGATCATCACCAACCATTCACATCCAGACCACCCTGTTTTTGAACTATTACCATCAACCAGGCATTCTAGATTGATATGCACCAAAACAAGCAGATATAAGAACCTTTTTTTCCACAGGCCATCAAGTTCATAAACAGTTTTCTCAGCTTATTAGGATGGTGTATTCTTTTTCCCAAGCCTCTGAGGATTCTGCAGTATTCTTTGCTTATTGTTAATACTTGTTTCTTTCAGAGTTTATTTCAGTATTTCTTGCACTGAGTTGCACTTTGCACCTTGTAAGTATATGTATATGTGTATATGTATATGTATATGTATATGTATATGTATATGTATATGTATATGTATATGTATATTTACCTTACAATTGTTTCCTGCGGGGATTACCTTTTCCCCCTTTTTCAGGAAGCATGGTCTCTCACGCACCAGTGTGACTCGATCCAACAACCTCTGCCTCCTAGGATGCTAGGATTCCAGGCGTACGCCACATACCCAGCAAGAAAAGTGTATGGAACATCCTGCATTAGCACCCAGGACCATGTGCTTAGCCATCCTACATTTACACCTGTTGCCACAAGAAAGTTTTTTGTCTTGTTCTTAATAGTTGCATGTATGTCATTTGTCTTGTTCTTAATAGTTGTATTTTCATAGGTTAATAGGTTCATAGGTAGGTACTAGGCTATCTGCCCTAGGGCATTTATAAGCCTAGCCAGAATGTGTTGGCTTTCACCACCCTTTTAGACTACATTCCTGAGCCTCTGTCCAGCAGGGCCATAGAAGTGATCCCAGGAGTAAATTTACGATTCCCCATCCATTCATCAAGATTTCTATTGAAGAGTGTCAGCGAGGGGCTCTGCCTAACATGAACTGGGATTCTATTCCAGAGCGAGGGAAGCCTCTGAGATATGAATCTATCCCTCCAGCATGTCTTATTTATTGTTGTGCTGAGGTTTAAATCCATGGAACATGTAGCTCTAATGGATTTGGCTTTCTTGATGTGGAGCATGTCCATCAATTCTGGGTTAGACATGGCCTTGTACATCAGGCAGAGATTGCCTCTGAGTAGGCGGTAAGCAACTGAGTAGAGCTGGAGTTTCTTTAGTCGAGTAGCATAGGGCATCTGTTTGAGGCCCACGAGCCTCTTGGTGAGGTACTTTTGAGGTCTCTCCAGCTGTTGCAGGTGTCGGGTAAGATACATCCCAAACTGGGCATTGTACTCAATTAAGGGCCTGATGAGCGATGAGTAGAGGGGCACAATGACCTCTCTTTATCTAGATGTGAACCCTTTTGTGATTAGGTGAGCTATATAGAAGGTTTTTCTAACCACTTTGGCAATGTGATTGTCAAATGAGAGGTTACTATCTATTTGGGTCCCCAGATCCCTAATTACTTCTTCCGTACTTACTGGATTACCTCCTATGTGGTAGTTTGTGAGTACTTTGTTTTTTCCAAAGGGGATGACTACACAATTTTTGGCATTTAGCTTGAGGCCATGGTTCTGACACCAGGTATCCATCTCTGTAAGACCCTTCTGGAGGATGCTTCTGTCGGCCAGAGAGTCAATTATGGCTCCCAGCTTGCAATCATCTGCGAACTTGATCAGCCACAGTCCTCCCGTGCTTGTCTGTACCTCAGAGAAGTATATACCAAACAAGAGGGGTCCCAGGACTGAGCCCTGTGGGACGCCACTTGTACCATGTTTAGAGATGGACATGGCACCTGCAACTCTGACCATGTGAGTTCTATCCCTGAGCCAGTTTGCAACCCATTTTGTGACATATGGGTTGATATTTAAACTGGTAAGCTTATTTATGATGCCAGAGTGGGGTATTGTGTCGAAGGCCTTTGCGAGGTGCAGGTAGGCTGTGTGGACTACCTTTCCCTCATCTATGGCTTTGGTAGCTATTTCAAAAAAGTCAACTAGGTTTAGGAGGTAAGATCTGCCTTTAACAAAGCCTAATTGGGTAGGGTGCAGTGTCTGGAGGTCCCCAATGTCTTTGTTTATGAGATCCATGATGATGCGCTCCATAGCCTTGCAGACCAGGCTAGTCAGGCTTATGTGGTGATAGTTCCCGGGATCCATTGTGGCACCACCTTTGTGGAGCGGAATTACTGTTGCTGTATGCCATTCTTTGGGTACATAACCTGTGGTAAGGCTGAGTTGGAACAGTGAGTTTATGTGAGGGTTTAGTTCTTTTTGGAGCTCGTGTAAGACACAGCCCGGGATACCATCCTGTCCCATTGATGCTGTGTTTTTTACTTTGGAAAGGGCTGCTTTCACCTGTGTGTCTGTGGTGTCTTGGGGACTGCATTCTTCTGGGATAGACACAGGCCCTTTTGGGGGGGAAGGGGGGTAAAGTTTGCACTGAACCTATCTGCCAGGATGTTGGCAATGTCAGTGGGTTCAGTGTATTTTGTGCCATTTTGCACCATCTCGGAGCAGATCTGAGAGTTGCCACCCAGATTCTTGATGTAGTGAAAGAACGCCTTGTGATTATCTTTAGAGTCTTTGTTGATTTTTCTTTCGAAGTTAGCCTTTGATGATTTTATGATGGAGTGAAGTTTCTTGCTAATACTGATCAGGGATGCCTTCCCTTTTTGGGATTTAGCCCTATCATGTAATAGTTTCCTCCTTCTGTTGTATAGCTTATTTATGGCTGGGGTCCACCAGACTGGTCTCCTGTTTTTGGAGGAGTGAGTCTTGGTTTTACTTGGGATGGCATGATCCATGCATTCCTGTAGGTGCTCATAGAGTGCATTTGTAAAGGATTCTGTGGTTTGGACAGCATTTTCCATTTGACCTCTGTATGTATGTATGTAATTTATGTAATCCATACTTGAAGAATCACTGAAACCAGAGTCAAATTCCTTGTTTGCATGCATACTTGGCCAATAAATGTGATTCTGATTCTGAAAGTTTTATTTTTCCAGTATAAGTAATGTCTTTCTGCTTTTCCCGGTTAGGGGTCACCACAGCGGAACTCCAGTCCGCTAATGATTGGCAGTGGAATTTTATGGTGCCAAGTTGACAGCCCGATGCCCACCCTTCAAAGAAGGCACACCCATTTACGCACACGCCTACCTGCATGTCTTTATACGTCACTTGACCATGGGGAGGACATGCAGACTCCACACAGAAGGCGCTCCAGCCAAGAATCAAAGGGGAGAACCTCTTGCTGTGAGGTGACAACGCTAACCGCTGCACCACCATGACCTACAGTGAAATAACATGTATGAACCATTAACAATCAAAGAACCTATTTCAGAACATTTCAGACATTAATGGTCACTCAAACTGCTTTCTTTAGAATGCATCAGTGTACATAAACTTCTCGGTTATGGCCATTTTATCAAATATGTATATATCACATGTCTGATTGTTATAAATATGGTCACAGTATTTCATTCCAATTTGCTTTACACAAATGCACACTACTTTTGCAAAGACTGACTGATTTTTTAACTTTATCAATTCAGCAAGGTCAGTGATTTTTATCAACAGTCATCTTCCAAACCCAGTAGTTATTCTTACATTGCTGACTGTATGTTTTTCGGACGTCTGTGTTAAAAAATAATAACAATAACCAAAGTCTTACTTAATTCACACACACACACACACGCACACACACACACACACACACACACACACACAAACACACACACACAGACTAGTCCTGCAAACTCAGATTGAAGACTGTTTAAAAATTACCTAGTGATAAGAAGTTAATATGTTTATAGGCTTATAGGCAATTACTAGGCTAATGGTACAAGAGCCTTTACAAGGCTAACTAATAACGCCCAAGATATGACAATATTATATATTAATTCCCAGATATGGATGGGTAGTATCAGGGTAGTGTTTTTTTTGGTTTTGGAGCCTTGAGTCATTTTATAGACTGCCTCTCTCCATGAGGGATATGGGCAGTATCTAAGGCGTGGATTTACAATTCCCCATTCATTTATCCAAATTTTATTTATTTATTATTTATTTTATTTTACATTTATTGACTGGGCTAGTCTAACTGGATACATGTCCATTTTCAGTAGAGGCCCAGGGAGAAAAGCTCCAAGACACATACAAAATACAATATAGAAAATTGCAACAGTCAAGCTTATAAACAGCTATTGTTAAAAAAAATACAACACTCATCATGAGCATAACACAAACAGTAAAATGTAATGTACAAGAGATGTTACTATATACATATATACAGATATTTAAATTGCAATAATATGGTATTTTTGTTCTTTAAGGATAAGTCTATAAAGGTGAAGAGTATTCATTAGTGTAAAGGAAGAAAGTTAGTCAGGGTTAGTACAGGGGCATAACCAATGTGTATTGAGAAATAGTTTTATATTCTGTTTAAAAAGTGTTAGCGAAGACAGAGTTACAAGTTCAGTAAGTAGTAGATTCCAGTGCTTTCCAACAGTATTAGAGAACAGATAGTCTCCTGCCAAGTTGTTGGATCTGCAAGCATTGATCAGCAGTTTGTTTGAGGAGCATAACTTCTTAAGATTGTTGTAAGGGGTAATGAGGCTAGTGAGTATTGGAGTGTTGGTGGGTTGATACAGGGTCTTATGGGCTATAGCAAGCTGGTGAAATTGAAGCTGGTTTAGAAACTCTAGCCATCCTAGTTGCTTTAGATTAAGACAGTGATGAGTTCTAAAAGGAGAGCCAGTGACAAATCTAGCAATATTATTATAGGAGACTGCCAGTTTTTTGGGGTTGTTTTTAGAAAGATTAGTGTATATAGGTGAAGCATAGAGTAGAGTGGAGATTAAGTGAGTTCTGGCTATAGCGGTCCTATCTACTGGTGTAAGAAAGGGTTTGTTTCTATAGAGGGACACCAATTTTTTGTTGACTGATTTTATTGCGCTATTTATATGAGTATCGAAGTTAAAGTTGTTATCTATTGTTATTCCTAAGAGTTTAGTGGTTGGGTCGGGAGATATGAGAGTGCCATTATTCGATATGAGTGTGAAATTTATTGGGGTGGACTTTCAGGTTGGAGTGAAAAGTAAAAGTTTAGTTTTTTGGGGGTTTAGGAGGAGGCAGTGGTTTAAAAACCATTGTTCTGCTGTATTGAATACTTTTTGGGTAAGGGACTATAGTTCAGTTGTAGAAGTGGCTGAACAAATTATTGTAGAGTTGTCTGCCTATTCAATATAGATGGTGTGTGTAATTGCTGAGTGAAGGTCATTAATAAAAATGGAAAATAGGAGTGGGCCTAATATGAAGCCCTGAGGAACACAAAGGGAAATGGGAAGGTGATTAGATAGTTTATTGTGCCATGGTACAGTCTGCTGTCTATTGTCTAAGTAAGATTTGAACCAATTTATGGATACATGTTCGAGTGAAAGGGATTTCATTATATTTAAATAGGAGCTGGTGATTAACCATATCAAAAGCTTTAGATAAATCAATGAAGACTGCAGAGGAAAGAATATTTTTGTTACGTTTTTTGTTAATGCAGTCTGTGAAGGATAGCAGGGTAGTGGTGGTACTGTGGAAAGGTCTAAATCCATGTTGACAGTTGGCAAGTAAGTTGTTTTGGAGTAGGTGGTTAAGTAGTTTCTTATGGATGCACTTCTCCAGTATTTTTGCTAGAGGAGATAGCAGAGCTATAGGACGAAAGTTAGAAAAGTCATTGGAGTTCCCACCTTTATGTAGTGGGATGATATGAGAAATTTTCCAGATAGATGGGATAGTTCCTTCACTTATGGTTCTATTAACCCGAATGGAAATGGGTAGGCTATGGCTTTAGCTCCTTTTTGCAGGTATTCTGCCAGAAGTTGGTCAGCTGAGGGGGTGGTAGGTTTTAGTTTTTGGAGAAGGGAGCAAATAAAGGAAGTAGACACTGGTTGTAACTGAAATGATGGGGGTCGGCTTGTAGTAGAATGGCTAGCAAGTGCTTGGATGGTGTCTGTGAAGAAAGAATTGAAGGCATTAGCAGTATGTGTGGGATTCTCAGGGTTAGAGCCTTGTGGGTTAGGTGTGATAGATTGACCTGGGTATAGTAGTTTGTTAATGCTAGTCCAAAACATTTGTGGTTTCTTTTGGTAGGTTTGCTGTAGTTGGAAGTAAAAATTTTTTTGTCTAAGAGGGTGGCTTTTTTTGTATTATTTCTAAGTTGTCTAAAGGTTTGATGATCTGTAAGAGTCTTAGTAGTATGCCATTTTGTCCAGGATTTGTTTCTAAGAAGGATTTTTTGCCTAGTAGTGTTTGAGAGCCAAGGGACAGGTTTAGCTTTATTTCTAACAGAGCGAGTTGGGGCATGGTGGTCCAGGATGGCTACGAATGTGAAATTAAAGTATTCCACTGCTTTATTTAGTGGGAGGAATTTTAGTGGTGACCAATTACATTGCTTGAGTTCTGTCTGGAAAAGTTCAGGGTTAAGTTGTCTCAATAAATGATATGGGATGGAGTAAAATGTCCTTAGTCAGTCTGCATAACACGTGTCTTACACTCTATTTTTTTTTAGTTAAAAACCTCTGAGGCTACTCCAATTGGTGTAATCTTTCATCCACAGAGATCCCCACCCCATAGTTATAGCCATTTTGTTGACTGTGTACATCTCTTATAGTTATGTAGAAATAAATTACATGTACTTTATTTAGATGAACTACATGAAATTGCATAAAGATCACTTGCTGTTTACCATAAGATCCAGCAATGTTAGCACAGTTTGAATGAAAGTTTTTTTATGAAAGCATAACAAATATTAACTATCTGATAACATATGCTAAGTCTCTACAAAAACAAAAGATATCTGAATAATTCCACATTAAAGAGAGTATTAGTAATGCAGTTATCGTTGCTGGCAAACAACATTGCATTTCAGTGCTTCATCTACAAATGCAGTTGCCCTTGAAGAATAAACTGCTTATGTTGCATTAAAAAGTTGGTATGCTGGTGATATTGCCATAACATTTCCGGAGCTAGATAAGCTGTGCAATAGAGACTGGGTTGTAAACAATGATAACAGGTTCAGAGGTACTAAATATGCAGAACTTGAGACCGTTAAGGAGTCTAGCCTAAATTTTCAATTGCTCTGAAGCCCTGTCTGGTTAAGTGAATTGGTCAGTCTGACACAGTAGGTAAATGATGGTGGAAGGATTCAAACCATGGACTCTTGAAACAGAAAGCAGCTCATTAACAAGTCAGAGTTTTAGTCCTTGGCACAGTTTTTAACTAAATGCTGAAATGCTTTGCAATCCAATCTTACAGAAAAGCCTGTATCACATTAATATGAAACAATGACTACATAATGGATGATGAAGTTCAGACGATCCTGATCATCACTCCCAAAAAGGCAGACTACATGACTTGACAAATGTCAAGCCCTTTGTGGCTGCCGGAGTCTATAAAGGTGGTGCTGCAAAAATATATAGCGCTAAAATGCAACTTGTTTAGACTATATTATACAACCCAGCCATATTATTGAATTAATTTATTCTTAACTGCCATTAATAAAGCAAAACAAATAAAGATGATATAAATGCTCTAGCTGCTTTTTTTTAAAAACTGAAAAGTCTTACAAAAATCAGAAATATAACTGCATACTGTTTTTTGAGGGTGGATGGTGCTTATATACTTTCATTATACCTACATCCCATTTCTGACCTCTCTAGGTCTTCTCTGCCATTAAGAATAGCTATCCCATCTGGCATCACTCAGTACAAATCTGACCTACTTGAATGGCTAGTAATTCTATTTTGTTGCAGCATACACCTCATGAGTAAGCAAAGTCAGACAGTGAACAAACGGGGTCCTGTGGATATGGCCCCTACCAGTCGTTCCAAGACTCCATTACTTGGTTGCCTCTCCCCAGTTGCCATAAATACTGTTCAAGTCTCTCCCCACTTATCATAAACACTGTTTAAATGTGTCAGTGCAGATTATTTTCTTCTTTACTTTTATAATTATCACAGAGATTTGGATTTCCTTTAAAACTTTTATTCCAAATTTTACAGAAACAAATCACTTTCAATTATTTGCTAAAGAAAACAAAATGTCCTCACACTGAAAATTGACTTAGCATGAGAAACAATAAACGTATTTTCCACTGAAAATCACACTTAGTAAAAATACATCTGGCAACACATTAAACTGCAAGGAATGTGATAGGATTCATACTCAAGCAGCATACATTCAAGTTCTAATAAGTGCCTATGTGAAAGGTGCGGGTATTCAAAAGATAAATGTGTAACACATTTGCTAACAGCCTGGGACACCACAAAGGACACAACGGTTACCTTTTAGAAACAGCTCCACAGTACTGTCTGGAGAAGTAGCTTGGCAGACTCACATAGAAGACGAATGCAGATGGAATCAAACCATGTAGTAAGGAAATTCATAGCTTTACTCATCTGCATTAAGTGCTAAACAAGTTATTGTAGCCCAAACACACTGCATTTCATACCTATGTGCCTGTAAAAAAAACAACAAAACAGGCTAAATTAAAATATATATATTTGTTGTTAAAATATTAACATTAAACTTATAGGGTTCATGCTGCACTCCTGAGTTTGCCCTGCTTTGGATGAGATGTCTAGTAACTATGAAACTGTTCTTGGTTTGCCAGCCATTCCATAATTCATATCACCACAATCATTTTTTTAAATTGTAACACAAGCAATTTATTCTTCAAGGACAGCAGGCACTGAATTTGTAGATGAACACTGAAATGCAAAGCTGTTTATGAGCAACAACCTCTTTACTAGTTACAATTCTCTTTAATGTGGAATTATTCAGATGAATTTTACCTTTAACTTTACTGCAGAGATTGTGCATATTGAAGATTATAATGACAGAAGTTTGAGTGGCCTTTTGTTGTTGAAATGTTATGAAATGAGTAGTTAGTTATTTATATATATATAGATCTGTGTGTGTTTGCGTGTGTGTGTATGCATGTGTATATATATATATATATATATATATATATATATATATATATATATATATATATATATATATATATTTTATTTTATTTATTTATTTTACATTTGTTAACCGGGCTAGTCCAACTGGATACAAGTCCATTTTCAGTGGAGGCCCGAGGAGAAAAGCTCCACTATCTACTACATGATAACAAAACAGTGAATACAAAATACATAATGGTTTTAAGTTAAAAAATAAAAGTAAAAGACAGTGGCAACAATTTAATGAAGTTACAAAAAAAAAGGGGGATAGAGAGAGAAGGAAGTAATTTAAGTACAGATATGGAAGAAAAGGGAGAGAAGAATTAAGTTCCTAAAAAAGTTAACAGGAGTGTTACAGGAGAAGTAAAGTTATTTAGTTAAGATAGTCATATTACAGATTGAAAGGGGAAAAAAGAATAAATTGAAGAATTAGATTAGGGAGTAAGTATTAGGGATAAAGGAGAAGGATAGGAGGTCAATTAGGAGGTAGTTCAACTGGGATTGATGCAAGAGCAAAGCCAGTGGTTAGTAAGAAAGAGTTTCAGTTTGGTCTTGAATTGTGTGGTGGAAGTCTGATCTGTAAGGTCTGAAGGAAGTTGGTTCCAGATTTTACCGACTGAGTTGGAGAATATGGAGTCACCTGCTGTATTCTTTGATAGAGATGTTTGAATCATTATTTTATTAGAAGAGCGTAGGGATTTTAAGTTGTATGGTTTTATAAGGGATGAGAGCATGGGTATGTTTTCAGGGTAGTAAAGGGCTTTGTGGGCAATTGTAAGCTGATAGTACTGAATTAGGTGGGGTAATTCCAGCCATCCTCGGTCAGAGAGGTTCAGGCAGTGATGTGTTTTATATGGAGAGGCTGTGGCAAATCTTGCAATGTTGTTGTATGCTGTTGTGAGCTTATTAATGTTATGTTTAGATAGATTAGTATAAATGGGGGAAGCATACAGTAAAGTGGAGATAAGATGTGTTCTTACTATGGTAGTTCTTGCTTCAGGGGTTAGGAAAGATCTGATTCTATAGAGTGAGCCTAGCTTTCTATTAGTTGCTTTAATGCTGGAGTTGATGTGACAATCAAATTTTAGTAGGTTGTCAATAGTAATACCCAATAGTTTGGTTGTTTCGTCAGGGGATATAAGGGTGCCATTGTTAGATGTAATTGTGAAATTAATAGAGAGAGACAGGTGTGTAGGTAAGAAAAGGAGAAGTTTTGTTTTCTTAGGGTTTAAGAGAAGACAGTGATTGGAGAACCATTGTTCAATAGTAGTGAATGTCTTTTGGGTAAGGTAGTGAAGGTCAGCTTGGTTTGAGGCAGAACAAATGATGGTGGTGTCATCAGCATACTGAATACAAGTAGTTATGGGCGTGGCAAGATGCAGGTCATTGATAAAGACTGAAAATAAAAGAGGACCTAAGATGGAGCCTTGAGGGACCCCTAAGGTGGTGGGGAGAAGTTCAGAGAGATTGTTGTTCCATAGAATAGCTTGTTTCCGGTTTTGAAGATAGGAAGTGAGCCAAGTTAGGGCAAGATTATCAAGTGAGAGTGATTTTAATTGATGTAGAAGGAGTTGGTGATTCACCATATCAAAGGCTTTAGACAGGTCTACAAAGAATGCTGATGAAAGAAGATTGCTATTACGGTTAATATTAATGGAGTCAATAAATGATAATAAGGCTGTAGTGGTACTATGGTAAGGATGAAAGCCGTGTTGGCAGTTAGCAAGGAGATTGTTAGAAAGGAGGTGATTTAGTAACTGTTTGTGGATGCATTTCTCCATTATTTTTGCAATTGGAGATAGCAGTGCTATAGGGCGGTAGTTAGAGTATTCAAATGAATCGCCTCCTTTGAAGAGGGGGATGATGTGTTAGATTTTCCAGAGGGAAGGTATAGTACCTTCTGTTATGGTTCTGTTTATTAGTATTGAGATTGGGTAGGCAATCGCTTTGACACCTAGCTGGAGATATTCAGCTGGGAGTTTGTCAGCTGAGGGGGTGGAAGCTTTAAGTTTTAGAAGTAAATTTAGAATATAGGAGGTTGGTATGGGTTTAAGCTGCATAAGTGGAGGAGTGAAGCTTGGGCTACCTAATAAAGAGGGGTCAGGGGTTTGTTGGTTGGCTAGGTTAAGTATAGTAGATGTAAAGAAGTTATTAAAAGCATTAGCTGTTTGTAAGGGAGAGTCAGGGCAGGAGCCAAGAGGATTGGGAGTTTCAACTTTTCCAGAGGAAAGAAGTGTGTTAATAGATCTCCAAAATTTGTGTGGATGTTGGTGGGAGGATTGCTGTAGGTGGGTGTAATAGTTCTTTTTGTCTTTTATGATAGCTAACTTTGTCATGTTTCTTTTTTGTTTGAAGCTAAGGTGATCAACGGGGTCTTAGCTGGTTAATGCAGAATAGGGAATTCTCCCTTGAAAAAGGGTTTTTGATGGTACTTCTTTCCTAGTTTAGAATTTCACTTTGCTAAATTATACGCAATACAGTCCTAGAGCTGTTGTGCTTTAGTTTTTATTGTTTTTGCATTTTAGGATGAAAAAAGCATAAAATGATGCAAAGGGGTAAAATCAGAGATGTAGGAGACAGATACCAACATTTATAATGCTCATTTTTTTATGCTCTGTTTTTGTATACAACTAATTGTTACTTCCTTCTATTTTGCTGTATTCTTCTGTATACTTTTTCATGATTGTACTTAATTTTGGTGTTTTTTATTCTATAATGTTAGTTTGTATATAATTTGTTAATGGCTTGTTCTACTCAACATGGAGCTTTTCTCCCCGGGCCTCTACTGAAAATGGACATGCATCCAGCTAGACTAGCCCGGTCAACAAATGTAAAATAAAATAATAAAAAAAAAATATATATATATATATATATATATATATATATATATAATATATATATGTGTGTGTATGTATGTGTGTATCGGTTCCCTTCAGAATTTCAAATTCCTAAAACCTCAAATTTCATATGGTTAGGACCACATGATCAAAGTTTTAGAACTTTGAAATTCTGAACGGAGATCTTCATATAGTGCGGAATTGGAGATTTCCCTTTCCCCCCCACTGTAGTGCGATCTCAAAGATGGTATATATTTATATATATATATATATTTATATATATATATATATATATATATATATATATATATATATATATATATATATATACATACATATATATATATATATATATTCACACACAAACCTATATGTAGAGAGAAAGACAGAAGAGAGAGAGAGAGAGAGAGAAAGAGAGAGATACTATGACAGGAAGGCAAAATGATTCAATGCAAAATGAAGCAATGTCAGCCTTTGTCTGGGTATACTGGAGATATAATTACTTAAAAACTAACTACCACTTATAAGTGATTCAATGGACATTGCTACCAGAGATTATAAAAGTATAATAAAAATGCTTTTTGGTTGCTAGGACTGTTTTTCTCTTATGTGGATATACAGTGTTGCATTCAGTCTCTGAAGTTAACCTAAAGTGGAAAATACAATTATAGAGAATTAAATTCTCTTATCTACATTCTTATCTTAGCTGGTTAATGCAGAATAGGGAATTCTCCCTTGAAAAAGGGTTTTTGATGGTACTTCTTTCCTAGTTTAGAATTTCACTTTGTTAAATTATACGCAATACAGTCCTAGAGCTGTGGTGCTTTAGTTTTATTGTTTTTGCATTTTAGGATGAAAGAAGCATAAAATGATGCAAAGAGGTAAAATCAGAGATGTAGAAGACAGATACCAACATTTATAATGCTCAGATAGAAATCAATGCAGATTAGATGTCATAATCCAGTTTTTGCAGATGGACCCACGAAGGGTTCTATATGAAAAATGATTAAAACAACAGACTATTTGTTATCAGATTACCTAAATATTTTACTGCAAAATTAACAGATGCAGAAACTAATGCATTGCTTGCTTTATATCTCAGACAGTGTTTTATATGTATATATATATATATATATATATATATATATATATGTGTGTGTGTATGTGTGTTTTGCATTCAGTAATAGCATCTTATACGTAGAAACATAAATAAATAAAATGGAACAATTATATAAACCAGCAGATGGCTTAACAAAGCATCATCTATAGCTGTAACATAATAGTTTAAGTATAACTGTAACCCATTTGCTATACGTTAAATTGTCAGGTGTAATAAATATTTCCCTAGGGGAAAATCACCATGAAATTTAATACCGTTGCTTTTGAGAATTGCAGAAGCATTTGTAGACAGTGTAGAGCAATTACCATATTCCTTGTAAAAAGCAAAGACATTTGGATACTTAAGGAAAGGAACATCATATATAATCTGGTCAGTTATTGACTAAAAGCCTTCTTAAAATTCAGACCACAATCTAAAACCTAAATTAATAGTTAATAGGGCAAAATGTGGACTGCATGACTATACTTATCAGCATGAGCACAACTTTATCAAAGTAAATATACTTCATAATCAAGAATGCTATGACCACTTCAGAGCTTTTATGTGATTAAAAAGTACTGCATAAAACACATTTCCTACACAGCAGCATTATTTTCCAGAAAAGGGATATGATGTCACAATATGAATGTCTGTAAACTGTAGACTGAATGCCTTAGCATGAGTGTATACTTCATGAAAAGAATCAATCTCTACTGCCTTGCTTATATTTTAGTCCACACATGCACTTAATATACATAAATCATCACAAATAAATAGAAGTTCTTGCCTCTGTATCCTTACAGAGAGCTAACTCCTTAACTTTTCAGTCAAGCAAAGATGAGATCTTGACAAATACACAAAACATAATAGACACTGAAAATCGTAAATGTAATTCTTAATTTCTTTCTTTCTTCCCTCTCTGTTTCTCTCTCTGTGTTTTAAAGTGTTTCTCTTACAGGATTCTTTAACCATCAGCATGTCATTAAAGCTTTTCTGCTTCTTCAATCCAAGGCTCCTGCTTTACACCCATACCAGTGGCACTGCTGGGAGGGTGAAGACCAAAGTACAATACAGAATTTAATTGTACTTATACTAGGAATGCTCCAGAGACAGTACGGTCCGCAGAGAAAAATGTTTTCTTCCCAAGTTCTTATTGCTTTGCTGCAGGAATCTATAAAACTGTTCAATGTGCCCTGTACATTTCCATAAACTCTCTAAACTCAGCTAGTATGGGAGAACATGCTGTTTGGTGGGCCATCCTCCCAGTGCCTTTTCACTGTTTTCTTACAGCATCTGGGTGTCATCAGTGCAGATGACTGTGCTGCCTTACAAAAGGTGGATGAGGGAGCTGGTGTCAGCCATTTACTGTCAGTCTCCATCGGCCATCTCCTGAAACCTGAGCTACCTGGGACACAGCCAGGACTTTACACTGAATCAATTATTTGTTTTGTAATACTTGTCAATGTGCATACTGTTTTTTCTTTATGTACCCCGAGAAAAAGCAAACCAAAGCAAAATATGTTATATATTTAGCTTATAGAAAATGGTGACGTTGCTATTTCTTAATCAAAGAGCTTTCATTTGTATTGTGGTTATTTGATTCACACCAATGAGTAAGTAACTCATCATGACCAAGCCTTAATTTTCCCAGTGACACTTAACTGAGTTCTTCTTTCTCTGTCTCTGTTTTCATTTACATCACACACACGCACACGCGCACACACACACACACACACACACACACACACACACACACACACACACACACACACACACACAAATACACTTTACACACACCACGCACACACACACACACACACACACACACACACACACACACACACACACACACACACACACACACACACACAAGCGTGTATCATTGTCCATTAATGTTTTAGTATGCACAGTATTATTATACAGATATGGAAACATATCCTTCATTCAACCATATCTGTCACCCATGAACATTGTCTGCCTACTTTATTTGCTCTTTGCTCTCAATTATTTATTGTCTGAAGAATTTCTTTTGTCTTTGATCAGTATGACCCATTTATCAGAAGATGATTAATAAGGTCACAAGCTCTTTCTCTCCTCTGTGTTTTTAAAGGTTACTTTTCCTACATGTTACAAAACATTAACGCTAATTTGAGGTAAGGCAATTGGTTAGTTAGCAAATTGGCTAGTAAATATACCAGGTAAATTAATTCATCTAAGCACAACTTTCAGTCACTACCAAAGCCCAAAGACTAACACAAGTTTGATATATTTAGCAGCTGAACAATTGTATACATGTAAGTATAAATTGACAATCTAAATGCAAATATTCTGAATACATTCATATTTATGATATTAATTCATCTTTCTGTACTTGGCAAGTTAGTTGATTATCTTGAATTATGTACATTGTATACTCATCAAGATATGCAACATTGTTATAGTTACATTATCTGTTCATATATTGTCACCAAGTTAATAATCTCAGTATCAGCTTTGTACAGTATTGCTGCATTTTTAGCTAAGGTTAATACATTTTGCCCATGTCATTTAACATGGGTCATTTATAGAGCTCTAGAAATGATTTTATGAGTTTTTCTTTTCTGAAAGGACTAAACACTGTGAATATCGTATGACTCTTCTGTGCCTGCAACTCTCATTGTCACTTCATAGCCCACTCTGCTAGCAGCCCCATGCCCTTTTGAAAGCTTGCTCCCTCTCTTCTTCTATTGCCTCTTCTATCTTTTTGTCTGTAAATGTGATGATTCCTTTCAGAAGGCCCCTCATGATATGTAATATGGCATTGCTGCAGCAAGCTTATTTTAGATCTAACCCCTCCAGAATATCATTCCCTTTCTTTTGATAATGTTGAACATGCCACTTACTATGTTTGTCTTTCTCTCACCCTGACAACATTCTCTATAATTATCAAATTCTCTTATTTCTAGTTGTTTGAATTTGCCTATCAGTGACATATATTAGACAAAGCCAAAGGGTTGTCCTATCAGAAGTTCAGAAATCAACAGCATGAGTCCTGTAATTAAGACAATTTTTAGCACAACTAACAATGAACTGTGAAAGTTGTTAATGTACGTAAAACATTTATTGTTGGGCAAGCTTCTCTGTACCTTGCAAATGCAATGCAGGGGACTGCACTCTCTATACCTCAACTACTTGTATGTATGAACTCTTAAATTCTGTACCACTGAGAAAAGGCAATTCATCAAGATACAGCAATTTCAGACATTGTATGTATTTCCCCATAACAATGCACACAGCTTTTCAAATATCTAAGGATCACAGTCAAAAGGCTGAAAAGAAGACTGCAGCATATCTGAGGAGGTTCATTTGTTAAGTTGAAATATAATATATATATATATATATATATATATATATATATATATATATATATATATATATATATATATATATAAGACAGAAGCTTGTTTCAATGTGTAATTACTTCCCCTGATTTTCACAAACCAGCTTTGACGTCACCCTGTGGGTCATTCTTATCCAGAAAAAAAACAAAACAAAACCAAAAAAAAAAAAACTCCATGAGTTATTTTCCTATAGCACTATTGGTATTTAGGGTCTATATTATATCCCCAAATGCTTAAAAAAGCGAACGCTGATTGATCAAACTTATTTTCGCGAAACTGCAAAATATCGAAGCAGCAGAAACTCAAATTTTTTCCTAGGGAAAGAATTTGGTTGTCCGTTTCTGTTGCTTTGGTATCTTCAGTGTTATGGTGGAAAGTTACTGGTCGGATTCAGGTAAGTATGCGATTGTGTGGATGTGAGTGTTAAGGTGATTTAGGTGAGTTAAGGTTAGTGCTCGGGTTAGGTGTGTGTGCGATTGAGTGGACATGAGGGTTAGGGCGGATTTAAGCAAGTTAGGGTTAGGGAGCGGGTGAGGTGAGTGTGCAATAGTGACGGACTTTAGGGTTAGGGTTTGGGTTAAGGTAAGTGGGTAGTTAGTGGTGTGTGCATAGTTTAGTGTAGGGTTAGGTATCAGATTTTAGGTGTATGTGTGTGGATTTCTATTTGTTTGGTGTGCTTGTGTTGTGTGTATGTGTTTTGGATCAGTGATTTTTTTCCCGGGGAAAAAAAATCGCTGATCTGACAGTTCAAGATTGTAAGCTTTCGCTTAAATTAGGTTGATCAATCAGCGTTCGCTTTTTTAAGTGTTCGATGATATAATATAGACCTGGTATTTAACAGTCATAAAGTTTTCTTCCATTATTTTCTTTCTAACCCTACCCAAAGATTATCTAGAAACAGGTGTTCGCTTTTCCAAAATATAACACATGGTAAACCAAGTACTCATTCTAGAGGCCAAAGCCAACACTAGCACATCAACAAAATCAGATGGCATGACAGACACCTAACCAAATGTTCACCTCATTTTCTGGAATAAGCTATCTTACAAATGAAGCAGAGTACTTTACTAGCAACCTTTAAAACCATTCTGGGAGACTGGATCAGTGATCACAAATTTTTACTAGAAATATGTGGAGAGTGACTAATTAATGGAGGCACTTCTAGTTTCCCACCCATACTGGGTAATGTGGCTGTGCTTCTTCATGTACTATTTTAGCCGTTAGCTTAGTGATAACCTACGAACCTATAAGATGGCAGTCTGTGATACTTCTAACTGACCTTTGCCCTGTCCACTCTGACTTGCCTGTCTTACCTGATATTTCTTCTGGTCGCATCTCCAGTCACTAACACGTCTCCCTTCCACTCTATGCCTGCTGCGTCCATAGCAGTTCTGCCTATAATGCCAGGAAAATCTTTCTGCCATTACTCTTAAACTTTTTCCTTTGTTTGCAGTACTTGTGACATATGTTTTCCACATCTGCTCTTCCTTTCACATTTTCATTAAAGCCTAACTTTACCTCCTGATTTTCTACAGCATTCTGCAGTTTCTGCCTGAAATTCATCTTCTACCTTATAACATACTACTTAGACTCTCCTTTTTCTGCAACATTTTGCTTCTTTGTCTGTTTTTGTCTGCATCTGCTACTAATTAAGATCATCTGTTAATATATTCTACCCTATTGGCACCATCTGCTCAGTCACACTCTCCTTGTTTCCCTTTCATCTGATTAAACTTCAGTTGCTGCCTAATCTCTCCTCTGTACTTTCTGTGTCTGCTCCATGCTAATACACAGGTGCTACAAAAAACTCCTTCAGCCTCCAACTGACATTCACAGACATTAATCTCAATAATTAATGTCTTTCTCTGAACTACTTCCCATTCTAGCATTATATTCCTCATACATGCTATGCATGGGTCTGTAAGCCAAACTTCCAAGAAGATCTAATTGATCCAACTCCGGCTCCACCTCTGCTCTTTTTTTGAAGATAAAAAACATTATTTGTTGACATATTTAGCTGTATGAATGTTGTATTTTATTTCTTCTTGCCTTTTTAAACAGACTTGTCATGCACCAATAATAGCTTGCTAGATTAGGTTTGTACAAGGCCTGTAAATGTGTTTGGCATGCCTTGGATGCCTTGGGCCAAAGCCATTCCTGTCTCATTTGGATAGAGATAACAGCTTATAAGGGGTCTTCCTGTTGCAGGAAGATCACCTTTTGGCAATATGGTGGCTATGTTCCTCACCAGAATTCTCCATAACAGCAACCATGTCCATGAGTTCTGTTCTTGATGATTCAGTAGCTAACATTCAGAAGTCCTTGTAGCTTAACCACTTCTAGTATCCTGGTTCCCTGACTAACTTTTGAATATCAGCTCAAATCATTATGCAGTGTTTTGATCTTTTATTGTAGCAGGACTGATCACCTCTATTCTGGACAGGGCTGAATGTCTCCTGCTACTTTGTCCAGAGTACTGCAAGATTCTCTGTTTTGTCCATTTTGGCTCCCAGATGACCTCCAACTTTCTGAGGTATTTTTTTCTTTCTGAAAAAAAGTCTGCATTAATCTCAGCAAACTAACCATATTCATTTTGAATTTTATCTTTTTGTCTTCTCCCCTTCAACATTCCAGTCTTAGGGTCACAACTGGAATGTTGAAGGGGAGAAGACAAAAAGATTTACTTACTATTTAATTTCTCAGACAAAGCTTTGTTTCCTCTATCCATAAGACTGTACGGAAATGAGTAAAAATTCAGTCTGTGCACAGAACAGCAACCTCTATATTTCCAGCCTATTATTCTGTCATTACCCTGGTCCTGTTAACTATGACTATATTTACATAAAATGGATCCTTTCAAATTTATTTTCACAAGTTTGCTTATATTTATAGAAATAAAGATATATATATATATATATATATATATATATATATATTTCAATATCTAGTTAGGTATACATGTTTCACAGAAGTTATGGGTCATGGTAAAGGCTTAGTTTCTTATACAGGATCATCTGTTATTTAAACCAGAAAATATTTTTGCTTGTTTTATTTTCATATTCTACTATCCTTATTAAGTGCCGTCAGAGGTTCTGCATCAGATGAAAATATAGATGACTTATTCAGACTGTGGGTTTCATTCCATTTACTAACTTTCAAAGCAGTCTCCTGCTGACTTCTCCTCTGCAGTATGAAAAAGAGAACTTTCATTCTGTACTGATTAACGGCATCACTCTGTAAGTCAGCAGCCCTTACTTTTCAATGTCCTTAGTGTTTCCAAGAAGCCTTGGCATCATTTAATATTCATTTTCATTGCTGCATAATAATATGGAGTGAATATGTGTCATCTAAGCTGATTGGAATGTAAAAGATTGTATCAGAAGTACGAGTCTTGTAATTATGAGTCTGACAACTTCTTAGAGTATGTTCTAACCATACAAAAAAATAAACTGAATGCTAAAACCTATACAAATGGCAAGAAACTGACTTTTTCAGGTCCGTCTGGACAACACAGTCTTGCTACTCAGATACTGTATGTGACAGTAAGAGACGTTCTCCAGGTTAGTTCAATGCCAGGTTTGGTATGTATCATTCCTAAATATACTTACACAGACTCATTGTTCAACAGACTTCAGTTACAATCCTTGAAATATCACCTGGAATCCTTTTTCTAAAGCTGAATATCTCAGTTTACTGTCATAATGGTTTTCAAAACAAAAGCATTGATGGACAATATAAACAACTAAGGAAACGACAAAATTGACAATGAAAATGCTAGCTGAACTTAACAGACCAAGAAACTAACAAGCAGCAAACGTAAAAATACACAGAGGGAAACTAGTTTAGCACTTTTTATTCTTTTAAATAAAATTGATTTCTTCAAAATTAATGCAAGTATAAAAACACCTCATACAGCTGTTTCACTTATATTACACAAGCATGATGATAATCATATGAATTATAGAATCAAAAGCAAAATTAATCCATATTGTAATTAAATAAGACAATGCAAATGGAGGCTGGAGTCAGTGAAACCCTTGGTTAATTATGAATGTTATTATTCAGCTTTGCAAGATACATTCCTTAAATGACTGTAAGAAATGTCCTTTATTTTAATAGTATTCATGTGAATATGAGGGGAATTTTATATCTGTGGAGGGAAAGGCCAAAACTACAATCTCTTGTAAACAGAAAAAGGTAGCCCATGATCATGAAGCTTATATTAATTGCTTTCCCTCTCCATCTGCTTTTGTGGTTAGTGAGTGTCAGTTAAAAGACTAAGAAAATTGAACTGATTCCTTAGCAGCATGCACTCTCTGTCTTGCTAAATCAAAAAAAAAAAAGAAAAAAATAACAATAAATAAATAAATTAGTAAGCTGGCAGCCATAAGTAGTGAAGGAATATCAAGAAATAAATGAAAGCAGTGACAGGATTTTGTAGGTAAGGACAAAGTAAACCCCCATCCTGAAATCATGATTGTTATACATTTGGTAATGAACAAAGATGGAGATGTAAGATGGAGAAGGCAGAAGAACTGATAGGGTTTTAATGTAAAGGTATTTATCCTTAAGGGATTGGTGATTATAACCTATGCATTGGTCCTGAAATGTATGTCTACTTATCTGGTATTCTGCATGGCTGTACAGTCTTAAATACATGCTTATACATAGGATGCACATCTGACCTCCATATCATATTTTCAATTATCTTGATATTATAGATATTACATGGCATTAAAAGTGATAAGTAATATTATCTTTAGCTGGAAAAGAAGGTAAACTCGCCCTACAAGTTAACATGTCTAAAAACTAAAAATTATAGGTCCAGGTATTCAATTTGTTTGTGAATGTGAAGGGAATCTTCCAGAGGCCTGAAAAGTTACATCATTCCGTGATGTTATTGATTAGAGCACTGTTGCAGTAGCTGAAACTATATGTTTTGTATCTTGCTAGGGCTCAGACATCCAGCTAGTCTTCAAAGCTTTGGGCTCCATTCTTGCACCCCATACATCTGACCTTAGCTTGAGAATAAGTGTTGATATCAGAGAGATGTATGGATATGAAAAAACTCACAACATTCTTACCATATAGCATTCTTAAGCAGATTTCTTATCGTATCAGTATTCTGGGTTCAGTGACCAGCTTGAGCAGCACAACTGAGAAAATTAGTGTTCCCATTGGGAATTCAACTGCCCTGATATTGTACTGTTTGCTGATTGCTGAGAACTGCACTTTTGTGAAGCTTTACTGGCAGCATTACTGTGTAATTTGCTACTTTGCATTTATTGTTGGTATTTAATTGTTGTATTCCTATAATTTTGACCCCTCAAAAGAAATTATACACTGTTTCCTATGTTTTAAGGGCCTCCATAAATTTGTCATGTTTGCAAGGCTCATCTCATTCCCATAGGAATCAGGAATGCTTGAGGATTCTAAAATGGTGGTCGACTAGTCAGCATCCTCTCCATAGAGCTCCTACTGTTCTCTATAATTATCTTAGTTTTTAAAGTGCCTAAAAAGCCGATTTATTGCGGATCTTAACAGGACTAATTAATTCAACATTCTTCTAATTCAATCAGAAGTACACTGACACATCTAAAGCAAAATTTAAGCAATTTATCTCCTTTTGTGTGCCCGGAATCTTTGCCACGTGTATCCAAGGGGCCCTCTGCGGCATTATAATAACTGCTTTTTAAAAATCATGTCTGATATTGCAGAAAGCATGGATACTCAACTGACAAAAGCAAAAAATGTCCTCAATTTTATCTCCTGAAAAGGAGGCAGCTTCCAAAAGGCAGAGAATAGCTAGACAGCCAGCGGACATTAGTAAAACAAATCCTAAAGGAAAATCTGATGCCAATTTTCACCTTGATGAACTTAAAACAGCTCTGCAGCCCATTCAAGTGGCCATACAGGGATTCTCTGAACAACTCACAGACTTTGGTAAATCTTTGAATCAAATACTACAAAGAGTGGATACTCTTGAACATAAAAATCAAGCCAACGAACTACTGATCAAATCACTGTCGGAAGACCTGAGTGCAAAAACCACCATGCTTTCTGAACTGCAAATTAAAATAACTGATCTGGAGGCTCGAAGCCGTCGCAATAATATATTAATCAAAGGGTTACCAGAATCTTACGATAGCCAAAACTTGCTAAAAATTTGTAAGCAGATTTTTATTGCATTAATGGGCTCCGATAACTGCTCTGAGAATCTAGTAATAGAGAGAGTACATTGAGCCGCTCATAAGCATCAAGACTCGGCCATCCCGAGGCAAATTTACACCAGAATATTACATTTCCAAGATGCACAAAAAATCTTAATGTCTGCCAAAACACAAAAAAAATTTGCATGGAATACTCACAAACTTACCTTTACCCAAGACCTGCCTCACCAAATCAAACTAAATAGACAAAACCTTGCATTTATTGCATTAATGGGCTCCGATAACTGCTCTGAGAATCTAATAATAGAGAGAGTACATTGAGCCGCTCATAAGCATCAAGACTCGGCCATCCCGAGGCAAATTTACGCCAGAATATTAAATTACCAAGATGCACAAAAAATCTTAATGTCTGCCAAAAAACAAAAAACTTTTGCATGGAATACTCACAAACTTACCTTTACCCAAGACCTGCCTCACCAAATCAAACTAAATAGACAAAACCTTGCTCCATTCTGCGCTGACCTGATCAAAAGAAATGTGAAATTTCAGATGCGTTATCCAAATACCCTGGCATTCTCATACAAAGAAAAGAGATACATAGCCAACAATCCATCGGAAGCAAAAGAAGCTTTTATTAAAGCTTTCAACAGCTATCCTGCTTTGTAAACTATTGGACTCGAGAGTATTTCTCACAATACCCACACCAGGAATATTGGAGGAAAAAATACACTAATTTTCAACATTTGGATCCATCAGCTATTCCTTTGTTTTCAATTTTTTGAAAAGTTATTGTCTCTTATTTATTAATTGTTATCAGCGACATTTGATTATATATCTGTCTTTATACTCCTGTAATACTACTAGTCGCCGGATTCCTATAGGAACCTTTCTGCATTGAGTTAAGATTCTCTGTGGGCCATCCAGTCTGGTAGTCTTCCGGTAAAATTTTATTATGATGCTACTCATGTGGCTCGTACGTTGCAATATATATCTGTAATACACTGAATATGGACATATGTCTCGTATGTGTATTATATCAAGCTTTGGTCACTAATTTTGTAACTGTATATAGGAAACAACTCAGATTATTTCTTTCATATGTCAGAAAATACAAATCACTTGAACATGCTCCGCAAATCTCCTGACCGAAGAGCTTGGAATTTAGTCGATGCATTCAAATATCTCATTTATTAGGGTATGAGCCTGGTTTCATCTGTTGAAATTACTGAATAATATGGATACCTTACGAGACAATCAGAGCCCAACATTCACTTTTTGTTAGATACCTTGGATGTTTTTTTTTTGAGATTTCTCTGCCTCATGTAGCACAAGCACTGTTATACATGCCACTGTTTTATTGTGCTCAGTACTATAGTTATGACATATGTTTCAAATGAGTTGATTTGCAAAATGTTTCGCAATCTATTGACTTGCGCTATGCTATTTAAGCTAATCGTGTTAATATAATTGCTCCTCTCTTTTCTGTACTACATTGCAAATAATTTCTGTTTAGATTAATATCTAATTATCCTGACAGCGAGTTGCGAGCATGAATAGTCGCACTAAATATACAGATGTCCCTTCAACAGAGATATGCTACTTCAACTTACTTATCTTATTGTAACTGCTCCCTTTGTTTGTATGCTAGTTTGATAATAACCCCTGCTTAGATTAATATCTAACTATTATGTCAGTGAACTATGGACATGGATAGACACACCAAGTATACAGCTGTCTCTCCAGCATTGTATACCTCTTCTGCTTATAACTGGGGTATTCACACTTACATTTACACTTCATATGCATATCCTAAATTATGGGCAGTAAATTGCCTAATATCCAGTCCTTTTTTATACAATGCTCTCGTTTATAAATTTCATCAGTTATTACTTAAAGATTTATTAGAGTATTAGAGTAATAAATTTAGTCCTATCTCTATTAATATGCCTCTATCCTAGGTTATCCTCCATTCATAATTTTACCTCGCAATATTCCTAGATATGATTTAGTTAAACTGTTATATATCTCTCTTACATTCACACCTTTTCAAATCTAAAATATTCTATTCGATTTGGCTATATTTCTTACTTCTTTCTTCTTCACTCTCTTTGCACTATTCCTTGTTTTAAATATGAGCTCACGGAAGCTTATGCTTTAGGGTCTTAGTATGGCCTTGTTATGGAAATGGTTTGTTTTGTATATATGTATAGCTTTACTCACTGTTGGTTTAATCCTTATTAGGACTTTGCATACATCAGTTTTACTTACAATGTTTACTTGGCTAACCAATATTATTTGTCTTTGTCTTTTTCAATGTTATATAGGTATTTCTTCTGTTAGGAAGTTGGGGTGGGTAGGCACCGGGGTAACTTTGAAGAAATACTATGCTACCATCTCTACTATTGCTACGCTCCATGTTAGATTATATATAACGCTTAAACTCTTAGTATGCTTTTCAAATTTATTTAGTCCCTTAACCTTATTAACCAATAACCTTCAAATTATTAATCTACCTTGCCTTTTAGTTTATGACCCTACATATTGATTCATGGAATGTTAGAGGGCTTCACAACAAAGCCAAAAAATCACTCCTTTTTCATTTGTTATTTAAATCTCAGGCTAATATATGTTTCCTACAAGAAACACACATCTACAATGAGGATTGGGTCAAAGAGGGGAAAAAAGTGGATAAAAACTATCATTTCTGCAGGGAACAGTTCCAATTCCAAAGGGGTGGCTATTATAATAAAAAACAATTTTCAGGGTGTTATCATTGAGGAGAAATATGATGAAAATGGTAGATGGTGCTTCTTTACCTCTCGTTTATACAGCCTTAACAAACCAATCTTATTTCTCAATATATATGGCCCGTGCACACAACAACATACCTTTATCCTAGAAATACACTACATTCTTTCAAAGTTCAATGATCACTATATTATTGCAGGCGGAGACTGGAATACCGTAATAGACCCTAATTCAGATCGTACCAGCAAATCCCCCTCCTATAATCAATCTTCTATAGCTATAGAAGAATTAATGTACAACCTTAATCTTATTGACCCCATCTCATTCAGCGAGCATTTAGTTAAAGATGAAATGTACACATATTACTCGAAATGCTATAATACATGGTCTAGACTAGATTTTTTCTTAATATCCGAATCCCTCTCTCGTTTCAAAATAAATTTCTCCCTAGAACCCAGGTTCCTATCTGACCACTCAAAAATCTCTCTAAAGATCAGCCCTGACTTAATCTCAAACTCTTCATCCAGTTATAATAATTGGTCATTAAATAATAACTTGCTTCTCAATAAGGATATTGTCCAGGAAATTACAAAACCCTAAGTTGCACTCGATTCCAACCTTGACAACACTGGCATCCCCATGGATATACGATGGGCTGTTTGTAAAGCCTATATTAGAGGTATTATAATCAATAAAGCCTCCTATCTTAAAAAATGCCATAAAAATAAGGAATCAAAACTTTCAGCTAAGATCTCCGAACTAGAGAAACAACAAAGACTTAATCCAGACCCTAATATCTACAAAGAATTAACCGACTCCCAAAACCAATTGCTGCATCTTCATCAACAAAATCTAACCCTATTTGAACAGAAACTTATTGCGTCTTATTCAGAATGGGCACAGGTCCCATCTAAATTCTTGGCAAAATAACTAAAAATAGTCAAACTCCTCCTAGAATCTCGTTTATACAATTCCAAAACAACATCTTTAATTCGGATTCTGAAATAATACAGTTATTCTCACTTTTATATTCAGATATATATTCAAAAAAATAGATCCCTCCATCAGTCAACATATGAGTAGCTTTCTGAAATCTATCAAATACCCTTCTTTAAACAAGTCTCAAAGTGACATGCTTTCAGCCCCCTTAAGCCTCCAGGAAATTGAAACAGCTATCTCTATGCTTAAAGTAAGTAAATCTCCCGGTCCAGATGGATTTACAGCCGAGTTCTTTAAAACTTTCAAAACAATATTTTCCCCTATTCTATTAAAGGTGTTCAATTACATAATAAAATATGGCATATCAGATTTACACTGGAATACTTCGAAAACTATGTTAATTATGAAAAACAATAAAGATAAATCTGATCCCCATAACTATCGTCCCATCTCACTGATAAACATTTACATTAAGATCCTAGCTTTGCTTCTAGCTAACAGACTAAAAAAAGTTTTAACTTTTATAATATCCTCGGAACAAGAGGGATTTATGACACATATACATACTTGGGACAGCACCCTAACATTAGACTCTTTAATGTACTTGACTAAAAAAGAGAAAAATCTGATCTATGCCCTGATGTTAGATACATCGAAAGCATTTGACAGGGTTAATTGGGAATTTCTTTTTCAAACTATGGCCCAATTTAAAATACCTATCCCCTTTATAGATATGATTAAAGTTCTTTATAAAAACTCATATACTTATCTATGGATTAACAAAAACATCTCTAAACCCTTAAAGATAGCTAATGGGACAAGACAGGGATGTCCCCTATCTCCTTTTCTATTCAACATATTTATAGAACCACTTTTTCTTTATATCGGTCAAAATACTTTTCATAAGATTCTCAAAATATTAAATACCGAAATATTACTCTCAGCTTTTGCAGATGATTTAAATATTTATTTTCAACTTCCTAACACTGACCTGAATAAGATTGTTAACTCTATTAACATGTTTTCAAAAGCTTCAGATTACCAGATTAATTCTAAGAAGTCCCATATCTTTCCCATAAATCCCCTAGGTCATAAACCTAAATACTTCCCTAATTCTCCCTTCAAGACTGTATTTGACATTAAATACTTAGGGACCCACTTTGAACACAACCACCTCTCCATGTTTCAAAACAATTTGCTTAAAGCCTGGACAAAAATATCTCTTGATCTACGCAGATGGGAATGAATTAATCTTTCTCTTTTATCTAAATCAGCGATAATTAAAATTAATATTCTCCCCAGACTCCTCTATCAATTTAACTCCACAGATCAAACAGTGTCTAAATCATTCTTATGTAGAATAAGTAAAGAACTAGCCAAATTTTTATGGTATCCTAAATCAGTGAGAATTTCATATTTTAAATTAACACTTCCTAAAACTAAAGGTGGGCTTGGTCTCCCGAATCTCCACCTATACTATACAATCATATGTGCCAATAGGCTATTATTCTTCTCGAATCTTAATAATAAAGAATATAACTCTTACCCTATCTGGGCCAAATTGTGGTATCAACATATTCTAGGCAGTAAAATCAATCCTGTGGCTCTTCCTTTTCTGTCCTTGGACACTATAGATAATTTTAACTTATCTGCTAACATAAGACAAAAAATTAGATCTTTTCAAAACATGCTAACTAGACAAAACTCTCCCTCTTCTTCAACCTCTCCATTTAAACCCCAATATTAAAATGAACAATATATCAATAAATCTTTCTAACTTCCCTCTTATTAAAAACCTTATGGTCTGGGATATACTCAAACATAAAAATGAAACACTTACCAACCTCTGCATAATTCTCAAAGTTAACAAGAAATATTTATCTATCCTTCGCCAGTTGCGAGAGCTAATATCATCAAAATTTATCCAATTTCTAGATAACAACCAAGATATTTCCAAGCTAGAGACGGTTATTCAAACTCTGATCTTACCCGAGAAAATGCTCTCCAATTCATACAAACTTCTAAGCTCTATTATCCATGAATCAGACTGTCTCTTCTCCACCTACTGGGACAAATGCAACTTTCAACTGTCGGTGAAACAGAAACTGTCAGCTATAAAAAACACTCTAGACTATTCCCCTTTTAAAAAACTTTTTTATATGCAACTAATGATCAGTAACAATGCTTACTACACTCCCTCTATATTATCTAAATTTGACTTGAAGAAATCCCCCTTTTGCCCGTGCTGTGCATTTCCGAATGCTGACTTGATACATGTTTTATGGTCCTGTAATTACTCGCATAAACTCTGGATGTCACTAAAAGTTCACCTCCAGAAGATGGGATACCATAAATCAACCCTTTCCTGGGAATTAGCTATCCTTCATATCCCTACGAGTGCTGTCTCTAAATTTGATCTACATGTCCTGGTTTTTTTATGCTCGCTCATGAAACTCTATATATCTAAAAACTGGATAGACCGTACTAAGTTATGTTGGAACAATTTTAAGGAAATGGCTCATTCATACATTGCAGCACAAAAACGTATTATAAAAAGCCCTAAAAAGATTGCCCTCTCAATAAAAGTTTGGGAAAGGGTTAATGCTCTCATTTTTAATGAAGCATAATTTTATTTTTCCAATCTAGGCAATGGGACTATCTTATAATTCATGTCTATTTTATAGATATTTTTTCAATGGTAGTTTTTTTTTTTTTATTTGGTTAGCTAATTGTATATTTTGTATATATTGTATATTTTTTGTTATAAGATCATAAATTCTGACAGTTCTTATTTTCTCTTGTTAATTGTGTGCTCAGCCTATACTTTCTTTCATGTACCAACAATTCATTATTGGCTGCACATCCTATTGTTGTTGTTATTTCTTATGAAACCAATAAAAAGTTTTTTGAAAAAAAAAGGAATCAGGAATGCTTGGTGTCCTTGCTTGTACCTCTGAATAGATTTTCTTGGATCCTGTAACATACAGGTGAAAGCTAAGCATTTGTATTTCAAATCACATTTAAGTGATTAACTGCAATTTCTTGTTTTATTTATGCATGTATCTGCATTTGAGGTTGGAATTGCTGCATTTGCTTGAAATTGCCTTGTCTAACTATTTTATATAATTGTTTTGTGGCAGCGTACACTTTCAAGTAATCTTTTGTATGTGTTTACATGTATAGGAATGGGATATTCCATCTATATGCAGTATGTGATAGCCTGGTCTGTTTGAGTTGGAAACCACATAAGAAAGCTGTAAGTGCCATTATTTTCATAGGAGGCAGTTTCATGTGTTTTAAGTACCTGTATAAATTTGACACATTTGAGTGGCCCTTGCCTCATTTACAGACAGCTCAACAATGCTTACCATCATTACCTGTGCTGCTGAAATGTTTTCCTTGCGTCAATTTTCATCCAGGCAAAAGCTAAGTACTTGTATTCAAAAATCATACTTATAGGACAGACGATATTTATGTGATTCACTACATATTTCTTGTTTTATTTAAGCATTTATCTGAATTTAAGGCTGAAAAATCTGCACTTGCTCATACTGCCTTGCTGTTTTCTTATTGTCTTGAATTTGCCTTATATAGCTTGTTTGTTATAGTTATTTTGTGGTAGCATTACACTCTCAAGCAATCTTTTTTGTGTTTTTACATTAAGAGGAATGGGATACTCCATCTAGTGGTAGTAGCTGGTGGTTTTGTCTGTATAAGTTGGAAAACACATATAAAAGTTGTAAGCATTGTTGTTTTATTTAGCAGAGGGATAAGAAGCCAGTTCTCTGTATTTTAAGTGCCTGTATACATTTGGCATGTTCACACGCTGCTGATCATTGCACAATGGCAGCTAGTAGTGCTCTGTACAGATGCAGACACCTAGAAACCAATTTTGTCCTATACAAATACCTCTGAAACTGCACCAGTAACTTGGTGAGTATATGTCAAACATTTTGCATGCTGGGTAACACAGAGCAGCTAGTCTATCTGTTTAGGAGTGCTGCCCCTTGAATTTAATATTATGTAGCCTAGCCTAATCTACAGTCTGGAAAGCACCTTTAGTCAGTCGACTATTAATGCCTCATACACTGTACCCTTGTATCTCACTTGATAAAGGATGTGACATCAAGGATATACACGTTCCCAATTTCTCAGCAGCCATTTTGGTGAATATGGGAATCCAGAGACAATGTAACAATTCTCTTATGTTCACTGGCAACCATTTATCCTCAAAGAAAGCTAGCAACTGCATTTCGCCTGTTTTATTGCTACTTTAAGTGATTTCTGCATTTTACACTGTTTATTGCACTTTAAGTTACTAATTGTTGCAAATTGTTTCTGTAGGCTACACACTAAAGTGCGCTAGCCGATTTACAGCAATTACTGTCTGTTTTTTCCTTGTCTCTGTAATAAAACAAAAAAAATCTCTTGTTTTCCCGCCTTACTGAACTAGAGTAGTCCAGTTTCAGAGTTGCTGATCCCTGGGCTTTGCTTTTAGTTCCTGTTACTGATCCATTGCCTTATTAGGAAGGAGGGAAGTTTCTTTGCTTACCAGTGGGAGTGGGAAGCACTGAGCGGCCTTTTTGTCTGATTTGGTGAAGTTTCAGCCAGAAACTAGTAGTCCATTGGTCGTTTTGGGCCAATTCCTAGCTCCCTTCAGCCCCCTGCTATAAAACACGCTAAACGCGTAAGCGCGATTTAGCGTGGAGTTACCACTGTTGCACACAAGAGCAGCGGCGGTTAAACAAGGTTAAACTATTTGGGCCATCTAAATTCCACTCTTCCAATTTTCCCTTAAAACTACCTTCCTCGAGCTGTACTGCTGATCTAACCAGCATATCCTATAACTGAAAAGTTCATCTCTACTTGATTCCCAAGTAGACTATTCTCTATCTGTAAAGCCTAGCACTTACTCCTACAGTACTTGCACCTTGATAAAGCACTCTTATTATAGATAGTACCCCACCAGCCTAAAACCCACTTCCCCCAGAGTCCTTTGAAAGTCTCTTTATCTACTACTTCTAGTATGTCGAGGGATCAGTTGCTAGTGTCCTCTCCAGCTCAACTGGTGAACCTGGGAATATTGAGGCAATGTTACAACTGCCTCATGTACACAGACAATCCTCTCCTTCTCCCACAAAACACAAATACATGCGAGAGATGCAACTATACGGCCAAACTGGAGGCTGAGCTCTCTCAACATAGGACTGGCAAGACCAGACAGGAGGAGAAGGTAACCACACACAATACATACCCAGTCACACATGGTACCATCACAACTTCAAATCATACACATACTCACACAAAGACATACTCGGAGGCTCTGATCAAAAATTTACCAAAACAGCAGAGGCCACCAAAGCAGACACCCAAACAACTACCACCTCACGACCCAACACATGCAACACATAGACCACACAGTCAGAGTGTCAAACAGTCACAGCCCTTAAGGCCAAACAAAATGCCAGACACACTTGTCATTGGTGATTCCATAGTCAGACACACTGACGTCCCGCCCACCAGACTGAGTAAAGAGAAGGTCACAGTAAGCTGCCTGTCAGGCGCTAGAATCCGCCACATAACGCAAGCACTCAGGTCTCTCAACAGCAGGTACAAGTACGACTCAGTCATTGTCCACGCTGGTGTCAACGACCTGAGACGCACCTCCTTGGACTACATGAAAAGGGACATCGAGGAGCTCTCTGATTATGTAGCCCAGGCAGGTATGACCCTGACCTTGAGCAGTATCCTACCTTCACCTAGAATGATGCCACAATACAGTGATAAGATGATCAGCTTTAATAATTGGCTTAAATTCTGGTGTCATTCAAAGGGGATCCAATGTCTGTCTGCCTGGGATGACATGCTGGACAAGCCACGCTGCTTCGCAAGGGACGGCTTGCACCTGTCACCCCTGGGCTTCCGGATATTGGCAAAGGCTCTTGCCACCCCATAGTGCCTTTTTAGGCAAGGCTCAAATTCTAAACCTACCACCCTAGAACACCAAAAAGGAAAAAACTAAGGGTAATGCTGCTCAATGCCAGAAGTCTCAATCTCAAGATGCACGCACTCGAGGCCCTTCTCAATATGGAGAACATTGATGTCTGTGCTGTGACAGAAACCTGGTTCAAGGCTCCTGAGAGCACCCCAGCACTAACAGGTTTCACCTCATATCATGAGTTCCGGCCCAAAATCCGGACAACACCAAGAAAGGAGGGGTGTCCATATTCATAAAGGACACCCACACCTCAAGGTTGGTGGCAACGCATGATGCATCGGAGACCATCCAGGTGCAATTAACCATAGGCAAGACTGCTCTGCAATTTGTAGCATGTTACAGGCCACCCTCTCAAACTCAGGAACCTCACATGGCCTTCCTGAAAACATTGGAGGGATAAATGTATCTCCAAACACCATCATACTAGGTGACTTTAACTACCCTAATATAGACTGGGAACACTACTCAAGCCCGAACACTCTAACCCAAAGATTCCTGGAGTTCATAAACTCAAATGCCATGGAACAACTAGTCACCATCCCCACAAGAGGAGAAAACATACTTGATCTCATCATCACGAACATGGGATCAAAATGTTCAACACCGAAGTATACCCTCACTGGTGAGATCAGATCATAAACTAATCTCGCTGGAGGTCCTCATCCCGCCCCACCTGAAACAAAAAGACCACAGTGAAAAACTTCTCAAAAGCCGATTTCACACTTCTAAAAACTAGTGTGGTCTCCTTTAAGGCCCCTGAGCCAGTGGTAAACATTACTCAAACCGCTGAATCACTTACAAATGCCTTCTACCAGCACCTACAGGACTGCATGGATCAGGCAATCCCAAACAAAACTAAGACTCTCTGTACCAAAGGCAAGCGTCCAGTCTGGTGGACCCCAGCCATAAACAAGCTCTACAACAAAAGGAGGAAGCTACTACAAGATAGAGCAAAATCCTTGAAAGGTAAGACACCTTTGATCATTATAAGTAAAAACTAAGAGCTCTCATAAAATCATCCAAGGCAAATTTTGAGAGAAAAATCGCCAAGGACTCTAAAGAGAATCATAAGGCCTTCTTTAGCTATGTTAGAAACCTAGGAGGAAACTCCCAGATATGCTCAGAATTAGTTCAAAATGATGTGAAAATTACTGAACCTACACACATTGCCACCATACTGGCTGACAGGTTCAGTGCAAATTCTCCCCTCCCCAAAAGGAGAGATATCTATTCCAGAGGATTGTAGCCCCCAAACATCTCCAACGCCCAGGTGAGAACTGCCCTCACTAAGGCAAAAACACAGCATCCATGGGACCGGATGGTGTCCCCGGCTGTGTGCTTCATGAACTCAATGAGGAATTAAACCCACAGTTAGGACAGCTGTTTAATCTTAGCCTCACCTCAGGATACGCACTCCAAGGAGTGGCGCACGGCGACTGTGGTCCCACTTCATAAGGGCGGTGCCTCCACAGACCCTGGAAATTACCGCCCATTAGCTTGACAAGCCTTATCTGCAAAGCCATGGAGAGGATCATAATGGAACTCATAAATAAAGACATAGGGAACTTGCAGACTTTGGATCCAACTCAGTTTGGCTTTGTCAAAGGCAGATCCTGCCTCTTAAACTTGGTTGACTTTTTCGAGACAGTCACCAAGGCCATTGATGAGGGAAAGGCAGTCCATACAGCCTACCTCGACCTGGCAAAGGCCTTCGACACAATACCCCACTCAGGTATCATCGAAAAACTCATCAGCTTGAATGTAAACCCATACATCACAAGATGGGTTGCAAACTGGCTAAGTGACAGAACCCACAGGGTCAGAGTTGCTGGAGCCATGTCAGACTCAAAGCCTGTCACAAGTGGTGTCCCACAGGGCTCAGTCCTGGGTCCACTCTTGTTCGGCATCTACTTTTCTGAAGTACAAGCAAACACAGGAGGGTTATGGCTGACAAAGTTTGCAGATGACTGCAAACTGGGCGCCATAGTCGAAAACACATCTGACACAGATATCCTCCAGAAGGGCCTCACAGAAATGGATAACTGGTGCCAGAGCCATGGCCTGAAGTTAAACACCAAAAAGTGCATAGTCACACCCTTTGGGAAAAACAAGGCTACCCCTAGCTACCATATAGGTGGCAATCCACTGAGCACAGAAAAGTCATCAGAGATCTGGGGACCCAGGTTGACAGTAGCCTTCGCTTGACACTCATGTTGCTAAAGTAGTTAGGAAAACCTTCTATATCACCCACCTGATCATGAAGGGATTCACATCTAGATCAAGGGAGGTCATTGTCCCCTGTACCCATCACTTATTAGACCTTTGATTGAGTACAATGCCCGCTCGAATGTATCTGACCAGACACCTGCTGCAGCTTGAAAGGCCCCAAAAGTTCCTCACCAAAAGGATAAAGGGTCTCAAAAATATGTCTTATGCTGCCCGACTGAAAGAACTCCAGCTCTATTCAGTCTCATACCGCTTGCTCAGAGGTGACCTGTGCCTGACATATAAGGCCATGTCAAACCCAGATTTGATGAATATGCTTCACCTCAAAAATCTAGATCCCTCAGAACCACAAGGGCGGAGACTTAAACCTTGACACGGTTATAAATAGAACATGCTGGAGGGACAGATTCATCACCCAGAGACTCCCTATGCTGTGGAACAAAATCCCGGTACATGTGAGGCAGAGCACCTCTCTGGTCTTGTTCAAGAGGAATCTTGACCAATGGATGGGAGATTGCAGATATACCCCAGGGATTACTTCAGCGTCACTGCTTGACAGAGGCACAGCAAAATGATAGGCATAGTTTTTATTCAAACTAAAGGGGTGGCGAAAGCCACATAACTATGGGCTAGGCTTATAAATGCCCTTGGGCAGATAGCCTAGTATGAACCTATGAACCTATGAACCTATAAAGAAGTAAGCACAGTATGTGGGACATGTATTTATACACAGTATCATGGAAGTAAAATTATCATGTACAAGCACTCAAAATAACAATCTGGTTGCCAGAAACACAAACTCTACACCTACCATACACAGTATGCACTCCTCACATACGTCTTCTTATGCTGCGGCACTTAAATGCGAAAGACTTTGCTGACATTCCATCTGCACAACTTTTCATCACCAAACTTGAAGGCTTTCAACAGTAACAACACCTAACACTGCACTTATAACCACACCATTTGGATCTTCAACTACCAAGCCCATAAAGCAAGACAATACACTAACCAGGACTCTAATCATAGGGAACTCTACTGTATGACATACTGATGCATCACTCATCAAACTGTACAAGGAGAAACTAATGGTCACTTGCCTGTCTGCGGCTAGGATCTACCAAGCTACACACACACTCAAGGCATTGCACCACAGGTGTCAGTAGCCACATGATTCAGTTATAGTCCATGAAAGTGTAAATGACCTGAGATGTACCTCCCTAGATTATATGAAAGTAGAGATTATGGAGCTCTCAGCCTATGTGTCAAAGGCCTTGTGTCAATGGCCTTGTGCCAAATGTGCCTTGCTTTGTGCAGCATTTTATCTTCACCAAGGCTGATGCTACAATATAAACTCAAGACGACTGATTTTAATAATTGTCTTAGTTTCTGGTGTCATTGTAGGGGGATGCAATATTTGTCAGCATGGGGGACATGGTTAGCAAACCACATTGCATTGTCAGGGATGGTCTGCATATGTTCCCCTCCAGTCTTTTGAAAATGAGCTAAAACATTGTCCAGCCTCATAGATCCTTCATAGACAATTCCTTATTGACAAGTCTAAAGGTGTTACTACTCAATTCCAAAAGTCTAAACAAGAACCTCCACTCCCTTCAAGCTATCTTCACCCTGGAGAAAGCAGACATCTGTGCAGCTATGAAAACATAGTTTAAAGTGAGAGTACCCCAACAGTGCAAGGCTTCAGTCCCTTCCAACATTCCAACCAGCAACAGCACAAGCAGGGATTAAATGTGGAGATATCTCAATCTACATCAATAACAAGAATACCTATAGATTGGCTAAACAGGATGAAGTACTGGAATTCCTCCACATCAAGACTTACATGGACAAAGTCCTGCACCATATCCTTGCAAGCTACTATATCTTATGAAACCCATAATTCATACTTAGGACTAACCATCCAAATAACAGCCTCATATGGGACTTTAATTATCTCTCTATATAAACACAGACATCCTCTAACAGATAGTGCATAGACCTGCCAGAGGCATAAATATATATTGACCTGGTGCTCACAAAAATGGGAAAATGATACCTCCAGCCACCCCCCAGCCCCCCCCCCCAATCCATGTCCTCTCTGGTAGGTCAGACCATAAATCTCTCTAAATCAATTCTGCAACCCCAATAAGCCCCATCATGGTTAGAAAGTACTACCCAATACCTGTCCCATGAACTTGTACCCCACCCCCTCAGCTCTTCAAGTAAAGATCAACAAAAAAATGAAGAAAAGGACTTCTGCTTCTTGCATTTCTGTGGCTAATCCACATGTCTTTGGATTTCTGCAGCGAGAAGACAAGTTGCTTCATATAGTAAAAGCAAGTAATCACAAAGCATCAAATCCACCCCCCACCTCTCTGCCGAAGAGCAATAAATAATTAAATAAACAAATAAATAAATAAATAAGTCTTTGGATTACTGTATGAAGCTGATTGGCTTCCTGCAGTAATACCAACCAATTATGCATCAATAAATCCACATCTAACCCCCCACCAAAACTCTCATGAGAAGAGAAAAAATAAATAAATAAAAAGTCTTTCAATTACTATAAGAAGCCGATTGGCTTCCTAGAGTAAAATCAATCAATTACACATCACCAACTCACTTCCTCCTAGCTCTTAGCTCTAAGCACTAAATAAGCTACAAATTACTACAGCACTTGACCTTCCTCATTACCCACAGAAAAACAGTTTTTGTACATACTTTCCTCACTTGCTTAGAGAAGAACAGCTCTTGTACTCACTTTCCTCATTTGCCTAGAGAAAATAGTTTTTTATTCAGGCATGTCCAAGGGTCAGCTCCCAGTGTTCTCTCCTGTCTATCTGATGAATCTGGGCATCTTGGGGCAATGTAGCAATTGCCTCATGTACACAGACAACCCTCTCCTCCCACTCAACACTACAACCTGTGAGAGATGCACTTATCTAGCCAAACTGAAGGTAAAGCTCTTTCCAATCAAGACTGAACTTGACAGTCAAGAGAAGAAAGTAAACACTTGCACCACATCAAACTCATCACATAGTCCCACTAAACCTACACCACCAAAATCCACACACAGAAACACAAAAACATTTGTGAAGGCTCTCAATAATAATCTGCTCAAACAACAGAGACCTCCAAAGCAGAAAAGCAAGCAACCTCCACCGCCCAACACAACACAAATGACACATAGCCCACAGTCTCAGTGTGCCACTCAACCACAGCCCATAAGGCAAAACAACGTACCCAACACACTAATCATAGGTGACTCTATAGTCAGGCACACTGATGTCCCACTCATCAGGCTAAACAAGGAGAAGGTTACTGTCAGCTGCCTGTCAGGTGCCGGGATCTGCTACATAACCCACGCACTCTGGTCACTCCACAACAAGCACAAATATGACTTTGTCATTGTACATGTTGGTGTGAATGACCTGAGATGTACCTCCCTGAACTACATGAAAAGAAAAATGGAAGAGCTCTCCAATCTTGCAGCTCAAGCAGGTGTGACCCTAGCCTTGAGTAGCATCCTGCCATTGCCCAGAATGATACCGCAGTACAAGGACAAAATGATTGACTTCAATAATTGGCTAAGCTTCTGGTGTCATTCTAAGGGGATCCAGTATCTGTCTGCCTAGGATGACATGGTCGACAGACCACAATGCTTTGACAGAGATGGCCTGCACCTGTCACCCCTGGGATTCTGGATTCTGATTAAGGCTCTTACCACCCAACAGGCAAGAAAAAACTGAGGGTAATGCTACTCAGTGCTAGAAGTCTAAATCTCAAAATGCACTCCCTCGAGGCACTCCTTAAAATGGAGAACATTAATATCTGTGCAGTGACTGAGACCTGGTTCAAGGCTCCAGAGAGCACCCCTGCATTATCAGACTATAACTCATACCACACTTTTCAGCCACCTAACCTGGACCAGAATACCAAAGATGGAGGTGTGTCCATATTCATTAAGGCTATCCACACCTCCAGGCTATCTGCTCAGCATAATGCATCCAAGGTTTTCCAAGTGTAACTAACTCTAGACAAAATGGCAATCCAAATTGTAGCTTGCTACAGATCCCACACCATGCCCAAGGATTCCCACTCCTCTTTTCTTGATATACTGGAAAATATTAGGGTTCAACCAAACACCCTAATAATGGGCGATATCAACTACCCTACCATTAACTGGGAAAACTACTCATGTACCAACTCATTCACTCAACGCTTTCTGGAATTCATAAATTCCAATGCCCTGGATCAACTTACCCACACCCTCACCAGGGGCAACAATATCCTAGACCTAGTAATTACCAGCATGAGTGACCAGTGTTCCACACCTGAAGTCATCTCCTTGTTGGTCAGATCTGACCATAAGCTAATCACCCTAGATATCCACATACTGACCTCACCCCCCTGCATTAAGGAAACTATGGTAAAAACATTTTGCAGATGGACAATACAGTTATGACTGCTGAATCATACATAAATGCACTCTATAAGCACTTACATGAGTGCATGGATTGTGCTATCCCAAACAGAACCAAGACACTATCCTCCAAAAAAAAGAAGCCAATTTGGTGGTCCCCTGCCATAAACAAACTCGACAACAGAAGGAAGAAACTGTTGCAAAAGAGAGTATAATCCCATGAGTGGAGGAGCTCCCTGGTCGCCCTCAGTAAGAAGCTGAGACCCCTTATAAGACCCTCCAAAGCTAGCTATGAAAATAAAATCGCAACTGATTCTAGGGACAACCACAAAGCATTCTATAGCTATGTCAAGAATCTCAATGGCAACATCCAGATCTGCTCTGAGTTACAGCATAATGGCATGAAAATTACAGAACCAACTGATATTGCCAACATCCTGGCAGAAGAGTTCAGTGCTAACTTAACCCCCCTCTCCACCCCCTAAATGGCCCATATCTATACAGTAAGAATGCAGAGTCCCTGTAATCACAACTATGCAGGTAAAAGCTGCACTCTGTAAAGCCAAAAACACAACATCCCAGGTTGCGTTTTACATGAACTTCAGAAGAAACTGGCTCCCCACCTAAGCACCATGTTCAGTCATAGCCTCACATCAGGCTTTGTGCCCACTAAAAGGCACACAGCAACAGTTATCCCACTCCACAAAGGGGGAGCCAGCACTGATCCCAGGAACTATCACCCTATTAGCCCGATGAGCCTGGTCTGTAAGGCCATGGAATGTATCATCATGGAACTCATAAACAAAGACATTAGTAACCTCCAAACTCTGGACCCCACCCAGTTCGGGTTTGTGAAAGGCAGATCATGCCTGCTGAACTTGAGCGACTTCTTTGAGGCAGTCACCAAAGCTGTAGACGAGGGTAAGGTGGTTCACACAGCCTATCTAGATGTTGCCAAGGCTTTCGACACCATCCCCCATTCTGGAATTATATCTAAACTGACTGAACTAGGTATAAATCCCTACGTCACAAGATGGGTTTCCAACTGGCTCACTGAAAGAACTCACACTGTAAAAGCTGCAGACTCCAAATCTGACTTCAAACCAGTGACAAGTGGAGAACCACAGGGTTCAGTCCAGGGACCTCTCCTGTTTGGTATCTACTTCTCTGAAGTACAGGCTAACACAAAAGACCTTTGGCTAATGAAGTTCACAGATGACTGCAAACTTGGAGCCATAGTCGAGTCCCTAAATGATGTGGACATCCTACAGAAGGGCCTCACTGAGACAGATCCCTGGTGTCAGAGCCATGGCCTCAAGCTCAATGCCAAAAAGTGCATTGTCATTCCCTTTGGTAACAACTCAGTACCCATGAACCACCACAAAGGCGGCAGTCTACTTAATGCCGAATGTGTGATAAGATACCTTGGGACCTAGGTGGACACTAGTCTCTCCTTTGATAATCACATCACCACAGTAGTCAGGAAATCCTTCTAGGTGGCACACCTCACCACAAAAGTGTTCTCATCCAGGAAAAAAGAGGTCATTGTTCCCCTCTACTCGACACTCATTAGACCCACTATAGAGTATAATGCCCCTGTTGGAATGTACCTCACAAGACATCTGCAACAGCTGGAAAGTCCATAGAAGTACCTCACAAAGAGGATTACTGGCCTCAAACAGATGCCCTACACTGACCATCTCAAAAAACTCCAGCTTTACTCCATAGCATATCGCCTACTCTGAGGTGATCTCTGCCTAACATATAAAGCTATGTCAAACCCAGAGCTGTTGGACATGCTACACCTAAAGAAATCCCAATCCCTCCAAGCTACATGCTCTAGGGTCCTAAACCTTGTCACCACAATAAACAGGATATGCTGGAGGGATAGATTCCTGTCCCAGAGACTTCCCATACTCTGGAACAAGCTGCCCATCTATGTCAAGCAAAGTTCCTCATTAGCACTCTTCAAGAAAAATCTTGATGAGTGGATGGGAAATAGGAAATACACCCCTGGATCACTTCTGTGGCTCTGCTCGACAGGGGCACAGGAAAATAACTTTCTTTGGTGGTGTAAGCCAGGGAACCTTGTTGGCTAGGCTTAATTAGGCCCTTGGGCCAATAGCCTAGTACCTACCTATGAACCTAAGAGCAAGAGTCCTCATCTTATTGTGCCAATGGAAAAAAAAAAAAAAAAAAAAAAAAAAACAGCATTTCAGTAGAGCTCTGGATGATTGTGCCCCATAATAGTCTGCGCCTGGTGCCATTGCCTCCTTTGCTCCATCCTTGCTAGTCTAGACTTCTAAGCACAGTTAAGAATTACTCCAAGGTTAACTACCTTTTATTAATCAATAACCTGTCAAAATTTCAACTGCTGCAAACCCAGATAACACATGTGCCTATGCAGAATTATTCATAGAATCCCTATACAGCCAAGTCAATGACTAAAAAGAGATGGGTTGCCTACCAGAACTAATGCTAAAACTAACTTAAAAAGCAAATCACCCTGGTGACATCCAAACTGAAGCAGGCTATACAAGAAAAGAAAAAAGTCATTGCTAAAATTAAGAAGAGCAACAACAAAAATGAAAAACTTTCCCATCAAGCTAAATAGTCAACTAAGAGGAGTCATTAAGTCCAACAAAGCAATTTAGAGGTAAAAATAGTGTACCAGCAAAGGACATCCATAATAACTTCTTCATCTAGGTCCAAAACCTCGAAGGTAGCACACAATAGTGTATTGAACTGTTGTTAAATGGATCCATGTTCATGAAACTGAGAGATATAGAAAATCTTCTGGCTGACAATTGCAGATCCAGATTTACCCCCTCTGACACCTAGCCACCCCCTACCAGGAAATACCATCTAACACAACCCCTCCAATTAGCAGTAGGGAACAGGGCTTAAAGACACTCTCTAAGGCCAAGAGTACAGCTTCCGTGGATCCAGATAATTTATTTATTTATTTACATTTGTTGACCGGGCTAGTCCAACTGGATACATATCCTTTTTCAGTAGAGGCCCGGGGAGAAAAGCTCCCAATTTCGGAACATAATAACAATGCAAATAAGAATAACAATAAAAATAACAATACAGTACGATAAAAAAAGACATAGTGAAACCACAGAAACAAGGAGACATCAATATGTATCAGCTAGATTGTTTGAACGTACATTTTGTTTGTTTGGCCACTTAACATGTGTGCAATTAAGGAAGTAAAAATTACAATATAAGCTCTTAAAAGGGAGATGAGAGAAGAGGGGCTATGGGGCGTGTTGGATTTAATCAGGGTTTAGACATGGGCATAACCATTGGGACTTGAGTATTGCTCGGAGATGAATTTTGTATAGGTTAAGGGAAGTCATGAGTCTAAGGCTGTTTGGGAGTGAGTTCCATTGCTTCCCAATAGAGTTAGCATAAAGAGCATCACCTCCCACATTATTTGATTTGATAGTCATTACCTGATTACTGTTTGCAGATCGAAGGCAGCTTAAGTTGGAGTAAGGGGTCAGGATTTTGGACAGGGCTGGGGTTTTATCAGGTTGATTAATAATTTTAAAAGCTTCGATTAGTTGATTAAATTTGAGGAGATTAGGTAGTTCTAGCCAGTCCAGTTTCTTTAGGTTGACGCAATGGTGGGTCCGATAGGATGTTCCTGTGACAAATCTGGCAATATGATGGTAGGTAGTGGAGAGGTTGTTAAGCTCACGTTTATTGAGGAAGGAGAATATTGGGGAGGCATATAATAGTGTGGAGAGGAGATGAGTACGTGCAATGGTTAGTTTTGCATGGGGAGTAAGACAGTTCCTGATTCTATACATTGAGCCTAATTTTTTGTTAACTGACTTAATGGTTTGGGCAATGTGCATGTCAAATTTGAGCTTATGGTCAATTGTGATACCTAATAGTTTCGTGTGGGAGACGGGCTCTATGATGGTGCCATTAAAGGATTCAACAAAGAAGGTCCTATGATTCACAGGGTGAGGTTCCTGAGCTATGGGAGTTGTTGTCGAGGGGAGGAATAGAAGTAACTTGGTTTTAGTTGGGTTTAGGATGAGTTTCAGGTCAGAGAACCATTTTTCGACTGTGGCAAAACATTGTTGGGTGGCTGCTTGGAGTTTCTGAAGAGAGAGGTGTGAGCAGATCAGGGTGGAGTCATCTGCATATTGAATGCAGGTGGCTGTGGGGATAACAGAGTACAGATCATTTATAAAAACAGAGAAAAGAAGGGGACCAAGAATGGAGCCCTGAGGAACCCCAATGTTATTAGGCAGCAGTTGGGATAGACTATTTTGCCATTGGACTGCTTGTTGCCGGTCAGCTAGGTAGTCCTTAAACCAGTTTAGTGCTGATTTGTCAAGATGAAGGGTTTGCAGGGTGTGGAGCAATAATTGGTGGTTGACCATGTCGAAAGCTTTTGACAAGTCAAGAAAGAGAGCAGAGGATATAAGTTTCTTGTTGCGGTTGCTATTAATTGAGTCAACAAAGGAGAGGAGAGCACTGGTCGTACTGTGATGGGGGCGGAAGCCATGCTGGGTAATAGAAAGAAGATTATTGATGGTGAGGTAGTGAAGGAATTGTTTGTGAACACACCGTTCCAATATCTTAGCCAGAGGAGACAGTATTGCGATAGGCCTATAGTTGGAGGTTTCCTTGGAGGAGCCTCCCTTATGCAGTGGGATGATGTAAGAAGTTTTCCAAATTGAGGGGATGGTGGCCTCAGATAAAGACCTATTAATCAATATTGATATGGGATAGGCAATGGCATCCGATGCTAATTGTAAGTATTCTGCTGGGAGGCGATCGGCCGCAAGGGTGGACGGTTTCAGTTTTTTTAATAGGGTACGAATATAGGAGGTAGATACTGTTTGGAGTTTAAAGGAGATAGAAGGTGAGTCATGAGGCTGGGTTAAGAGTGAAGAGGAATTAGGTAGATGATTGGCTAGGGACTGGATAGTCTCAGTGAAAAAAGTGTTAAAGGTATTGGCAACATCCTCTGGATGTTTGTTAGTGAGTTGGTCGGGCGTTGGGGTAGTAGATTTGCCTGGGTGGAGGAGGTTCTTAAATGCAGCCCAGAACTTTTTTGGGTTAGACTGATGTTTGTCCTGGAGATGGCAGAAGTAGTGTTTTTTGTCTCTAGCAACGTCAGATTTCGTGGAGTTTCTCAGCTGTTGAAATTTAATACGGTTTAGGGGAGTTTTGGTTGTTCTCCAAGTTTTCCAAGCATGGTCACGGAGTTTAATTTTATCTTTGGTTTCTTTTGAAAGCCAGGGAGCTATACGGTCTTTGGTTCTAATTAGGCGGGTTGGGGCATGGGAATCAAGAATGTTTAGAAATGTGTCATTGAAGTATGACACACATTCTGCTAAGGGTAGGGTATATAGGGACGACCAATTGCAGACTTTTAGTTCTGCTAGGAATAGTTCATGGTTAAACTTTTCTTATTTCTGATAAGCTTGTAGATGGGTGACTTGGTAAAAGCAAATTTGTGCTTTATAATATAAGTGATAAGGTGATCACTAAGGTCATTGGGGAGGGTGCCGGTGGTATAGTTGTTCGGATCTTTATTGATAAGTATCCAGTCAATCATACTCTCTTTTTGATGTGTGTTGCCAATTCTGGTTGGAGATGAGATTATTTGGGAGAAGCCATATAGATTAATTGGGTGGGGATTTGTCTCAGAGGAGTAGGGGGACCAGTCAATGTTAAAGTCCCCTAGTATAATGGTTTCTTGAGGGTAGTTGTTGGCCAACCAACATAAGGTTTGCTCTAGGTTATCTATATTCTTCCCTGGTGGGATATAGATAACTACCAGGTTGATACATTTTGGGAGTTTATGCAAATCTTTAGTGCAAGCAGTTCAATATTAGAGACCTGAGGGGGATGCAGAGGGTTCTTAATGATGTTTAGTCTGTTCTTATACATGACAGCTATTCCCCCGCCCTTTCTAGTTATTCTATCTTTCCTTAGTATGTTATAACCCGGTGGAAGAATTTCTTCATCCTTCGTGGCGGGTTTCAGCCATGTTTCAGAGAGACACATGATGTCTGGGGAATGGGTAGCTATCAAAGCATGTAAGCTATGTACTTTATTGTTAATGCTTCTCAGGTTGAGGTGAAGGGTAAGGAGGGGGGTATTAGGAGTGTGAGGTAATGTTGAGGTGCCAGAATCTGGATGAGTGGCGGGGCCTGGGTTGGGGTGAATATCTCCATATTGAGTAAAACATTTTTTTAGGTGATCTAAGAATCTTTGCATTTTGACTAGTATTTTGAGGTTGGTTTTATATTTGGATGATCGAGGGGAGTGGGGTCTAAGCTGTATAATATTAAGGCCTAGAGTTTTTGCGGGGTGAGGAGTAGGAACTATAGGGTTGGGAGGAAGGTGTAAGTATGTGGTCGTGTAGGCCTTGGGGAAGGATATTCCTAATAGAGTTTGGTGTTCATAGCGTGTTAAAAGGTAGGGGATAAGAAGAAGTAAAAGTATTGTCGTAATGATGGAATACATGGTTTTGCTCATGGTAAAGAGCAAGTAATAAGTTGTGGGAGTGTTTGGGATATAGAGGGCTGATTAAACAAGGGAGGAGGAGTTGTTAAGCTAGTGACAGCTGTGATTGGAAGGGAGGAAAGTGGGATGGTCTGTCTATCTCTATAAATCTGGAGGTAGTGGGGGCGGGTGGGATAAGGGGGCAGGGTGGGGAGCGGAGCGAGCCCGAGCGAAGCGAGGGCGAAGCGGAGCGGGGAATACACCTTTCCAAAACCTGCTTGGAAGTAGCAGGGTCTTAGAGGCAGCTGGGTAAGAGTATAAGGTAAACGTTTATTTTTTTGTTTTCCAATTACTAGAACCTGGTGTTATAGTAGCCTTAGATACAAGTATTTCTACGGGTACTGTTAAGTTATCTGCCTGCAGAACGCTTTCCAGGGGAGGAAAACTATAGGATGGGTAAAGCTTTACCCTAAAGTTCTTTCCAGTTACTGGAGGTTAAAGGCATGGGATTGTGCATTCGCACGATGGTAGGGTACATGCGAAGTCAACGTCCGGTATCAGGGAGCCACGCGATGGTATTTTAGAGTAGGGGGTTCCCTAAAGTTCTTTCCAGTTACTGGAGGTTAAAGGCATGGGATTGTGCATTCGCACGATGGTAGGGTACATGCGGAGTCAACGTCCGGTATCAGGGAGCCACGCGGTGGTATTTTAGAGTAGGGGGTTCCCTAAAGTTCTTTCCAGTTACTGGAGGTTAAAGGCATGGGATTGTGCATTCGCACGATGGTAGGGTACATGCGGAGTCAACGTCCGGTATCAGGGAGCCACGCGATGGTATTTTAGAGTAGGGGGTTCCCTAAAGTTCTTTCCAGTTACTGGAGGTTAAAGGCATGGGATTGTGCATTTGCACGATGGTAGGGTACATGCAGAGTCAACATCCGGTATCAGGGAGCCACGCGATGGTATTTTAGAGTAGGGGGTTCCTTCCCGAAAGGAGAGTCGTCCAGGCAGGGGGACAGAACAGTACCCGGAATAATATCCCAGGATACCTCATAAATAGCTTGAACTATGACCTACCAGGTAACTGGAGTCACTGTTCAACCATAGCTTCCTAAAAGGCTTTGAGCCTTGCAAATGGAGGACTGCAACAGTCATCCCTCAGAACAAGTGTGGGCTATTAATAGACCCTGGCAGCTACAGACCCATCCGTCTGACAAGTTTCTTATGCAAAGTCATGGAAAGAATTATCATGGAAATGATTAACAATGAGGTAGGAAACCTTTAGACAAAGAAAGCAACCCAGTTTGTTTCATCATTGGCAGATCATGTCTACTGAATCTGGTGTACTTCTTTGAGAGAGTTATCAGGGTAACGGATGAGGCCATACTGCCTACCTTGTCCTGGATAAGGCATTTGATACAGTACCTCACTCAGGCATTGAAAACATACTCATGGAGTTAGGGACAAGCCCCTATACAACCAAATAGATAGCCAGCTGGCTCACAGAAAGGAACCAGATGGTTATTACTGGAGAGATTACCTCCACAAAGAGGCCAATCACCAGTGGAGCCCTCCAGGGGTTTCTGCTGGGTCCACTCCTCTTTGGCCTCTATTTCTCAGATAACAAGGCCAATGCGAAAGACCTCTGTCTTACCACATTTGCAGATGATAGCAAGCTGGAAGCAATCATAGAAAACCCTCAAGATACAAACATTTTACAGAAAGGTGTAGCGCAGATAAATAACTGATGCCAAAATGACAGCTTAAACTGAATGCCAAAAAATGCAGAATAGTACCTTTTGGGACATCAGCCACCCTGGTAAATTACCTCATTAATAAAACACCCCTAAAATTTGACACAATAGCCAGATATTTAGGGACTTATTTAGATAGTAACTTGGCTTTCAACCAGCATGTGTCTAAGGTTGTAAGAAAAATCAGTCTATGTCACTCAACTTTCTAAGTAAAAACATGGCATCTAGGTTCTGAGAAGTCACTGTGCCACTATACTTAGCCCTCATTAGACCCATCATTGAGTATAATGCTCCCTTTGATATGTACCTGACCAGGCACATGCAACAACTGGGACATTCACAGAGATTCTTCACAAAAAGTATACAGGGCGTAAACCAATTCCCTATGCAGATTCATCTCAAAGCCATAGCCCTACAATCTATCTCCTATCAACTGCTGACAAGTGATTTTTGCCTGGCATTCAAGACATTCTTGGATCCTGCCATGAAGGACTTTTTTCTCCTTATTTGTCATTATAATTCATTCATTCATTCATTCATTCTTTCTTTTTTTTAAGGTGATGTGACTCCTTACCCTGCTCATTGTTCTCAACCATTCAGGGACATGTCTCAACAAATCAGTGGTAAAATCAAAATTAATCAGAGAAATCTGGTGCACTTTTCAAATATTAGTACTACTGAAATGAGCCATTAACAGAATAAAAGAATATGACTCATATACGTTTTCTGAAGTAAAATCTTCTGTGCAGGACTAATCTAGTCCTGCACGGAAGCAGCAGTTTAAGAGGAGGATGGCAACACACCATGCATATTAATGAAGGCGCGCTACTTGAACTCCTAATCCTACATGGAGCGTGGACGAGTGCAGGGGGAGTGTCTGGGAGCAGAGGTCTCAGAATAAACATGCCCCTGCAAAGTAGAACAGAAGAATGCGTAAATAAATGAGCGAGACAACTCATAGATGTCCGCAGATCCCCACCAACATTCCCCATGTGTTCAACAGCAACAGTACATTGAAATCAAATGAAGAAACTGTTGTATTTATTGTTTTTAAAACCCCAAGCACAGCTGACCGTAGGTGCACAAGTTTGCCTATCGCTTAGCTAAAGTTAAAGCAGCTGAAAAGGCTAAAGAGGATAACAAGGAACATATATGCAAATGATGCAGCACAGCAATAGTGTAGTGGTTAGAGCATCTGCCTACCAAACAGGCATTCTCAGTTCAAGTCCCACTTCAGCCCATATCATTTCCATGTGAAAACTGTATATGAACATGTATTTACATCTTTTTGCCATATAACCTACATAATAACATTTAAATGTGAACTGGAGTGCTGCATGAAATGCAGATGTGAAGTGTCAGTGTCATAATGAATAAGGCACACGTAAGCAGGTTTAAGCACAAATAAGCACTAGTAAGCATGTCTAAATGTGTTTGCATGGGGGTAAGCATTGCCTACACAGATTAAGCAAAGTAGAACTAAACTGACTCTGGAAGGCTCACACTCAGGACCCTGTACACTATAGTCACAGTAGTTAACCACTAAGCCATCATAGCAATTGATGTGCATGAGGTATCAGCAAACTAATTCTCACCACAGGAAAATCAAACCAAACAGGTGAACTGAATCTATGTACAGTATGAAGTGGTATAACCTGCTACATAACATAAATATGTGAACTGGAGTACTGCAATAAGACCAAATGTGAGGTGTTATTGCAATAAAGTGTTGAAGTTCCCAGGACCCCATACAGTGTATGTACACATGAATCAAGGATACAAGACACATATATAACATGTAATGAAGAAGACATCAATGCCAAAAGGCAAATATCATGCAAATCGAATATTAACACTGCTAAGCATTGCACAGCACTGCTACCCAGAATACTGCCAGGATACTACCAGTGGGAGAAACAGTGTCAACCTGGAAAGTCTAATCTTAAACCCCTAGTGGGATCTGTAATCCCTGGTGGGATGACCCCATAAATTCTGCTAAAAAGAGTCCTCGGGGTAACATACCATGCCTTACAGGTAAGCAAAGAAGGATATCTATGTTCGTGGACTGAATATGTGGGAACACTGAAGATCCATGGGGTAAGACAACGTACATGATGGGTCCTGAGAAGTGGAGAGTGGGCAATGCATAGTGGTGTGGTGAGATTCAGATGGAACCTATAGGAAGGATGATTGATGTGGAGGAGGGAGGGGGTGGAGGGAATGATGGGTAAGACATTATGGGCCGAGGTGTGCCGGGGTTGGACAGACCCGTTCTAATGGGACTGTCCCATGGATGTAAGCGAGAAAGGACAGGGGGGACAAGAAGGTAACTGAGACATACCATTTCCCATGGCAAAGCACGGTATGAGTAATATGTAGGTTGCATAACCCATGGAATAACATAGATATATATATGTGTATATATATATATATATATATATATATATATATATATATATATATATATATATATATATATATATATATATATATATATATATATATATATATATACTGGAGTACAGCTAAGTGTCAGTATCATTATGCATAAAGCAATAGTCAGGTTAAGCAGCAAAAAGCAGTAGTAAGCATATGTCAGCAATAGCAAGCGAGTATAAAGCCATGTGCATGGGTTTGTGTGAAGGTAAGCACTGCTGATTTCTGGTTACAGTGTCCTACACCTAGTAAGCCTCTAAATTGCTTAACCTGTGAAGGCAGTACTTACCCCCATGCAAATCTGCTTACAACTGCTCAGATGTACCTTAATCACACTGTATCCAATGGCCCTTGTTCTGCCTAGCAAAAACTAAACTGCCTCTGCAAGGCGCAAACTCAAGGTCCTGTATACTATAGTCACAGTAGTTAACCACCAAGCCATCATAGCAATAGAGATGAATGAGGTATCAGCAAACTAACCCTCACCACAGAAAAGTCAAACCAAACATGTGAACTGAATTTATGTACAGTGTGATGTTGGATAACCTACCACAGAATATAAATATGTGAACTGGAGTACTGCAGTAAGCATAGATTTGAGGTGTTATTGTAATAAAGTGTGGAAGCCTCAGGTCCCCATACAGTGTATGTACACATGAATCACGGATACCAGACACATATATAACCTGTAATAAAGAGTACCTCATTGGCAAATGGCAAATATAGTGCTAATTAACTATTAATCAATGTTAACCTCAGCACAGCTCAAGTTAGTAAGTGTAAGCAATGTGTAGGTGAGCCAATTCAATCTGCCTAGTAGTATACCTCTTTAAGCAGTGACGACCTCATGTATGCAAGTCTGCCCATAGCTTAGCCTATTCAAAACTGGCCAATCACAGGGAAGTGTGGGAAAATGGCCGTATTTAAACTCCACAGGGGGGGAATACTGCTTATAACTGGTTGCAGATTTCTACTGCAGGCAGAATGGCTTGTGTGGGTGAAGGCACTCAATTTAGAGTGCAGCGCTGGGGCATCCAGGAGTCAAAAATCATGGTATGTCTCCTGGTAAAACACCATGATCAGAGACTACTGCAGGGCCAGTACCAGGGCTCGCAGTATAAAACAGAGGCCTGGGAGAGTCTCGCCCATCACCTCATCAGTGCCACAGGTATCTCCCGGACTGATGAGCAGGTCAGGCACCACTATGCTGACCTGAAGTGGCAGAGAGGTGATGTACTGGAACAGTGGATCCAGAAGTCTCAGCAGATACTCAATGCCCCAGGACTGAGTAAGTACTCATTCTACTAAGTAGTAAATAATTACCTAGCTTGTGTATACTATGGATAGGTATGGCTAGATATCACTGCATTTTTCTGACAGCTGCAGATAAGCGGGCTGCGAACCAGCAAGCCCATGATGCTAGGCTGCAAAGGCTGGTTTGTGAGGCAGGTTAGCAATCAGTCTGCATGTACTGTCATAACAAATAAATATAAGAGCCTTAGAAAGTGTTGTACCAGTAGAAATAAATGTGTAATAGTCTGTGAATAAAGGTGGGCGGGCACAGTGGTACAGAGGTTAGCATTGTCACCTCACAGCAAGAGGTTCTCTGGTACAATCCTCAGTTGGGGTGCCTTCTGTGCAGAGTCCGCATGTCCTCCCTGTGGTCATGTGGGTTTCCTCCAGGTGACCCAGTTTCCTCCCACATCCCAAAGACATGCTGTAGGTGGATTGGGCACTCTAAATTGGCCCTAGGTGTGAGTGTGTGCATGTGTGTGCCTTCTGTGGAAGGTTGGGTGCCAGGCTTGCATCTCAATACCATAAAACTCTACTGCCAATCATGTGCAGACAGGTGATCCGCTGTGGTGACCCCTAACCAGGAAAAGCCAGAAGAAGTCTGTGAATCAAGGTATAACCCCTGGAGTTCTTCTGTTTACTCTTCTCTCATATGTTGATGATCTGTTCCATACTATAAATAGTAATGTTGTATCTTAAGCAGTGTCACCCACACCATGGTCTGTAGATAAAATGGGCATGAAGTCCTGCATAACAATGTTGGAAGTGCCAAGAGGTCAGTTATATTGTACAAGTTAGGAAGACTTAGATAGAAAACCACAACAAATAGTTTCCAAATGCCTAGATGTCACCAATAAGTGAACTGAAATACTCCATGCTTTCTGAAGAAGCCCATATTGTGATGGGTGAAAGTGCTTAACGTTCCTTGTTTTTTATGTAATAAAATCTTTTTTAAGCACGGAGTATTTCGGTTCACTTATTGGTGACGTCTAGGCGTTTGGAAACTATTCGTTGTGGTTTTCTTCCTTTTGGTTATTAGATAGAAAACTGTTGAAAGCTTTCCATTAATTCTCTGACAGCACAGTGTACTGTGATGTGAACTGTAATATTTTGTCACACACAGCAGGGGTTTGAATCCTGGGAGTGCTACTAAGTTGTATGCATAATCATACCCCATAACTGTACAGAATTTGATACAATGTTTAGACAGAAAGCTGTATGCATACTTACACCCAATAAAAGTACAGAATTTGCTAGAATGTTCAAATTTAAGTTGTATGCATAATCATACCGCATAACTGTTCTAATCTGTCCAGCATGTCCAGATAAATGGTCCATATCACCAACTTGGTGCCCTGTTCCCTTGAAAATCCAGTGTGATGTGATGTTCCAAGAACTGTAGGCAGCTGTCAATGACATATAACTGATATTCAAATGTGTACATAGTCAGAGAATGTATATGTAAAAAACCTGTCATTCTAGCACCTCACCCAAAGTGCATGACAGCAACTCTCAACATATGTTGCATTAATATCTGCAGCCTGTCATGCCTGTATGTAAGACACAGGTCACATATATACTAATTTATAAACATACCAGAGTACAATATAAGGCCATTGTGTAGTGTAATAATACATGTAAGGGAAAGACCACTGCAGTGACAAAGAATGTTGTGAAAACTACAAGGATATATTAGTTGCTAATTGAACTCTCTCTCTCACCCCTACCATATGTGCACAATAACCCAATGACACTCCTCATCTGGTATGTATACACTCCAAACTTTTGTTGGGACATATGTCCTAATGGTTTATAAATATTCACATTTGCTTCTATGAATGTGCCATGTGAAAATACACCCATATTGGTGGCCTGTTGCCATCAATGCAACCTGCATGCTCCTGTAATGGCCACTGTTGTTCCATATATGCATGTGTTCTGCTTGTTCTGCAACTGTGTTAAATCTGGTGTGTTGGGTTAATGGGAATACTTATGCATGCTGTTATAACTAATCCTGAATGTTGTTGACTGTTACTAACCCATATCTGTCATAAACCTGTGACAACACAGCTCGTATGGGAAGGCCGGTCCTAGCGAACCCACCTGTCCCACCTCAGCTGGCCATGGCACCGGACACCAGCACATCTGGGGCCCAGCCTACGGCCTCCTCCTCCGTGGGCCATGTCCCACCTTCGGGTGGAACCGCTGCAGGGGATGGGGCTTACCCCCCCCTCGGAGCAGGTGCAGAGTGGAACCTGTCACCCGTCAACAGGTCTGGGCCGTGGTGTATAGGGAGCTCGATCTGGAGTATCGAGATCGGCTACGCCAGCTTGAGGGCTGAGTGGTGCTATTAGAGGGTGAGCCTGCCCCTCCTACACAGCCCTGTAAGTACAAAAGGAAGAACAGTACTAGACAGGCCACTCAGCGTCTGCTTGGAAACGCACTTTAATCCAGAGACTGATAAAATCCACACTGGTAAATAAATACACACCAGTAACCTCCACACTGATTACACACTTTTGTCGGTAACACCAACTTCATCAGAATGAACATTACACAATTAAAGACATTTAAATACCCTCCCCCACATACAGGTGCCCTGACATCACATCCTGCTATTAAAAATTGAACCACATTACCAGTAGTAAAAATTGTATAACAAAATCTTTATAAGCTTAATGAATATCACACTAAGTAAAAACAATACTGACATATTAAAACCATTTGAAAAAAAAAAAAAAAAAAAAAAAATATATATATATATATATATATATATATATATATAAATCACATAAATGTGAATATGAATATATATGTATTTTTATATGCATTTTTTATAAGTATTTTTATATATATGTACATACTATGAGTGCCAACAATTACACATTAACACCATCTGAAAGAACTAATAATGCCATTTAAATACAGAACATAGCTCTAATCTTTAAAAGGGCCATGAGACTAATACGCTCATTAAGGCCAGGATATGAACCTGCATTCAACTTAACTTGCCATTTTAACCCCAACAGTTATAAATAATCATCTTCAGGACCACCCCAGTTCCTAAATCAGCATGGTCAATGGCTAAAAACCTAAAAAAAATGTGTAGGAAATTGTTCTACATGATTATATATTGCATTTCCTAGATTCTTACTTCTAATGTCATAACACTGCAGTGCTCGTAAATTCTCTGCTTGAATGCCCTTTTTGTTCTGCCCACATAAAATACATTGCAAACCAACACTTAGCAATATATACCACCCTTTTCGAATAACAAGAACATTTCTTACTAGGGTAAATACGACCAAAGTTCTTAATATAAATAAAATCCTCTTCCATGACAAAAGGGCATTGACCACACCTACCACATTTAAGGCATCCACTGGATTTATTCTCCCTCTTCTGCCTTTCTAAGAATGTTTTGAAACTATGATCTTTCTTATAGACAATAACCGGTTTATCTCCTAATATTTTAAAAACATCTTGATCCATAAAATTGCCCAAAATTTCACCAATATATTTTTGATGTCATAAAAATTCAAGGAGAAAGGTAAAATACAGGATTTTGTATAGCTGTCATTATATAGTTTGTCTCTGACCCACTCACTATTAATTCCACTACCACTAAATAAGATTTTAACTATTACCCCATTCCGTCTTTTATAACTACCTCATTTCTAATTACTTATAGAAAATTAGGGGGATATCCCCTTCTTTCGAACATGTTAATGAGTTTATCACATTTACTTGGAAGTTGCCTTTGTCTGACACCATTCTAGCAATTCTAATAAATTGTCCCTTGACTAAGGATTTTTTCTGGTGAATCGGGTGCCAACTCCCAAAATGTAGCAGTGTATTAGAATATGTGGGTTTCCTGTACAATTTAGAGACAAAAGTTTTGTTTGAATAATCCTTAACTAAAGTGACATTCAATCTATCTAGGTCAGAATTTAATGTAAATTCTAAAACGTCTGTGGTATTATTAAGGTATTAAAAAAACTTATCTAGTTTGTCCTTCCCACCTTTCAACAAAAGGACTATGTCGTCCAAATATTAGCCATACAGGACCCAATGGTCCTTGTAACATGAGTTCATATTAAATTCCTCCTCCCAGTGTGCCAAAACCAAGTTAGCAAATACTGGGGCACAACATGCTCACATGGCCACCCCTTGAGCCTGTTAAAGAGGTGACCATCAAAGCTCAGAAAATTATTTTCTAATACAAGTTCCATACAAGTCCTGATGGCATGGTTAATGTCAAAACCAAAATCCAAATACTTACAAAGATATTCATAAAATCTATCCAACCCCTCCTCATGTGGGATTACTGAAAATAGATCTTTGATATCCAAAGTAATCATAATAAGGTAATCAGCATACATATCTGTATGTATTCTACCTAGAAAATCCCATGAATCCTTAATGATCCAAGGTGTCTTCTCCAGTTGATGGTCCACATATTTGGCCAAGCCATACATTTTTGACACTTTGGCATCCACTATGGAATGTAAGGGGGGATTCTGGACAGATTTATGTATCATTGGGATGCCAAAAATGGTGGGAGTTCTAGCGGTCTTACAGTCCAAATAATCAAGTGTTTCTATACTAATCTGTTGATTAAGTATCAATTTCTCAATGGTCAGATTGATATTCCTAAAAGCTAGATTCATTTCATTAATAGACACTTCACAATAAGTGATAGTGTACAATAAATCAAGCATTTTACTGTTGTAGTCCAAATTGTTCATAATTACCTAACCTCCCCCCTTGTCGGGTTTCATAAGTCTGATATTGCTGTTACTAATAATATCATGCAACAATCGTCTTTCTTTTTCATCCAAGTTAGCATAGCCCCTACAGTTGTTGTTAGGAATAATTTTCCTAAATTCATTTTCACATAATGTCTCATAAATGTCTAATAGAGGGTGAACAGGTGGAATAAAAGTGCTTGGTATATGCAACTGATGGACATTATCAAAATTAGAAGTACTACCAAAACACAACCCTAAATTTAGTTTCCTAATATACATTTTAAGGTTCAAAATACTGTTCACAATATTAGCAGGTCTCCCTGGGGCAAAATTCAACCCTTTAGAAAACAAATTAGCCAAGTAAGTGTCAACATTGACTTGACTAAAATTGTAAATGGTATAATCAGCCTCAACATTCTGAACAATCTTTAAAACTTGTTCAACTGATTCAATTAACTCCAGTAAGCCCCCCTACCTACCCTCCAGCGTTGGTATTGGTAGTTGTTGTTGTAATAAAATTGCCCCCCCCTCTGCTCCCTGATCCTCTCAGATCTCTTCAAAGGAGGGGGGTTGACGTGAACATCACCGTTTAAATGTTCATTATCGTCAAAATTATCAGTGGCCTCATCATTCCCAATGTTACTTAGTGTATTAAAATAACTAGAATCCTGCCCTCTAGGAGGGTCGGGGTAGACTTTACCAGCTTTATATTAATTTTTATCTCTATTTAATTTCCGTTGTTTTCTAACTTTGAATTCAATTAAACCATCATCCACATGTTTAAAAATACAAAAAAAAAAAAAAAAATTCCTTCTACTAGCAAACAGTAAATCGCTTTTAATACTAGATTCAATTTTGTCAATATCCCTAATAAGCAACGCCATCTTTCTATTATTATCAGCTATAAGAATTCTCAAAAACTCATATACCTGTTTGCTAAAAAATAATTAAGTCCTGGTGTAGCTGAGAGTTCTTGATTAACCCCAAAGGATAGTTCCACAGTCTAAGTCCTTTTGGAGTTTGCTCACGTTCAACACATTGTTGCAGATATGAATTCTCGAGCTGTAATTTCTTATACTTAAAGATTAAGTCCTGAAAACGATTCATCTGCTGTTCCAAACTCAAAGAATGGTCATCAGTTTCTGAGAGCTTGTCTTCTAACCTCTTCTCACTTCTAAGCCATTCCTCCGTCAACAAGGATGCTGGATTGACATCATCACAGCCAGGACCCAAACGCGCAGATCCACTAGAGGGAAAATTCGATCCAACAGCACCCTCAAGTGTCGAAACAAGATTATTGCAGGTTCTCTGTGCAGGAGTGATACTGAAAGAATCACTCAAAACAATACTTTGCGAGGCGGTGCAGGCATTTCCAGTCCTATTAATTTCAACGTTCTCCTGTTGAAATAAAATATCCACTTTTTTATTCAAGTCCTTAACTGAAGTGGCTAGTGCAGCTAACGCTTCAGCAACTGATAATTCCATGCCCCTGGGGGTATTGTCACCTGTACCTTCTTCCATATTCAAGCCACAAAGTCAAAGGTAGAACACACAAACCAGTAAATACAAGGAAGAAGAGTACTAGACAAACCACTCAGCGGCTGCTTGGAAACGCACTTTAATCCAAAGACTGATAAAATCCACACTGGTAAATAAATCCACACTAATAACCTCCACACTGATTAAGCGCTTTCGTCAGTAACACCAACTTCATCAGAATGAACATTACACAATTAAAGTCACTTAAATACCCTCCCCCACACACAGGTGCCCTGACATCACATCCTGCTATTAAAAATTGAACCACATTACCAGTAGTAAAAATTGTATAACAAAACTATTATAAGCTTAATGAATATCACACTAAGTAAAAACAATACTGACATATTAAAACCATTTGAAAAATAAAATAAAAAATATATATATATATATAAAATCACATAAATGTGAATATGAATATATATGTATGTTTATATGCATTTTTATAAGTATTTTTATATATATGTACATACTATGAGTGCCAACAATTACACATTAACACCATCTGAAAGAACTAATGATGCCATTTAAATACAGAACATAGCTCTAATCTTTAAAAGGGCCATGAGACTAATACGCTCATTAAGGCCAGGGTATGAACCAGCATTCAACTTAACTTGCCATTTTAACTCCAATAGCTATAAATAATCATCTTCAGGACCACCCCTTGCTCCCTATGCCCAATCCCATGACCTAACTGACTGATAGACAATGTAAATTTAAGCTTAGAGCATTAGAATTGATTAAGAAATCAGGCAGATTAGGGAATGTTAAGACTTACACAGAGGGTAGAGAAAGTAGATGGATAATACGCTTGCAAGCACATAAAATGAGTGGACTGAATGATAGGATGACGTTAAAACCTTTTTTATCAGCCAGACCACATGCACATTAGTCACTTTATATAGAACTTTAATTTTCACAGCTTTATGTGAATTATTTTTAGACGTATGCATACATATATACTGTTTTTAGTTAGTTGTTAGAATGAATTACACTACATGCATTTTTTAATTTTAATTTTATTTAAATATAAAAATGTGTGTTTTTTTGTGATATTTACAAATATATGCATTATATTAATATATATTGAATGCACATGTGTCTTACAAGTGCTTTTTATGATGCATGCTTTATTTATGTATATATTTCGAAGAATGTTGTTCATAAAGCATGTCTTTTTAAAATTTTAAATTTCAACATGATGTCATAATTGTTTCTGCTGAACCATAGGCCAGAAGGGTTTGAATTTATTATTTGTGGTTGGCAGTTAATGGTTTTTACTTAAAGTCTGATGAAACGTTGTGATAACGTGAAAGCGCTCACTGTCTTTATAATCATTTGGATTAAAGGTTCGTTTTAAAGGATTATCTGCTTTGGTGTTGCCTTTTTTCAGCTATTTTTGGATTTTTCTATGTTTATTCTGAAAGGCACTTTATCCAGGACTGATTGAGTGTTTTTCTGTTTATTTGGATACATTGTTTCTCAACGGACACTGGAACATGGCAGAGGGAGTATTAAATGAGAACATTTGTCTGTTAGAGGGAAGTGATTCCTTCCAAAGATTTTTCAATGTTGAAAGCAACCCTCTGTTACTCCTTATTACTGCAGAATTGACGAGAGAAGAGGAAGAGACAGTAAGTACCCTTAGGAACATGAACGTTTTGCAGTTGACAAGAAAGTTAGAGAATAAAATAACTAAATTAAAGTCTACACAATGGCAAAGACTCCATATGGAGGCGTGTCTTAGTTTTAAGGTGGTACCGAGAGGATTACGTGTTTTAAAATTGCCTACCTTCGCTACCACCTATCCTGAACTGCTAATAAAATGGCAAAAATTAAACTTAGACACCAGCCATGGCTACATTAAGCTTCTAATTGAGCAGTATAAGAACATAGAAGCAGTGTTGGCCATGGAAATTACTTCTACAAGAAATGTGCTCAAGGATGTCTTAAGTGTGACAGAAATGGGCAGCTTCATTAGCGATCTCACTATAAGTTTAACGGCACTTGATAATAAGTTATTACAGGACAAGAAGAAGAAATTGGAGAGAGACTTCAACGATTTCCACAGGGGTAATGTCTTCTCGTGGCCCAGGGAGACTAATGCTGCTACTAACAACACACGGAGAGCATTTCCACCTTCCATAAGCAGAGAGGGGTGGATCACTGAAGGTACAACGATGACGACACTGGAAACAGTGGCACAGGTGGCGCAACAAACCAAAGAACTGAGGGGAACTCAGAACCGCAGTGCTCAAGGAGGTGCTATGTGTTTGCCAGGTAGGGAAGTCATCTCACACCTGGGCAGCATGGATGTCAGGAGGAAAGTTCAACAAGTTCAAAAGGAAATGGCCACAATTTCCACAGGGAATGTGGAGATACCGGTAGATGATAGCAACAACCTTTTTTCCATTCCATTACAAATACACCAGATAGAGAGGCAAGTTTGGTCTCCACAGAATGTTGGGAGGGTGGCCTAATGGTTAAGGTGTTTGCCTTGTAAGCACAAGGTGCAGGATTTGAATCTCACAAGGGTTGATTAGCTAAGTTTAAAATGGCTCACAAGGGCAGTTAGCTTAGTATGAACCTATGAGTGAAGCTACTTACTTACCTATGAGAACCGTGTGAGGAAGCGCAAGGGTTCAGAAGAGAGGTACGAATTTCAGCGCAAGGTGCTACAACTGATACAGAGGACTTGATTATTAATTTATCCAGGTATATACTTTCCAATAGTGAGAGATCTCTATTAAACAAAGGTCTCTCATTTATACCGTCTAAAAACTCTGACTTAATGGATGTGATTATTGACATTAAAATGGTCACTAGAAATGTGGCGCTGAAAATTATGTTTGGGGATAATATGAATAATGGCTATAAAGTGTTTAAAAAACCTTTTACATTCATACCTCAAATGCATCCACTTTTAGATGCATTTGAAAGAGCTTGTGAAAGTGATTCATTGCAATTGTCAATGTCACACACCAGACCTGACTTTTTTAATTTAACTAGTAAAGAAACTGAAACTTTGAATAGACTGCAGAACAATGCTGAGTTAGTAATTAGACAGGCAGACAAGGGTGGAGCTGTGGTGTTGTTGGATAGAGATTTCTATAAGAGGAAAATGGAGCAATTATTGGTTGACAACAACACTTTAAGTTATTAAGTAAGGTGCAACTAGACAAGATCATAAAAAGTGTTCATAGTGAATTATATGACCTTCTCTTATGTAGAGCAATAGACATAGATCTGTATAGATACTTTTTGGTTGAAAAACCAATCATCCCCACTTTCAGGGGACTGCCGAAGGTCCATAAAAGTTTGATGGACCCCAATATGAGACCTATAGTCTCAGGGAGATGATGGCTTACAGAAACTCTCTCCATTTATTTGGAAAAACAACTTAGACCAGTGGTAGATGGTGTATCCACTATAATTAGAGATACACAACAGTTCTTAGAGACCTATGCTGGGTATGTTTTTTCTGATGCAGACAATGGTAATAAACTTTTGGTTTCACTTGATGTTGTTTCTTTATTTACATCCATGGTGGTGCTGCGGTAGCATTGTCGCCTCACAGTAAGACGTTGTCCTGTTCGATTCTCAGCTAGAGCGTCTTCTGTGTGGAGACATGCGTGAATGGGTGTGCCTTCGTTGAAGGTTGTGCATCAGGGCTGGCAACTCGGCATGTAAAAATCTACTGCCAATCATTAGCGGACCGGAGTTCTGCTGTGGCGACCCCTAACCGGGAAAAGCCAAAAGACTCAACAACAACCAAATAACACAGGAATGGAGTATGTTAGGCTCTTATTAATTGAAGAAGGAGTGCCAAGGGATCTCATTATGAGATACATGTCATTGTTGGACATTGTATTGAATAATAATGTCTTTATATATGAAGAGGAATATTTTCTACAAACCAAGGGGGTGGCAATGGGCATCCCGTTTGCGAACTCATATGCCAACTTAGTGTTGGCATATTGGGAGAAGACATATGTATTGAACAGTGGCGATTATGGGGAGTACATTGGTTACTACAAATGTTTTGTAGATGAAGTTTTTCTTGCATGGAAGGGCACTAGTGAACGATTGGAAGAATTTGTGGAATATCTGAATGGGACAACAGATTTTCAGTCTTTTGAATGTGTTAGTTCCCAGAAGAGATTACAATTTTTAGATGTGCAATTGAGCAAGGAGGAAGATGGATTACACACTAATATGTTTAGGAAACAATGATGGAAATACAGCTTGTTACATCGGAGCAGCATGCATCCTACTCATATTTATCTTAATATAATGAAGAGTCAGATATTAAGGATATCAAGACTTACTAGTCATGTTGAATCTTACAGAGAAGCATGTAAGACATTGGCAGATAACTTTAAACAATGAGGTTATAAAGACAGTGAGATAGAGAGATCTATGTATAATAGTAGGTCATATAGGAATAGAAAAGGAAGACCATACTTCCAAAGGAATACAAATATTGACAGGGTTGATGAAGAAGGTTTGAATTCAAGAGGAAATGAGAGGCTTAAAGTGATTATTCCCTTTACTAATAGGAATAATAAGGTAAGAGAAGTAATAGAGAGAAATTGGAGATTATTGAATGTAGATGATGATATCACTAAGATAGTAGGTAATAAGCCAAGATACACATATAGAAATACAAAATCACTTAAGCGATTACTTTGTTATGAGCAAGAAAAGATTCATACTATAAGATATTCAGACAGACAGGGGACATTTGCTTGTAGGGGCTGCAACAAGTGCCCATACATGGCAGGTGATAATACATTTGTTCACCCTGACACAAGACAGGATTATGTGTTTAAACAATATGTGGATTGTAAGATGAGGGACTTGATGTACCTGGCACAGTGCCAGGTATGCAAGTCCTTCTATGTAGGTAAAACCAATAGGACCCTCAGAGAAAGAGTAAGAGAGCATATTTATGGTATAAACAAAGAAGATGATAAGAACGCATTATCTAAACAACTGCTAACCTATGGTATGACACATAAATTTAAGTTTAGAGCATTAGAATTGATTAAGAAATCAGGCAGATTAGGGAATGTTAAGACTTACATGGAGGGTAGAGAAAGTAGATGGATAATACGCTTGCAAGCACATAAAATGAGTAGACTGAATGATAAGATAACGTTAAAACCTTTTTTATCAGCCAGACCACATGCACATTAGTCACTTTAAATAGAATTTTAATTTTCACAGCTTTATGTGAATGATTTTTAGACATAAGCATACATATATACTGTTTTTAGTTAGTTGTTAGAATGAATTACACTACATACATTTTTTAATTTAAATTTTATTTAAATATAAAAATGTCTGTATTTTTGTGATATTTACAAATATATGCATTATATTAATATACATTGAATGCACGTGTCTTACAAGTGTTTCTTATGATGCATGCTTTATTTATGTATATATTTCGAAGAATGTTGTTTATAAAGCATGTCTTTTTAAATTTTAAATTTCAACATGATGTCATAATTGTTTCTGCTGAACCATAGGCCAGGAGGGTTTGAATTTACTATTTATGGTTGGCAGTTAATGGTTTTTACTTAAAGTCTGATGAAACATTGTGATAATGTGAAAGCGCTCACTGTCTTTATAATCATTTGGATTAAAAGTTCATTTTAAAGGATTATCTGCTTTGGTGTTGCCTTTTTCAGCTATTTTGGGATTTTTCTATGTTTATTCTGAAAGGCACTTTATCCAGGACTGATTGAGTGTTTTTCTTTTCACATGTCTGTGTGTGCTCTATGGGGGACACACCATCCCCTGAGTTGGTTCCACATGAAGGTAGTGATGGAACAGTAGATAATGAGGTTTCATGATGGGCCATGGATGTGGTGTGGACTGGTAACATGTGTACATTAGGTTGGAGTGGTGTTCCTGCTAGCAAATAACCCCTACACATGCTGGTGTGTAACTGTCATGGAACATATGTGGGCTGTAATAGTCCACACAATCTCACAACATGTCCAACAGCATGCATAGATATTCCCATTACTACAGAATGGCAAATGTGTAGCAATCACATAGCAGGCCTACCACATGCATTTGTGGAGACATAGTGACAGTGACAATGGCATGCAGGTGAAGTACCCTGTAACAGCTCTGCAACTCTAGTGTCCCCACAGGGAGCATGTCTATAACCATATAGCAGAAAGTGTTGTACAATACAATATATGGCCCAATGGTACACATACCGGACACATACCACTAGCGTAGTGTGAACATTATGTTGGAGCTGATATGGCGGCAGGAGACTGATATGTGTATTGTATTATGGTAAACTTGACATATACGTTGCTCAGACATATTTCCATCATTATGTCTTTCAGGGAGTATGGCACACCCAAGGAACCCTGCCTATAGTGCCGCTGATGAGGAGATCATTATCACCAGCATCATCCACAACTATCAGCTGTTGTTCTCACGGACAAGCATGGACCTGCAGGAGAGAACAGCCATGTGGACTGATGTGGTCCGCAGGGTGAATGAGGTGGGGATGCACAGCCGTGCTTATGAGCAGGTCTGCCACCTATGTAGTGACCTGCTATGGCAAGTATGCCATTGTGCCGCTGCCGTGCAGGGTGACCACCTTGCAATGGAGGGGCCATAACATCCATCCCCCCCTCACCAGAGTGGAGGAGCTGCTCATCAGCCTGATAGCACCTGCCCACCCGCAAAAGTGCCAGACTTATACAGTCATGCAGGTGGGTGCTACTCACACACCACACATTCAGCATGCAGGTAAGGTTCCAGGGCATATCAGTAGACCACTGTAGTGTATGCATCTCTACAGGTAGACCATGCATATGTGAGATGTGGGGTATGTTGCTGTGTAGTACCGATAAGCAGTAATGCATAAATTGTAGTACTGTGGACTTCAGTTGTTGTTGTACTGTAATATTGCAGCCACCCTGTAGCAATGCCACAGCTGTGGCCACTGACATCAACTCTATCCTATGTACCTCTGGGATACAAGCAAGGCAGCGGCCAGATGCTGGTGAGTATGGTTTAAGGTTATGCTTGGCAATTCACTGTGCATGTCATAGCTAAGGTGTAGGCCATGTACACATCTAACCATCTAATACACTTACCCATAGTGCATGCTGTACATGTGCACTGACACAGCACACACCTCACTAATGGGATTAGCAGCCTCAAACACATGCAATACACAGTCCATCTTAGACAACTGTGGCTACACTCCATTGCACTTTGCCCAGGCACTGCTGACATCTGCCCAACATACACAGCTATATCATACACAGACCAGCTGAACATGCTACATATAATGACATCCCACTCCCTCTGCTAACACATGCTCCAGGGTCCTAAACATAATCAACACATTACACAGAACATACTGGAGGGATAGGTCCCTGTCCTGGGAAATCCCCACACTCTGGAACAGACTACCCATACGTCAGGCAATGCTACTCATTGGCCCTCTTGACAGAAACACTTGGTAATTGGATGGGGAATGGGGAATAGACCCTAGGTAGCATGTCTGTGCCACAGCCTGACATGGGCACAGGGGAATAACATTAGTGAGTGGTGCATGGCTGGGAACCCCTGTGGCTAGGCGTATGTAGGCCCCAGGACCAATAGACCAGTACTCACCTATGAACCTATGTGTACCACAGGCAACATCAGCCAGGGCCCAATCATGGTCAATAATGGTCTCTACACTCACCATTGGTACAGTACATTGTCTCTGTGGTTGGTCTAATGGTAGTCTACCATTCATACATGCACCACTAATGATGATATATGTGAATACACATCAAGCATTAAGTAAACACGTGCCCACATGTGATCCAGGAACACACAGAGGCTGTGAGCAACAGCAGAAACACACCTGACACACAGAGACACATCCTGCAATGGTGTGTACACCCGTGAGGTATGGAGCACAGTACATGCCAGGGTGCTGAACAGATGCACAGCAATGCTGTGGACATGGGTGCAGTGGGTTCCAGGGGAAGGGCTATCACCTACAAACAGAAGCCATGCATAAAATCCATGTATAATGTTGGTAACGGGGATTGACTACAGTTGCACTGCATGCTGTTGAGCCCACATGTCCTGCATGCTGACATGTGTTTAATTACAGGTATGTGTGTGATACTGTACTGCACCATCGCCTGCTATTGTGTGTGTTATGGGGTTGTGGGAGCTGTCTGTAGGTGCTGTCTGGTGGAGTGTATGGATTGCCATGTATGTCGACTGCATGTGTGAATGTCTGTGTTTGTGGCCATGTCTTCACGTGTGTGTGTGTGTGTGTGTGTGTGTGTGTGTGTGTGTGTGTGTGTGTGTGTGTGTGTGTGTGTGTGAGGGTGTGTGTGTGTATTTACTGTTTACCAGTGTTGTACAGGTCTTACAGTCTGTTCCCTGTTTTTCCCTCACAGGTGGCGAGGTGGGGCTGGGTTCCCCCTGCAGGGAATCTGATGTCACTGATGCAGACAGTGACCATGAAGATAGGTGTGTTGAGCCACAGAAAGGGTCATCAGGGCCTGCTGCTGGGCCACCAATTGACAACCCACATGTATCCATACCATCCATGCACACAGTCACACTGCCTCTACACACCTCATCACCATTGGCCCTAGCTGAGGGACAGCCTATGGTTGGCATGGGCCAGGACAGTGTGGTATCTATGGCACATGTGTCAAAACACAGCAGATGTCTGGTGGGTTATCACATAGGCAGATGTGCATGGGGTGCTCGTAGGAGCACGGCTGGTCATCATGCCCCTGGCAGACATGCCATATCTATTTCAACCACACACATGTTCCAGACTATCATAGAGGCACAGGCATGGATGGAACAGTACACCAGACAGGGTCTAAGGGCGCAAAGAGCTTATCACACCTCTGTAACTGATAGCATCCATGATCTACCAGGTGCCATCTGTAATTACACTGTGGTCATGTATAGACGGTGGGGTGAGACATGGAACTCATCCACAATGTCATGTTCATGTATCAGGACAGGACGGGATGGTTGCAATGGCCACGTGGATGTATGCCAGCAACACCAGCAGCTGGAGGTTGCAGTGGACGTCCAAACAGTCACAGCCGCTCCCATAGTGGCAGTACCAGCTACAGCACTGTGAGGGGGGTTCTGTCCACAACCCGTCATAGCAGACCACATGCAAGTGACCCTGGCCAGTCCCATGAGGGACCTGGATCAAGTGGACATCTGTCAAACTCAGGGGACAGTACTCAGTCTGGCTCTGTACCTGATACTGCCTGTAGCACCCCTGCCAGGCACAGGTCCCATGTCCATGGCCGGAGACAGTGAACTGCAAACCCTGCCAGGTACAGTCTTCAGCTGTCCCACAATTCCCTGTATAGGGCAGACACATGGAGGAACTGTGTGCAGGCAGACACACACACACATATACAATGAACCTAGGGCAATCACATACCTGCACACATGACATCACCAGTGGCCCATAACAATACTTAGCCCCCCTCACACACACACACACACACACACACACACACACACACACACACACACACACGCACGCACACACGTTGTCAATTGTATGGCTCAGTCTAGGCCTCTGGCAAACCAACAACACACCCTGTGCATATGATGATACCTGTGCCACTGATGCAGGGACAGGCTAACATGGTTCTGATGCACAGAGTGACTGTACAACAGTGTAGCAATGGAATGATGTGTAGCATGTTGTCAGCAGTAAAGTGAAATGCTAATATCTTGGAAGCTGTAGCTGTGCAGCCATGATGTATCATAGCTTTAATTAACAATGTTGTATTGTTGTCACCAGTATCTGTTCTGATTGTGTTGTGTTTGTCCATGTGCCACATGGCTGGTGGGTGTAGTGGTGTCAGCAGGCCTTCTACAGTGGACACCAGTAAGTGTAGTGGGTGGTACACATGCTATGGCTGGGTACAACACACAGTGCCTTTGGTTAGGATGCAGTACAGGTACAGGATTGTGCACATGGAGGTATGTCCCTGTGCAGGTAATACATCTGTTGCACATGTAATCCCACCAAGACATGATAGGCACAACCACACAGTGCTATATATGCAGTCTGCAATGTGGATGACATTGCACATGCTAACAGCAGGGTGCATGTCCCTCTCCCCACTCTACTGTGATCCTCACCTAAGTAACATGTGTGTGCCAAAGCCAGTGGCATAGCCCTACCCTTAGGAGGGTATAAGGTGCTCAACTACTGTGAATGGTGTAAACAACAACTAACAACCTGATTACATGCACTGTACAGTATTACAGACAGCTATGTGGGGGGATAGATGCAACATTAACTGCAATTTTGGCAGTTGTGTCCACAACAGCCACACCCAGTGAGTTATAGCAACCCCAGTAGTACTGCACACCTCAACAGTGTGGAGGAGGGCATTGACACATCTGTGACCTGTGAAGGACTGTATGCCCATGGGATGGCACCTGTGGTATGTTGGCATATGCCAAGCAGTCCTGGTGGAAACATATCCTGCGAACGGAGGTAGATCCCTTAACAACTACACACATTTATACAAGGGGGATGGTATACAAAAGCCTGCTATGATCTACACAGGCAATGTGCACCTCCTAGCCCACATCTACACCTGTCATGATTGGGTTAACGAGGTATACCAGGTTCAGGTTGTATTCTCTGCCTTTGACAATTCCAACATTGGCAGGGTCCTGTGTGTTGAGATAACCAGTGACACTGGCCATGGGTTCATTGTCGGTATGTTCCATGTCCCTGCAGACCACGGTCATCAGGTTTCGGGGTGGTAGTTCCCAGCTGACATGGTGGGTTTGTGGCTGTCCCTGCCAACACTGGTGAATCCATTGTCAGATGCAGGGCTATTGGATTGTATGAGGGATCCCAGCTACTTACTGAACCTGCCCAGGGGGTTCCCCCAAGCATGACATGTCACTTGACTGTACTGCATGATATATAGTGTAAACCTTACATCCTACAGGTGGGATGGAGTACTGTTAACATGTACTGCCCTTGTCATGTAGGGTCATGCTTATGGGATCTGCTAATGTTGGTACTGTATTGCAGGCCAGATGTATTTAGCTGGTGGGGGGGATACCAATCCAGGACAGATGTATGTTGTTTGGGTCTCTCAAACCCATCAATGGTGCATATGGACATATATGTTGTGGTTATGTTCCCAGTTCCATCTACAGATGTATGTCCATATATACCTATATTGATTTATATGTGTTCACCTTTGACAGGGGGACAATCATTCCTTCGAAAGGCCCTTTCTGCAAACCGAAAGGACTAACCCCTCATTTCCTACTGACCACAGTTAAGAGAGCTGCAGTTCTAAAGGCACCTTCGCTGACTCTCAAACTGCAAGTTGGAATACATATCGTAATGGCAGGGGGCATGACTCCCCCACAACCCCCCTACTGTGATATATGAACTCCTAGTGTGCACTACAGTGAGGAAAGGCAATAATTCCCCATCCCCACTATAGTGGCATCCACAACCAAATTGCCTAATCTGCAATGAGCGAATTTATAGTGACATTCGCTCATTGCACATTCGATGCATGTATTGCAGGATTGTGCAAATGTTGAGAGCATTCTTTAGGCCTACCAGCTTCCAGACACATGGATCTCTCCCTTTGAAAGATGAGCCATATATCTGCTGACATATATGCATTCCTAGTGCTGTCTATATGTGGACATGTGGATATATACATATATATTGATGGCTGTATGCGTATCTATGTATATATGTATTTATTGGTGTATATATATATATATATATATATATATATATATATATATATATATATATATATATATATATATATATATATATATATATTTATATATATGTCTATACCTATATCTACAGATATAGATATGTATAGATATGTTATATCCATTCACTGATTAATATATATACACACACAAATACATCTACATGGTGGAATACATTCCCTGTATTGTTGTATACCTGACCTGGATGATATGTATGTGGAAACATCATGATTATGCATATCTGCCATGGCTTAGTGGTAAATCACTTTGAGTATGATGTGCAGGGTCCTAGTTATGAGCCTTGCAGGACCTGTTCATTTTGTTGCTGGGCAGAACACACAAACCTGCTTACAACTGCTTTACGGTGCCTTAATCACTCTCTATCCAATGGGCCGTGTTCTGGCCAGCAACAAATTAAACAACTCTGGCAAGGCTCAAGCCAAGGACCCTGCACACACTAGACAAACTGATGTACTACTAAGCCATGACAGCTACACAGGTATTCAATGTTTTCAGAAACATATCAGCCATTCCTGTCATGCAACAGTGCAGGGAATGTATACCAACATCTAGATGTATGTGAGTAACTATAGTGCAGCCTTAACAGATGCAACATACCCATATATACATATAGATACACATTTATTCAAATATATATATGTTGTTTTACTAACTCGATATACATACATATCGCTATCTATACACATATACCTATATATCTGTTAGCAGATAAACATATCTATGTAGATATATATGGCCATACATCTGTAGATAGCTATTGCAGATTAAAAAATACACCTAAGTCCACATGCACCGTTAATGGGGTTGAGAGGCCCCACACACTATATGTATTGTATGAATAGGCATCCTCCCACAGCCAAACACCTGCGCCCTGCAATACACTACGAAGTACAGTCTGCTTCCCACAGGACATGTAATATTTGGAAGCCGTCAACATCCCCAGGATACAGATACACATACACATATATGCTGATACAGATATTCATATATATCTATATGGATTCCATGCATTTGGTCGAATTACACTCAGTCGAAAATGATACCAGGCATTGCACTTCACTGAAAGTTCACTTGACTGAAAGCTCACTTGGTCGAAGTTCATTTGGTCAAAAATGGAATATAGCCCCTGCCCCATTGCAGTGCATCCCTGGAGTGAGAATATTAAGTAAGGGGTGGGGGGTGGGGGGCACAGCCCCCCAGAATGCCCCCCCACATAATTTTAATGTAGTCACTATTATAAAAAGGTATATCCATTAGAACTGCATTAATATATATATATCTTTAGTAAAAACTGTTGGCATAATGTGGGGGGCTATGCCCCCACACACCCCCAATGTGGGGGTTGTGCCCCCCCACACACCCCTATTTTATATTCTCACTCCAGGGTTGCACTGCAGTGGGGCAGGGGCTATATTCCATTTTTGACCAAATGTACTTTGACCAAGTGAGCTTTCAGTGAAGTGAAAGCCTGGAATCATTTTCGACTAAGTGTAATTCGACCAAATGTATGGAATCCATATATACATACATACATATATATATATATATATATATATATATATATATATATATATATATACACATGTGACTACACATACACATGCAGATATATGTACAGTAAGATACATATGTAGGAGGTGCACATAATATGGTAAAGCCAGTATGCCTACAGTTAACACCTGAACAACTGGACACTGTATGGACTACACATACTATTGTCAGTCATTGCCTGCAACATATACCCATAGAAAGATCATAAAAAAGACACCGCACACAGGTTTGCAGAAATGGGACTCTTAATTGAGTACCATAATCGTCCTATATGCCATTTCATATAACTGTTCAAATACTGGCAACCATATAAACGCAGTACTGCAACTGTGAAACAGTTACACTTATACAGTAATCTGGAAAGGTTCACAGCTGCTGCAGACAAAGCCAAGCCCTTCAGAATGTACAACAGTGCTGACAGACTGGTCCACAGGGTACCACACAATCAACAGTATGTACTGCAGGTGTGCAGTTCAGCAGCCTCTATCTGCACTTTTTACAAACTCCGTTGGAGATAAAGACATTTTGTGATCAAATGGGTTGTACCCAGAACATTACAAAGCATAATGCACAGAACAGTCTGTATTGCAGGAGGCAGTAGGCTTGCAGTACCTTAAGTCATGTAAGTAATGTCAATATAGGTGGAATATACGGTACTGTACATCCACATACCTTGTGGCAGCTCACCCCTCCCTGATACCCCCACATTTGTAACAGCCAGTGTCATTTATGTTGCCCTACCTGGATTAAATAATACAAGACCATATACCACTGTTACATACACTGGCCTCTGCAGTGCATAAGGGTGCACATGTGTTGTGTAGGTGATGCCCACACATAGATGGCCCCAGCCCCAGTGTATGTGTGGGGGATACAACAGCAGTGTACTAATGGCAGCAATTGCAGGGTGATAATACTCACACCCCACTACAGAACAACCTCAAACAGCATGACATATGTGCACAGACTGGTATGTAAATGGGGGACAGTAGCTGGAACACAGGCATATATGTGCAACACTGTTGCCAAACACTAAGCAAGGTGCTGGTGTTATAGGATAGTCTGCAACATACCCTTAGTCATGGTATTGAGGTTAGATAAAGGCATGGATGTAGCCATGTACTGGTAGCACGCAACACACACATTGCTAGTGTCATATCTGACACAGGACCTGTGTGGTGGACGGACAACACAAGATAGACATACCTCTGCCCAGCAAGAGGTTAGGCCCACAGTAGTGAGCTATGCAGACAGACTGCATTCCATGGTACACTAGTATGTACACACACACACACACCCTGTAACACCAGTACTATGCAAAGCATTACACAACTCTACCCACAGTCTGTCTGTAGTTCCTGAACCTCCTACAAATATGTGTCCACTCTGAGTATGCAGGTTCTCCTGTAAAAGGTATTGCTACCTGCTGCCTGTATCACTGATGCCCACACACAGGATGGATGTCCATCACACAGGAAATGTAAAGGGATCATGGCCACATGCTGTAGGGAGTTATAGTGGGTGGCTGCCATGACAGTGGTAATTCAATGTAGTACACATATGTAATTTTATATATATCTATATATATATATATATATATATATATATATATATATATATATTCTTTCTTCTTCTTTCGGCTTTTCCCAGTTAGGGGTTACCACAGCAGATCACCTGTCTGCTAATGACTGGCAGTGGAGTTTTACAGTGTCGAGTTGCCAGCCCAACAGCCAACCTTCCACAGAAGGCACACACATGCAGACACACTCACCTAGGGCCAATTTAGAGTGTCCAATCCACCTACAGCATGTCTTTGGGATGTGGGAGGACACCGGAGTACTCGGAGGAAACCCACACAACCACAGGGAGTACATGCAGACTCCACACAGAAGGCACCCCAGCCGAGGATCGAACCGGAGAACCTCTTGCTGTGAGGCGGCAACGCTAACCGCTGTACCACCATGGCCGCCTATATATATATGGCTAACTGGATAAGTATATGTACATATATTTCCACCATATGTCCTGGACATGGAGTGTAGTCGTACACCAGCCCCTACAGTCCCACAGTAGTATTGCAAGGGGATGGCAGCTATGTATAGCAGGTATATTACTAGACTATTCCTACTGTCATTGGGATTGTCTTCACAGACATGGTGTGTGTGGATGCTGACATCTGCTTATAACGTGTGCTATTGGCTACTGCAGACATCTTAAGGAAATCATTGTAAGGTATCGCTGCTAGCATGTAATGCCCTTGTGAACTGCAGCAGAGATATTAGCCACTAAATACGGAACTTCAGACACAACCTGTACAGTCTAGAGGTATACACATGATCCCTTAGTGCACCACATGTGTAACAGGCCTGACAATATGGATGCAGACAGCCATGTAGATGGGTATAACACATAACTACTGGTATACATTTGGCACCATAGGTGTTGGATTCACACACTCCTGTCTGGCCTGACACATAATGACCGCTGGTACAGGGGTGCCATGGACACATACCAGCCACTAGATATTGACACACATCTCTACAGCATCCCATTGCTCTGTCTGACATACATAACATTTAAGGGTGGGCCAGCAGCAGTACATCTGGTGAGTATCTGCACATAACATCCCACTGGTTAAGTACACTAAGCTGCTAGGCATGTAACAATGCACTGTGCAGGCTATAGGCAGAGTGGCTCAACACTGGCCTACTTCTCGTATGGGGTAATGCACATGTACCTGCATATATAGCAGGCTCAAGAGCCATGTCACAGCACAGGGTAAGATATACCTGTGTGACAATGCATAATCACAACCAATGTGAACACAGCCACAGCCACATATGGTAAGCTAGCATAATATTACAGTATATGGACTATCTGTTCTACACCATCCTCATATGTGCCACTCACAAAATGACCCTACATATACTGGGCTGCTACACAATTTGTCATGATGGCTGTCTGTGGTATGGGACAGGTGTGTGTATGGCTCTTCAAAAATGTATGGCAAAATGATACTGTACAGTGGGGCAGCATGTAACATCTGAGAGAAGGGGAGGTAGAACAATGACATCTACCACATTCTGTACACAGGCTGAGGTACATATTAACAATACACACACTGCCAACATTCACCATCACTACACAGACCACAGTACTGTACAATCATCCACAGAATGTCCAGCTTATGTCATGAAATATAACGACTACTGTACATGACATGTGTAGCAATCTGATATATCACTGGGTTGTTTTCAGATATAATGACAGTATTTATGGTGTACAGCACATATGCACCACTTCATGCATGTCATATGTACAAAGGTTGACAGAGGTATGGGCTGACAGCACATACACAGGGCCAGTATAGACATGTTACTGTGATAATAGTAAAAAACACAAGTAACCAGCACTAAACCAGCACTTTCTTTTATTCACAACGATCTGGTATAACCCCATATAATTTCCATTGTAACAGGGTTTGTTGCAACATATGTTCTATGATGGATATGAAGTCAGTAACTGTCATGACCTTCACCATCTACAGACTGCAATCCTCACACTACCTTCTGCATTCCACAGATTGATGCACTGTGGCTAACACATGAAACCATAGGCACAACACTGCCCAGTCTGCAGATGACTGCAGATGATGATGGGGATTTCTCATATACATGGAACTGACATGGGAGGTATTGCGACATGTATGACAGGCATATCCAGACAAACATTGTTAAACCAACATTACTCCAAATGCAGTATGGCAGCACTTACAGTCTGTAGTCAGGTCAGGCACATCCCCCTCCTGTTGCTTGCCCTTTTCCCACAGTGTATGTTGTTAGAGGTAAATCCTCAATCCATATGGGATACTGTTTGCCAAACATCAAATCTAGTTCCTGCTCACAGTGACTGCAAAGGCCCAACACCACCATGATGTTCCTAGGTATTGGAGTGTGTTTCCATGCAATTGGCTATGGGGTTGTTACCACAGCTGTTCCATGTGCAATCAGCTAGGGGAGGGCTGCAATTCATGCAGAGGTCATCAGTTGATCATGAGCATCACGTAACATACATATGCTGCTGCCTAAGCAAGGCAGGTGTCGGTCTCCACATCCACCAGAGAAGGAGGGGGGGAGGCAGACAGACGCATATACATGTCAGGGAGATGTAGGAGGGCAAAACTGAAGTATGTTTGTGCAACACACCTACCAGCATAGGGATCAAACCCCCGACAACTATCTTGTACTATCATAGTTCGATGCAGTTATTGGATACACCACATGGATTACCTGATGTGGAGCACTCAGAACATATATGTCAGGGAGAGTGACATCTGCAACAGGGATACGGTAGATATACGGTAGGTGTCATACACGTGCCTGTCTGCATGAACATGTGTCAGCGTCAACACAGGCACACTCACACAGGGATGCACACACATTGACACACTTGGCTGGGCCAGGAATGCAACTCATCAGTAGTGGAATTGCCACAACACATCAATGTGCAGGTATCACATGCACCACACGAGTCATACAGAGGCCATATGGGCAAAAAGTATGAGGAGATGTCAGACATCACACAGCATGCTTCAGCATGCCCTGGGGGGTTGTAGTGAGTGTGGATGTGGACACATGCACCATGCAACACACAGACACACATGTGCACACAGGGTACCAGTTCTGACATGCATGGGTGCATGTCTACATGGGTTTGTGGTGGTCAACTGTGCCAGCAGGCTGTACAAGGGTAAGCAATGGGTATACCATGGCATCAGGCCAAATAACAATGGTCTGCATTGTGGCTAAGGGCTGTAGTTACTGCATTTGCCCACAAAGGTAGGTATTGCATCCCCCATCCAGTCAGCTGGGTGACTATTGTGTGTGGCCAATGCTGTACACCATATGCATGTATGTGTTCTTTAGTCCATGACACGGATGGTGTCTGGGATGTGCACACCTCCCACATGCATGTACAGTGACATGTGGAACTGTACCTGGGGTGTCTGGCCCATGTTGTGAACACAGATTATCATCAGTTGTGCCAGTCTTCTCCACCTGTGGCAGGAACTGGTAATGGGCAGCAGATTTACCCTTCACCTACATTGATAGCATGCTAACAGCGTTCCCTGATGTCAGTGTCATCTGTCCATACAAGGCATGTTGTCAGGCATGGTATGTCCATTGTGAGTCACATGTTATGGCACCACAGGTGGTGCAGGTGTACATTGGGGAACATGGTGGAGGTGCACCGTCTGCATGCATGTGCATATTGGATGGATGGGCAGGGTGACATGCCCTCTGTAGCCCACTGCTATCACTGCATAGTTACTATCAGTGGTCAATATGCAGTGTACTACCCACATATTGGCTGTTGCCTAGGCATGTGTGTTCGTATGACACATGGGTTGAGTGTGTGCTCTGGGTAATAGTGGGGTTTCTAATTTGGATTGGCTGGCCTTGATGTCACATGTATGGGAATGGCTTTGCACCCCAGCCTCCCAGATATTTTACATCTGTTATCCCTGTATGGTTGACATTGTGATACATAGTAGGGCCACCATAAAAGTAATAAGCAAACCCCTCCTCCACATCAGCCACACACTCACCTCTACACAGGATACGAGTTACACACACACACACACACACACACACACACACACACACACACACACACACACACACACACATACACACACACACATTGTATCTGGGAGTTGAACCCCTATCTAACTAATTTAATACACTACACAGTTACAGTGCATGCCACAGACATTACTAGAGCACTTCTTCCCCAAAGGTGTATTTCACAGTGACTGACATCAGCAGGATTACCAAAGTAGGACATTTCAACTGTACTGCTAGTCACTAGCCTAAAGACAGTGAGACACACACAAAACATCCACAACTGTCATGTGTGGGTATAGATCCCCTGACCAAGGCCTATATCACACTACAGCATGGAACAGTTATAGGTTGCACCACAGGGATTATGAGGAGCTTTCTCCCAACAGTTGTATTTCACAATGAATGACATCAGCAGGATTGGCAAAGTAGGGCCTTTGAAATGTACTGCGAGTGAGTAGCCTATGATGCATTGCTCCATACACAGACATTGAACACACGCAAAACATCCAGAACTGCCATGGGTGATGACGGAACCCTACCACAGTTCTAAATCACACTACAGCAGTACACAGTTATAGGATGTGCTACAGACATTACTGGGCTATGACTTTCCAAGAGGTGTATTTCTAGGTGAGTGACATCAGCAGCCTTGCCAACTTTGGGTATATGAATTCTAAGGAGTGTGTGTGACCTAAAAAAGCATTGTTCGTCACTCAAGTCAAAGACACACAGATTCACACACAGTTGCTAAGTCTGCGGTTGGAACACCTACCTAATTACTTTTTCACACTGCAGCAGTATGCAGTTACAGGATGCACTACGGAGATTACTAGACTATAATTTCCCCAGAGGTGTATTTCTAGGTGAGTTACATCAGCAGCCTTGCCACAGTTGGTATATGAATTGTACGCAGAGTGAGTGGCCTAAAAAGCATTGGTCTCTACTCAGTCAGACACACACACAGACACACACACACACACACACACACACACACACACACACACACACACACACACACACACACACACACACACACACACACATAGACTCACCCACTAGCCAGGTCTGGGGTTAGAACACCTACCTAACTAGGTTATTACACTACAACAATACACAGATACAGGACACACTATGGAGATTACTGGGCTATGATTTCCCCACAGGTGTATTTCTAGGTGAGTGACATCAGCAGCCTTGCCAAAGTTGTGTATATGAACTGTACGGAGTGTGAGTAGCCTAAAAAGCATTTCTCTCTGCACAGTCAGAGACAGAGAGACATGCACACAAACACACACTCACACAGTTGCCAAGTCTGGGGTTAGGACTACTACCTAACTAGTTTATCACTACAGCAGTATGCAGTTATGGGACACGCCATGGGGATTACTGAGCTACAGCTCTCCCAAAGGTGTATTTCACATTGGATGACCTCAGCAGGCTTGTCATGATACTGCTATGGGTAGGGCGGTGTGTGAATGGACCATAACCCATTCATGTAGGGGTTGACATGCCGCATGCGGGCACACACGGGGTCATATGCCACAGGTACGTGTATACAGCTACTAGGTGACTAGTACAGTCATATTGCACAGCTGGCACATGCAACACGCTGTCATGCTGACAGATACTGGTGGCTAGTATCTGCAGTGAGTGACACCTACACCTCATGTGTTTGGGGCCCTTTGGCTGTGTGCTGAGTGGAACAGGCCCACATGGCTCTGTCTCACGGTCACCCACTTCCACACATCTATGTCCGTCTAACTTTGGCTTATTATAGTGTGTTGTCGTTACATATATGTCTGTATTCCTATCCGCTGTGTGTGCAAGGCAGGAGTGGTGCATACTGATATGTGTCTGCACTAAGAACTCCATCTGCCAGATATATCTGATCCACTGGTGTTTGCAGACATGGCCTTCATGTGTTTAAGTGTGTGAGCATGCCCAGTATGGCCTTTAATTATGTTGTTGACTGACATTGCCTTCATTCCTCTAAGTGTGTGAGCATGCCCAGTATGGCCATCTATATTGCATGTGAGGATCAAATCCAGGTAGTTTGTACTGTGGTACTGACCATTGTGTTGTACACCAACAGGTAGCATGCTGTGTCTTAAGGGTATACATCAATCATTTGGCATTGACTGTTACTACATTTCTGCATAGCGGCGGGGGGGGGGGGTACCTGACTGTTTCTACATTTCAACACAGGGGTGTGGGGAGCACACCTTACTGTTACTATAAGTGTGCGTAGGATGGTGGGGCACACCTTACACATTTACACATTTGCTAGAACTGTACTGGTATGTCGGTACACCATTTCTGTCTGTAGTCTTACCTATCGTGCTGGCTAAAGGCATAGCAGTGTACTACAGATCTTAGCTTTAACTACCTACATATTAGTTTCTGACTTCCTAGCCTTCACAACTTACATCCCACTGGCTGGCCTGCTGTAGTCTGTCTGTGTAGGCCTGGGGTAGGGGTTACCCATAGGGCTCATTCAGAGGCCATAGTACAGCATTTGTTTGTGTTTGTCTACACCTATCCTGCTGGTTGTGACTGTTGTTGGATATGTGCCCCCCAACTGGCATGTTTGAGTCACTTACCTTGTGGGTGTCCCAGTATTGAGAGTGGCGTTGCAGGGCTGCCTATGTCAGATGCACATAGTACACTCCCTATACATGGTTGAGCACAGGTAGTGTAATGTTTGGCATCCCTTTTACTGTATGTGCGAGTCGGAGTGAGGTGTCATACCCTGGGTCCCTACTGTGTCAGTGCATGTGCTATGCGTTGCCTCTTTACCAAGGCCAGGGCATACTGGGCACACCTCCTTCTGCCTACTGGAGCAGGTTCAGGTTGTTCCTCCTCCGAGTCATTCTGTGACTGTGCAGGCCTTAGCACTGGTTGGGGACTGTGTGGCCCTTCCCCATGCTGTTCCTGCTGCAGCTGTTTCCACAGCATAATATTGTGTAGCATGGCACATACAAGGACAATTTGGGTACATGTAGCTGGTGAGTTCTGCAAGACTCCACCAGATGTGTCCAGGCACCAGAACCGTGACTTGAGCATCCCAAACAATCACTCTATTATGATTTGTGTTTGTGCGTGTGTCATTATGGAGTTCTTATTCAGGTGTGTGTGCATTTCTGATGGTTATAATCGGACATAGCTCCAGTGCATATCCAGCATCCCCCACTAGGTGACCGTGTGGGCTGTCCCCATTGACAAATGTCTGGTACAGCTGTGTCAGTTGCCAGATGTGTGGATCGTGGTAGCTTCCAGTGCAACCAGCATACACATTCATTATTATGCCCTGGGCAGCGCACACGACCTGGCAGTTGATGGAGGGGAAGCCCTTGCAGTTGATGTAGACCCTACCCCACTCACCTGTTGGTGCTTTAATGCATATGTGCGTGCAGTCTATTCCATCCACTATCTCAGGGTATTCTGCTATTTGGTGGAAGAGACGCATATTACTGGCCAATGCCTCATGGGTGAATAGGAAATATACGTTCTCACTGACATGTGCTGACATGTCATCCAGGAACTGGTGGAGTACTCTGGATGCTGATGCCTGTGAAATCCCCATCATATACCCAGTTGGCCTTTGGAAGGTACCTGTAGTTAGTATTCTTAGGCCTACACATACCTTGGTATCCACTGGGATGCATTCCCCTCTGTTAGTTTTGTGTGTCAGGCATGGCCGGCACAGCTGAACAATTTGCTGTAGGAGGTCCCTGTCCACCCTATATTGTTCCACTATCTCCACCTCATGTAGCCCTTGGTAGCTTACCCTGGGTCTGTACACTCTTCTCTGTCTCCTCACTGCGGGTTGCTCAGCAGCATTCACATCTTCAACACCCTCAGCCTCTTGCACATGCTGGCTTATGATAGCAAAAGCAGTTTCTAACATTTTTTCTGTTGCTTTCGTTTTGTAAAATTTCCCCGTCTGTATACACCAGTGGTGCAGGGTTTTTGGGAAAAACAAGGGGGAAAGGTGTTTGCATAGTTTATAGTGGTGTGCTGGGCTAGGCTGCTGCCTGTGTAATTGGCTGATTCTGATACATTTTACATGTCGGCTAAGCTAGTTCTCCTTGATTACCTTCTTACTGCTGTTTTCCCTTCCCATTGCCTCCCTGTTTAAGCCTGTGGGTGCACCGTACAAATGGAGTGCTCAAATGTTCACAAAGCTGCATTTTCCTGGTTTAACTTCCCTTTTCTTCCTGTAAAACCTGGTGTGTGGCACGCACACCCGGTTACACTTTGTAAAGAGTACTAGGCAGGTTTAGACACACCCTTAGCTTAGCTGTGCTAAGCTAGGAGCAATCCCAAGCCACAGTCTCCAATCCACTTACAGTATGCCTGACGTACACTCCCATGATATCACCTATATCCTAGTCTTGCACCCAGCTATTTATACTCTTACACTCTTGGGACCTGCCTCATACCCTGGGAAAATCTGGGATTCACTAACCTTTCCCTCATTTGCATAGGATTGCCTGCTAATGCATAGTTACATGTCCCACACTGAGACTCCCCCCTTAGCAACCACTACTCACTGGCCAGGTTGTCTTCTGCCTGCCATTGACTTGCTTGGCAGAATACTGATTTTAGTTAGAATGCTCATTTTCAATTTATTTTCTTATTTTCCCCCCAATCCCATTTGCGCACCTCTGCTCTATGCTTAAACAGCCAAGATTAGCAAAAAAAAACTTAAAAGTTGATTTTTTTCTATGTTTTAACAGTTTGCAATGCCAATGGCCTTATACTTTGCCATTGGCATGCTTCCTCAAGGATATGCAGCCTTTATTTGGAGCTGTCATAGCTCCGTTTTGGAATTTGCAGAAATTTTCTCGGTTACTAACCGAGTACATTTCTGCAGATTGCACTAGTCTTGCATAGACTATTGCAAGCTTCCTGGATTGCAAAATCACCTCATTTGCATGTATTTCTCCTGTAAATGAGGTTATTTGCATACCAGGGCTTAGTCTGTGCAGGATTAGTGCTGGAGCTCTCATGCACGTCCCTGCCAGCTGTTGCTGGATTTCATGGCAGAGATATTGCCTGCGTGAGCTCCTGCACTCATCTTGCACTCTGTGTAAGCTTTTGAGAATCCGGGGGTATAATTATAATTATTTCATTATTCTCAAATGTAATCCACCACTCCCTCTTCAAAAGTCACTAATTTTAGCAGAGATTATAAGGGACACTGCTAAAATTCTAAGCCAAAATCACGGTAAAATGCTATAATACTCAACTTGGCTTTGGTACTAATCTGGTAATTTATGTGAAACTGAGAAAACAACTTTAACAGAGTGTGTGTGAGCCATCTGTTAGTAGACTGCAGTTATACTTTATTAACTTTTCAATTTTTATTTTGTATTAATTTATTTATTTACTACTATAAATTTACCCTGACAGTCCCTAGCAATCAGTTCTTCTGATATCAACAACCGCTGCTGTTACCACTTTTAAAACCTGGAACTTAAAATTTCCTTTTAGAACTTTTGATGGTGATATTTCTTGAAGCCAGTCACTTGAATGATGGCTTCACAATGCCAGATCCCTAGGTAAACAATTTGCAACCCGCCCAAACCAGACGATAGTCTTCTCACTATGACAGCTATGTCTGCTAGCCAAAGCTCAATAAAAGGAGACAAAAAGTAATCCTAACATCTTTGCTTCACTCCAGGAAGCTGTCAAAAAAAAAGACATCTGTGTAGTTCCATTTATTTATTGTATTTATTTATTGTCATTTGTTAACCGAGTTAGTCCAACCACGGTTGCCACCTTTTCAAATACCCAAAGTGGGACATTTTTTGTAGAAATGTCAGATTTTGCAGGACTAAACATACCCATGACCAGTACAAAGGATAGAACTTCACCTTTTTGCCAAAATAAAAGCTTATTCTTGGAGCATTTGAGTTGCTTATGCTGTTTCATATAACATTTAAGTGTTTTAGATAAAAAAAAAACTGTTTTATGCAACTATTAAAGAAAACTTAGGAAATATTTCTGTCCTAAAATCTCAGGACATTTGCCATTTTTTTGATTTTTTTCGCAGGACACAGCTGCCCAAAGAGGGACTGTCCCTCGCAAAGTGGGACAGGTGGTAACCTTAAGTCCAACTGGGCCAGAAGCCCATTTTCAGTGGAGACCCGAGGAGAAAAGTTCCAGATTACAAAATAAGTTTCTTATAATATTCACGCACAAAAATCATTTACAGCACAAATAGTAATTCATGCTACAGGACAATGCACAGGTTAGAGTTCAAAAAATAAAAGCATAGATGGAAAAAATAAGAAAATATAAAGTGCATAAGCAAAGAGAATTAGTCTAAAGAGAAAAACAATAATATACATTCCAACATTTAAGACTTCATAATGGAGAGAAGGTGTTAGCTTAGTATACATATATTAGGTACACGTATTGAAATAGGGGGAGAGTGTTGCAAAGATTTCAAGTGATGTGAATATGATATAGGAGAGAAAAGGAGTTTAGGTTGGGTCATGGCAGGGGCAAGTCTTGGTGTTGAGAAAATACAGTTTAAGTTCAAAAAGTGTAGAGAATGAATGATGGAGCGAATGTGTACAGGGTGTTTATTCCAGGCTTTGGCAGCAGAGTGTTTATACAGAAGTTTACCCACATTTTTTTTGGATGGTATAGATACCTAGAAGTTGCTAGTTAGAGGTACATAGGGGCCTTGGTGGGAAGAAGAGGGATACGTGGGAGGATAGAGCAGGGCATGGGAATGGTTTGTGTAGAATAGTGTGCAATATTTAAAATTATGATAGCAAGAGTTGTCGGGGGAGTTCAAACCACTGGAGGGCATTTATTTATTTTATTTTACATTTGTTGACCGGGATAGTCTGACTGGATGCATGTCCATTTTCAGCGGAGGCCCGGGGAGAAAAGCTCCAAGGGTAAGCAGATACAACATTACATAATACCAGCATTACATATTACAAACAGACTATTTACAGAGATTACATAAGTAAGCAAGTTAAACAAGTTCCACAGGTTAGAGTTAATCCCAAGCGTAAGTCAGGATTAAATTAAATTACATAGTAAGATGGTTAACAGATTTCTACACATTCTAGAGAGAGTTAGCTAGGCTTGATACAGTGACATAGCCAGTTAAGTGACAAATGTTGTTTGAGTCTAGTTTTAAATTGACCTAAGGTGGAAAGTAAGGTAATATCAGCTGGAAGAAAGTTCCAGGATCTACTTACAGAGTTTGCAAAGAGACAGTCACTGGCTGTGTTATTAATTTTGCTAGTCTGAATTAGTAGTTTGTTGGAGGATCAAAGCGGTCTAGGATTGTTATAGGGGGTGATAATATTTTTTAAGTGCAGGAGTATTGACCGGATTATAGAGGATTTTATAGGCCATAATCAGTTGGTTATACTGGATTAGGTTGGGTAGTTCAAGCCACCCAAGCTGGTTTAGATTGATGCAATGATGTGTCCTAAATGGCAGCCCAGTGGCAAACTTGGCAATGTGGTTGTACCAAATTGAGAGTTTGTTAAGGACAGTCTTGTTTAAATTCGAGAGTAGAGGGGATGCATACAGAAGGGTTGAAAGAAGGTGAAAGTGAGCTATGGCAATTTTAGCTGGAGGGGTTAGGAAGGCTTTTATTCAGTAAAGTGACCCTAGTTTTCTATTGATGGTTTTGATAGTTTGGTTAACATGTAGGTCGAATTTTAGATTATTATCTATGATAACACCTAATAGTTTTGTAGAGGGATCAGGGGAGATTATTGTGCCATCATTTGAATTTATGGTAAAGGTGAAAGCGGTAGACCTACGTGTTGGTGAAAATAACAGCATTTTAGTTTTTTTGGGATTTAGGATCAGACGACGTTCAGAAAGCCAGTTTTCTATTGTATTAAAGGTGGTCTGGGTAGCTGACCATAACTCTATTGGAGATGTGGCCGAGCAAATCAGAGTAGAGTCATCAGTATATTGGATACAGCTGACTTTTGGGATGACAGTATAAAGGTCGTTAATGGGGAATAGCAAGGGCCCTAGTAGAGAGCCTTGTGGTACTCCAAGGGTGTTAGTTAGAAGGTTAGAGAGTTTGTTCTGCCAGAGGACAGCCTGCTGTCGACCACTCAGGTAGGATTGAAACCATTGAATGGCTCTAGTATCTAGACAGAATGTTTGCAGGGTGTGGATTAAAAGTTGGTGATCAACCATATCGAATGCCTTGGAAAGATCCAAGAAGAGGGCTGAGGATATATAATTATTGTTGCAATTATGGTTTATGGTGTTGGTAAAGGCTAGGAGGGCTGAAGTAGTGCTGTGATGAGGACGGAAGCCATGCTGAGTGTCTGCCATAAGGTGATTCTGGATTAGGTGGTGCATGAGTTGTCTATGAATACATTTTTTCATAATCTTTGCAAGTGGAGAGAGTATAGCTATTGGCCTATAATTGGAGAATTCAGTATTGCTGCCTTCTTTGCGAAGTGGGATTACATAGGATATTTTCCAGATGGTGGGGATTTTAGCTTCTACTATGGTTTGATTGATTAGTATTGAGATGGAGTAAGCAATAGCATCAGCTGATTTTTGTAGGTACTTTGCAGGAAGTTGATCAGCAGAAAGTGTAGTGGGTTTTAATTTTTTGATCAAGGTATGGATAAGTGAAGTGGCGACTGGTTGGCATTTAGTGCAAGGCAGTGGTGTGAGTTATAAGGGTAGTTCATAATGAATCAAGCTATTTTCTGGTAAGTCTGTTGAAGTTTGGGCAAAGTAGTGGACTGAATATTAGTTAGAATTGGGACAGCATATAGAAGTGAGGGGAGGAGAAGTGCATGAGCAAGGGAGAGTCTGGCATTGGAATTTAGGAATTTTTTGTTGCAATATATTAAGCCTAGTTTCTGATTAGTTTTTTGATACATTGAAGTAAGTGGAGGTTAAACTTAAGTTCATCATCAATGATGACACCAAGGAGTTTTGTGTCAGGTTCAGGTTTTATGATAGTGCTACTGGAAGATGTAATAGTGAAAGTAGATTTGTGATGAGAGAGGGAACAGGGGAGAAAGAGCAAGAGTTTTTTTTTTGTTTTTTTTGTTTCTTCAGGGTTAAGGATGAGTAGATTATTGGACAGCCATTTTTCAGTAGATAGAAATGTATTTTGGGTTAGGGTAAGAAGTTCAGAGATATTTGTGGAGGTGGAGATGAGAGTTGAGTCATCGGCATGAGGATGAGGGAGGATTTTTGGCAGGATGTGTATAGTTCATTAGTAAATATATTAAACGAGGGGACCCAAGATGGAACTTTGTGGAACACCAGATGGTAGTGGAATAAAGGGAGAGAAAGATGACAGCCATCTGACAGATTCCTGCCTACAGGAGAGATAGCTAGAAAACCAGGTGAAGGAGGTAGCAGATAGCTTGAGATTAGCCAGTTTGGTAAGCAGTATAGGGTGAGAGACTGTATCAAAAGCTTTGGATAGGTCAAGAAAGCGACAGGATATGAGTTGGTTGTTGTCACAGGCCTCAGTGATAGCATGTTTAAATGATAGGAGGGCTGTAGTTGTACTATGGTTAGGGTGGAAGCCATACTGAGTGGAAGTGATAAGGTTATGCTAGAGGAGATAGGTGAGAAGCTGTGAATGAATGCATTGTATCTTGGAAAGAGCGGATAGGATAACAATGAGTCTATAGTTAAATGGGTCAGTTGAGTTTCCTTCTTTATGGAGGTGATTGTGATAAAGGATTTCTAAATGAGAGGGACAGTGGCTTCTTGAACTGACCTGTTGATGAGAATGGATACAGGATAGGCTATGGATTCAACAGTTAGTCTGTGGAAGGTACAGGGGAGATTGTCTTTGGAGGGAGACCAGGGTTTGAGCTTCAGAAGAAGAGTTTTAATGTAAGAAGTGAGTACATTTTGAAAGGAGAAGTGGTTACTATTGAGTGGGTGTGGGAGAGTGTGAGTATGTATTGGGTTAGAGCTGGAGGGAAGGAGTTTTGGAACTGTAACAATGAAGTGTTTATTGAGGAGGGTGGCAGTCTCTAGTGAAGATTTGCTTGGGAAAGGTGAGGAGTTAGAAGGATGACCAGGAGAAAGAATATTGTTTGGAGTTGACCAAAACTTACTTTGGTTTGATTTGCTGTTGAGCTGGGCAGAGTTATAGTAGGTTGTTTTGTCTTTATTTATTTGTTTTTTTCACAAGATTCCATAGTTCACGATAATGTTGTAGCACTGGCAGATCTTTTTTTTAACCCAGGTTTTCCAGGCACTATCTCTTTTGTGCATAAGGTTTCTAGTACCTTTGGTAAACCAATGATCATAATTTGATTTGATCCTAATTTTCCTGGATGGGGCAAGAGAGTTGAGGGTGTCTAGGAAAATACTATTTAATTTGCTGACTGTGTCATCAAGAGTGAGATGTAGGATGAACCAGTCAATGTTTGATAGTATGGAGTTGAATTGAGTAGTATTAAAGTCAGTAAGTTTATGATAGTCTCTGTAAATATGGGATTTGGGTGTTTGGTTGGAGTGTCTTAGAATAGAGGCAGGAAATGATCACTTAGGGAGTCTGGTAGGGTAGTTGGGCTATGGTAGATGTTTGGTGAGCTGGTGAGAATCCAGTCAATAGTAGAGCTGGAGGATGAGGGTTTATGGAAGCAGGTTGGGGTTGTTATTAGTTGGTGGAATCCATGAAGGTTTATACTAAGTTGTGGAGAGTCAGTTGTGAGTTTGGACAAGTCTATATCAACATCTCCAAGGATGAGGGTTTCATAGTGTATGTTATTGGTGAAACAGGATAGGATATTTTCAAGGGTGGAGATATTGTTTCCAGGGTGGATATAAAGGGGGGCCAAAGCAAATTTCATATGTGGATTAAGGTGGCAGTTTAGAATGAGTAGTTCTGCTGGCTGGATGTCTGGGATAGGGATAGTGATGGGTGAGAGATTTAGGCTAAGTAGAGGATGGCTACTCCAGGCCCTTTTTTAGTGAGTCTAGCAGAGAGGTAGATATTATAGCCAGGTGGGAGAATTTCATTGTTTGTGATATGTGGTTTGAGCCAGGTTTCAGATATGAATAGAATGTGAGGAGAGGTGTGGGCTATACATATATGTAGGGCAGTGATTTTGTTAGTGAGGCTTTGTATATTAAGTGAGAAGAGAGTTAGGTTTTTGTATAAGGAAGATCATGGGTTGGGAGGTATGGGGTGGATATAAGTATGAGGGAAGTGGAAGGAAGAGGGGGTCTTAAGGGATAAGTGGTTGAGAGAAGATGAGTTAGGGGTTAGGGTGAATTTCTCCAGAGATGAGTTATGTTATTAGTAAAAATATGAGTGGAGAAGATAGTAAGAGATAGTCACAGAATTTGGATTTAGATTTTTTGGCAAGGGGATACATTAGACAAATGGTTGATTTGTGCAAACAGTTAATGGAGAAGTTGAAGATAGAAGGGGAGATGATAAAGAAGCAGGTAGAAGGAAGAGTTTCTGAGATGCTTAAGGTAGAAGAGTGAAAATAAGGGTGGGGTACGGGGAGTGATATGAGGTTAGTACAGATAGGAGTGTGAGAAGTGGAATGGTAAAGTAAATAGGTTGCATACTAGAGTATGTATAAGAGGTAGTGGATTGGAGGTAGGAAGTGAAATATTCCAAGTTGGACATTAAAATTACGGCAGGAGTAACTATGACTCTCTTAAGGTAGCCAAATGCCTCATCATCTAATTAGTGACATGCATGAATGGATGAAAGGGATTCCCACTGTTCCTACCTAATATCTAACAAAACCACAGCCAAGGGAATGGGCTTGGCAGAATCAGCAGGGAAAGAAGACCCTGTGGGCTTGACTCTAGTCTGATAAATTTACAAGGAAATACATCTCAGAAACTCTTCCTTCTACCTGCTCCTTTATCATCTCCTCTTCTTTCTTCAAGAAAATATTCAGAAAACAAAAATAAATATTTACCACCAAAAGAGTTTTCACAATTTCTGTAACACTCTAAGCACAATTATAAACACTTGATCTTATACTAATTATCTTATAGACACATAAATATGTTATGTTCAGAAAACATGAAAAACAATAAAACTTTTCTGAATTACAGACATGCAACTGTGTAATATTTTAGTGTTTTCTTTCACAAGTTTTTTAGACTTGCATAATGATGCATATGGTTAAAACAGTATTTACCTCCAGCACCCTATGCTCCTATCTCAGTTCAGTTAATCTCAAAAAAAAAAAAGTTTTTATTTCAACAAAATATTGTGTTAACCATAGTGAGTTGTCGCATGGAATTCTGCATCACGTGCGCAATTTTAGTTATTCGTTTCCTGGAACTCCAACAATGTGATATCCTATGTCGATCTGGTCAGGATAAAACAGATGAACATTTGTGGTTTCAGTTCAAGCAGCTTTATTACATGCAAACACATCAAAAATGAGGCTTCGTAACAAACTTAAATAAACTTATAAACAGACTGACTACCACACTCATAATATGTTAAGAGTCTGGCTGTTCTCTCAAAATGGCACGGCTGCCTGCACGTGGTTAATATTTATATGCACGTGCTACATCTGGAAATGCTTTTTAAAGATACTTACACACGTTCTGATCTATATCCTCCCTCTTTGAGAAATGATTCATATATGAAATGACAATATTCAATTACATGCAATTTTCAGAAAGGATCTTCTGACGTAATTATACGGAACTAATTATTTGACATGCAGTCATACACAATTAGACACATATAAAACAATCATGTCCAGGTTGCTGTGTATTTTATACTAGGTCTAGAAATACAACCTATCATGTAACATAAAAGTCAGAATTGGATCTAACAATGGGGACTGTCTTCAAGGAATGTTCAACTTTGGGGACACCTGGAACATCATGAAAAACAGGAATGGATACTGAGACATGTTCTTCGGTATGAACATTGTCAGGGTTGCTCTAAGATCTAAAGTCTGTATCACAGGTACAATGCTGCAATATCGTTTTTGATACAGGAAGAAGATGTTTGCATTTTCTGTTGTATTCTGTACCCTCAGATTCATATGAAGGACTTTATATGAAGAAAGAAGAATGACTTCTACTGTAATGCTACATAAACAAATTGGAAAATGATCTACTTTCTGGACACTAAGATATTGCTTTTCTCAATTAAATACTGCAATAAACCTACAGGCAGCTGCATTTAACTTTATAGTAATTTGAAATGACAAGTTTCTGTCAGTCATGGTTATATATAAGTAAATATAGTGAATTAAAAAAGATTAAGTGCATTACCACTATTTTATAACTGCATGTGCTCACTATTTATATGCACGTGATACATCTGAAAATACTTCTTAAAGGTACATACACATGCTCTGATCTACACTATACAAGGAATGTTTTCTTTGTGATCTGAGCCTCCTTAAAAATACAAACACACTTGTGTAATGGCTAAACTGAAATGTTAGCTGCACTTATTTCAGGATTAATAGTGAAGTTATTTAAATCTGAGCTGCACAAAAACAGTATTCTGCAGGATAAATAAAATATTTAGAGCACAAAAGGAATGGAAATATGTTTTAATTATTCTGTAATAAATTACTATTCTAATATAAATCATTTCTTTTTGAGTTCTAGGTTTCTAACTAATAGATGGAAAGTAGTTACTTTAAAATGAATGCTGTGAAAATAATCCAAACTTGATGGTAATCTGATATATGGGTGTTATGAAATCCTGGAAGGGATGGAGGGATGGATGCAGGGATACTGAAGAACGTGTGTGTGTGTTTGTGTGTGTGTGTGTGTGTGTGTGTGTGTGTGTGTGTGTGTGTGTGTGTATCTGTGTGTGTGTATGTCTGTGTGTTTGTCTTTGTCCGTTTTCCTTTTCTTTTTCAAGAATACAATATAGTGTTCAGCAGTCATACTATTATTGATAGGAGAACTGCAGAATAAATGTGCTTTGTAAACTTTCCTGCATTTTCCTTCTTAGCAAACCAGCAACAAAACTAACTATAGAAACCCAGTTGTGTCAGGCCAATCTTTCCACCTCGTTTCAATACATGAAGTTAAAGCTCCATCAATCACATCTGCCCAGACACTGATTGCATATATATTGTTGGACAGTGCCTTAGGCAATATATTGGGTAAAATGCTATTGTTGCATTCTTTACCAGCCAAATGAATAGTGAGTAATCATTTACTTAGAATGAACTGGGGCCTGACTTGCTTAAGCACTTATTAAAATAATATTTATGGAAGCCATCATCAGAAATGACAGGCTGGAGAAAAACAACCAAAGAAAACACAGAGTGAAGGAAACAGAGCTTACTGCTATCTATAAGTAAACGTTGTCTGTCATATCCCTAATGTTTAAATATGGTTTTATCAGCTATGGAGCAATGTATTTCATAAGATCAGACCATCATTTTCAATATGCAGACACTGAAATAGGTACAAAGACCCTTAAAAAGTAGGTACATCTAGGAAAAAAAATCAGGACATTTAATTAACCTAAAATTTGAATATCAAATGGCATATACCTCTTCCCACTATTGGCAGGAATGTGGAAACATAAAAAAAAACAGAGTAACAAAAATAACTATATAAAATCTGGTGTCTTCAACAAAGTATATTGTAGAATTCTACCATACAAGGTCATTTAGTTTTGCTTCTGATAAAGGGAGATGTAAGAGGTGCCTCCTCTTCCTTAAGATTATTGTTACCACTAGTATTTTGGTCATGTAGTACAGTTTTTTTTTCTTTTTTTATAAGAAAGATTTTTATTATTTGAACATATTTACAATATATTCATAGAAAGGAAGAAATTCAACACCACATATTGCTATACAAAGATAGGAATACACAGAATCATTAAGATAATCTTATACAGTTAACAGATTAAGAGGCAATATTTCAAGGTTATCCAACCAGTAAAAGTCTTAATATGATTTATAGATCTCATTCTGATCACTTCTTTTACAGTTTTATATAATATTACTGTTAAATTTAAAAATTCTTTGAATGTAGGAACTGAGTTCAATTTCCAATGTTTTGCCAAAACTATTATAGCAACTGCCAAGAGAGACCAAAACTTTTTTGTTCTTTGGCTTTTGCAGATATAGGAAACATTCATTAGTATTACTGATCTAATTAAAAAACAATTATCAGACCATATCTCCTTAAAAAATACTTATCTCTTCCCACTATGCATTTATTTTTTTCACAATCCATAAACATGTGTGCCCAATCAGCTTTTACAGCTTAACTACATCTCCAACAAAGTGAAGAAGTCATTTTATTAAACTTAGAAATTTTATAGGGAGTAACAAACATTCTATGTAAAAATTTCCACATAAAAAATAAACTTGAAGAAGTTTGACTAACTGATTTAAATAACAAAGTTTTATTCTTAGCATCTATTGAGTCACTCACTCCACTACTAAATAAACAAAAGTTCCAGAATTTTGCAAGAAAATAGTTGTTATTATTTATAATTAACATATATCTTGCACACGCTTCTTTTGTAGGTCAGTCTATCTTCAATTATAGAATTCATGCATGCATATAATGAAGTACTAGTGTGCTATACCTCCTCACTCATATTATCTAAAAAAATATTTAATTTCTTACTGATGGATAATATTAACTGGTTTCAGATTCATCCAACTTATATTCTTTCTTTAAATATTATGGGAAAGTAGCTTTTTCTTCTTTAGAGCAATCAGAATATAATACTAATCGATTCCTTTCTAGCAAATTCATGCTAACAATGTTCTGAGTTTCCTTAAATCTACATGTGTTTGTAATGGGGAAGCACAAAAAATTCACTTTGATATTAATGAAGTTTTAAAAAGGTATGTCTTCCCTATATTAAGAATTGATTCAAAATATGCAGTCTAAAGACTGAAATGAATTTCTTTCTAATGCAAATTTTGTTAAACAGATGAAAGTACTGTAAGATTTTTCTAATTCATCATATTTAATAAACTTATAAAAATTTAATATAATATGTTCCTGGATGGGTTTCTACTGGCTAGTGTAAACTGAGTCTATCCAGAGTATAATGCAGTTAAGATTGCAGGAATAGAATAAGATTTTACATCTGGAAAACTAGTATTGCCATAACCCATAATCTTATGTAATGTCTATAAGCAATTCTTGGCTTTTTAAGCTATCATAAATGAAGTTAACATTTTCCCATTTTCTATAAAAGTTTTTCATCAGGTGTTATAGCTGTTGAATGCAATATATATATATATATATATATATATATATATATATATATATATACACACACACATATATATTTTCACTTTAGAACAGCAAAAGCCTATAACATTGAAATTCAAAACATTGAGACCAAAATCTTGAAAATTCAAAACACTGAAAAGTAAAAACATTGAATCCCATAACATTGAAAAAACATAGGAAACCAACATTTAATATATACCAGCACAACTACAAACAGAAACAAATAAAAAAAAACAACTATATTACACTTCTCCAAATACTTACTGGAGTTTTATAGGTAACCTCAGTCATGTTCCCTTCTTACTTGCTATGCTACAACATAACACATCTTAGTGTAGTGTAGTGTGATCTCGGAGTTGATATATTTAAGTAACATATATTTGAAAACGTGTAATACGGTTTGTTTTTTACTTCTTTCTGTATGTAGTTGTGCTGGAATATGGTACATGTTGCTTTCCTAGTTTTTTCATTGTTATGGGATTCAATGTTTTGAGTTTTCAGTGTTTTGAATTTTCAAGATTTTGGCCTCAATGTTTTGAATTTCAATGTTATGGGCTTTTAAGTACTAACCTACCCTCAAAAGTAAACAAAAATCCTTTTTACAAAAAAGGAAGTAACACTTCTGTAATTATTATTTCAAAATTATTGCTAATAATCTTACTCACATCTTCATAGATTTTTATTCTTAAATATTATAGTTCTTTTCTTTACCAGTTATATTTATCTTATTATCTAGTAATTAATTTACCACTGCAGTTTCAGTTTTTTATTAAATTTCAGCAGCAATAATTTCTTGAAACTTTTCAATTTTTGTCATCCATTTCTTTGATTGAATAAATTAAATCTTCTATAGTAAGTAAAATAGTATCTGCAAAAAAGTATTTTAAACCGACAAACTCTGTTAATTAAGAATCCATCATATTTTCATTGCTTATTATATAATGTTATCTAAGGATTTGATAACTAATGCAAATAGTAGAAGGGACAATGGACATCTTTGCTTTGTGCCTTTGTTTAAAGTGAATCCTTGAGAAATGTAAGATCTAATTTTAACATATGCTTTGGAGTTTCAATACAGGTTTTTAAATATTCCAATGAACTGTTTTGAAAATGCAAATGCTTCTAAAGCTTTAAACAAGTAGTTTAAATCTACATAATGAAAAGATGTCTTGATATGTAAGTTAATAAGGGCCAATTTCTTGTTCATTCCTTTTGCTAAATCTAATATAGTTACAAACCTTTTGATATTATCATGCATGAATCTATTGACTATAAATCCTGTTTGATCTTTATTAATTAATTTATTTTCTATATCTCTCAATCCTTTTTAGTAAAAATGGAAGAAAACATTTTATAATTTACTTTTAATAATGAAAACGGTCTATAACAGAAAAGTTACTTATAATCCTTTCTATAAGAGAAAAGTTACTTATAATCCTTCCCTTGTTTAAGTATGGGTGAGATTACAGAACATTTCTCTGAAGGAAGAATTATTTTGTCAGTCTGAATTATCCTGAAAATTTCACTTAGTAATTCTAAAATATTTAACATAACCAGACTTTATAATTACGTACTTAAACTATCTAACCCTGGAAGTTTACCATTTTCCTTTTTTACAAGTTTCTTTAACTTATGTCGAGGTAATAAGCTTATTCAACCAATATATTTGTTGGTCATTAAGTTTATTAGTAGCATTTTTCTTTAAATACTTGTCAATTTTGTAATCATCAGGATTATTATTTTTATCTTTATCAAGATCCTCAAGGATTTTAAAAAAAAATATTAAGCATTTCTTGTATGCCTGAAGTAAATTTGTTAGTATGACTGTTCTGGATATTATTGATTTGTGTTTTTTTGTTCAACATCTTAATTCTATTAGCTAAGCTATGTAATTTTTTTCAAGCCATCGCATAACTGCGCACATTCATTTTTTCTAAAGTTATCTCCACTTTATGCATTAAAACGACTGATATTTTGTTATTATTTTTAATTACTTTAACATTATCCAATGTCTTTTTTGTTCAAACCTTCCTTTTTGTATGTCACCTTACATTTCTATCACTCTTTATCCTGATCTTTCATTTTATTACAAGCCCATCTTCCCATTCTACCTTTAATATGCATTTTTAAGGAGTCCCATAGCATTACTTAACTAACCTGACCATTAACATTCAAAGATAAAAAAATCTTAATTTGTCCTTAAGGTGATTATTAAATTCTTTTAGCTTCATCATATGCACTGGGATTCTATAAATAATCTAAGATTTTATATATATTTATATATATATATATATATATATATTTATATATATATATATATATATATATATATATATATATATATATATATATATATATATTTTAAATATATTAACACCTACTGCATTATAATCATATGCTGGACAAGGAAAGTGTTCAAATATTCATAAAATCATAGGAAGTTACTAGGCTATTGGCCATGAGGCCTTTACAAGCCTAGTCAAGAATTTAGCCCATCTTTCAAGAAGTCAGCATCCTATGCTACTGTCCATCAGGGACATAGGTGAAATCCCAGGGGTGTATTTTCTGTTCCCCATCCAGTTATCCAGGTTGCACTTAAAAAGGTTTAATGAGGTACTCTGCTATACATGGAGAGGGAGTCTATTCCACACATTCACTGTATTAATTAAATTAAACTACCCTTTCAATGACTTTATAGTAAGCTTAAGTGATCTTTATCCACCCAGGCATCTATTCCAAGGATCCAGTAAAAGTAGCTAGTGTATAGAGTTTGCCATTATGTTTAATTATTACATATATACACATTCCTTTGTGATCATCAATTGATTCTATGAACTTATGCTTTACAGTAGATTTTCTCCAAAGTATAGCAGTTCCTCTCCTCTCCTCTAAGCTATTTTATTATATATTTTTATCTATCAAGTGAGCATCTTGAAAGAATATAATGTCTCCCATTTATAATTTTAGATATCTCATTAATGATTTCCAGTTCTTGTCATTATTTAATACATTTATATTACTAGATAATAGATGAAAATTATCCATACTGTGTATTTAAAATGATTTATTTAAAAAATATGACACATTTATCCACCATATTAATTTAATTATATATAAGACTCTAAAACATTCAACAACATTATCTTATTATTCCACATTCCGCATTTTTTTAATTTTTCCTTTCTACAAATGAAATTACTAAAATTTATAAATAAAAACAAAAAAACAAGTCTACAACTATAACTGTATATATTGCTAATAAAATATATCCTGCATGGATAACAAAGTTCCTAGTTAGCCTATCAAATAGACAAACTGCTATAGTATCTCTCTATCTACCAATATCTAAAAGTTCACCAAAAAACTAGCCAAAAGCAAATGTGACTTTCAAATAATTAATACAATATTATAAATAAGTCAAAAATAATAACACAACTTTTAATTTATTTATATATTTTGCCATTTAAAACTATTCCTATATTACTGCAAAAAAGTTTAATAATCCAATTCTGTTAATCACAAATATTAAATAATCCAACACATAGGATGCTATATATTTATTTATGTAATAATAGTAAAAACTATCCATAACATACTCCTAATTTATTTGCTCATTAACATTATTATAATTTCATCTCTATATAAATAACTGTAACAGAGTAGGACCTGAAGATAAATCTGTAAATTTACAGGTGACAGGAAATCTTATCAAACTAAAGAACAATACAAAAGGGAAATCAATGCACATATCCATTTATCATGTTAAATACACACATATTTTATAGATCTAATAAAAGCTCTGAATTAAATTTTTAAAGTCCAAGTGCCTGTATCTCAAAATTATGTAACACTCTTAACTTGACAAATATCAAAATATCTAACACTTCTTTAGCTTATTACTGAGGTTGAAGAGGATGTCTTGCTATTTCTATGGAATCAAAAATATATTTGCAGTCTATATTGTATTCAAAAATAACAATGTCCTTAACTCAAATTTCATTCTTCCTTCCAGGTTCAAACATATTGAAAACTCTATGTTCTATCAAAACTTTTATACTGATTCAACAATTTAACAGTCACATTTCAGCTTTCAGTCTTAGTGAATCTAATAACATGCAGCATGAAAAACCTTCAAAGTTCACATGACCAAACTTCAAATATCAGTTTTCAGATTATTTTCATATATTTTATATGCTTTTCTATGTAAATTATATTGTGATCTTGTACATTCACATTTCTGGCACATGCTGCTATATGTAATAGGCATCTTTCTTAGAAGTAGCTTGTTATTTAACTACATTTCATTCTTATTTTCCCACTAATATTCTACCTTGTTCTAAATATCTTGCATTTCTAAAATCTCCCATCAATGAGATATTTAAACATCAACTCTCTATTAAAGATAACAGTATGTTTATATATGTCTTAGCTTACTTATACTGCTCTTTTATTAATCTTACATATTAAATATTTAATTCCTCTTGCATTTGCATATTATTTGGGTCTATATTAATACACCGAACATTCAATATGTCGATTGTTCTAATATCGAACCCTATGTTCCACACACATACACCTAAACTTTTACACCTAACCCTACACTAAATTATACATACACCACTAACTATCCACTTACCCTAACCCAAACCCTAACCCTAAGGACTGTCACTATTGCACAGTCACCTCACCCGCACCCTAACCCTAACTGACCTACCCCGCCCTAACACTCACGTCCACACAATCGCATACTTACCTGACCCATGCCCTAACCTTAACTAACCTAACCCGCCCTAAGCCTCACGTCCACACAATCGCACACTTACCTGAACCCGACCCGTAACTTTCCACCGCAGTGCAAAAAATACTTAACAGAAACTGACAAATTTGGTTTTCTGCTTCTTTGATATTTTCAGCATTCGCTGAAAACGGGTCGATATTAGAACACTCGATATTTTGAACGTTCGGCGTTCTAATATAGACCCTATTATTCATAAGATGTTTACTCTTATTAATTCTAGTATTATAAGCAATCTTGACTAAATATAAAATAATTTCTGTTGTTTAATTTGAATGTGCATGTTTAGCCATTGTGAACTGCTTTTCTGATCTAAGCCTCACATCCTGACATCAGAATTTAACAGCCTTTCAAAAATGGCAACTCCCAGCACATATATGCTAATTTCTTCTGTAAGTTTCTTATTCTTCTTAGTTCTTTTAAGCTGTTCTAATCAGTAAAAAAACATTTAGCTTTATTTCTTTTCAAGAACATGTACCACGAGAGTTAATAGTGCTACAACATAAACTATTAACATTCAGCAAAATGTAAAACATTACTTAGGTTTTATTTTACCAATTCTTCTAATTAAAAAAAAAAAGATAAAAAAGATGCTCCCCCGGATTCATGAAGCTCGGTGCAAGGCCGGTGTAAGGCCTGCGCTGGCTGTGTGGCATATATATGGTGTAGTAGCACCATATGCATATTAATGAAGGTGCGCTGCCACCATATCCATGTGCATAGGACACGTGCGCGAGAGCATGGGGCATTACTAAGCTGTGCCCGGAGGCGTGTCAATGTCGGCTGTCGATGAGCAACCTAAACTGCTGAATATTATAGTCTGCCTGCAATAGTAATCACACCTATCAGTGTCCGTGGATAATGAAACGTATGCAAAGCATGCAAGACAGTTCCCGGCCACACAAAATGGAGAACCAAACAGAAATGCACGCAACACAATATGAGTTTCCGTCCATGGAACAAATGACATTTAAAATCGTGTGTCTGTAATGTACTGCACTGTAAGTAGTTATACCTAGTGGAAGTGAAGCGCATCATGTCATCGTGCCGCCAATACACATGTCTAGCCCCATGGGCAGGGTCACCAGCAGTCCCACAGTGGTAGTGATAGTGCACAGCTGGGCAGTTGTGCCTATATAACAACCATAAAGAAACCTGACAGTCCAAATTGTATACCAAACACACACAAACATATGTATATTAAAATGTGCTATACACATGAATAGGAACGTAACCGGCACATACACATAGGATGCTATATGCGGAACTGGGATATCCAAAAGCAGAACCCATGCATGCAAATGCAATACGCAACAACCCCTGTATAGCACATAACCCACACCCATGTCCGAATGTCCACCAAATCCAGCTACCAGCCTTGCGCAGCCGTACACCTACACACAGCGAGTATTCCCCATATGTAGTAGGAAGTACCGTCCTAGGCAGTGTCAGGATTGCAGATATGTATCCCACATTTGTAAACATCGCATTACAGTTACATAAATCCAAATGCCCGCGCGTTCATGTTTCGGCAAAATGTGTGTACATCCCGCGTGGGATAAGTAACCTGTTGAAACCTCAGAGTTGTTTACACGCCACGGTGTCTAGTACTGTACACATCTGGACAAAACATGTATGTGTAGTCACGGTACTGTTCAGTTTCTAGACAGACATGCAAAACATACTACGCAGGATGGAACAGCTGTCCACCATGCAGGTCTCCCCACTAGGGTTGCCACCTGTTCAGATGCCCAAGGTGGGACATCCGTTGTAGAAATGTGAGAATTTGCAGAATAAAACATACCCCCGGCCAGTGCAAAGGACAGAATTACACTTGTATGCCAAGATAAAAGCTTATTTCATAGCATTTGAATAGCTTATGGTATCCCAAATAATAGTTATGTGTTCCAGATACAAAATACCTGTATCATGCAACTAGTAAAGAAAATAAGAAATATACTTTTGTCTTAAAATCACAGGACATTCGTCATGTTGTAGGTTTCATCGCAGGACACAACTGTCCAAAGTGGGACTTCCCCTCTCAAAGAGGAACAGGTGGTAACCCTACTCCCCACTGAATTATCGACAGTATACATTCAACTCAATCACATACCAACACCACCTCTCAACCTATTACAGCAACAAAATCTGGACAAAGCCTAAAAGGATGGGTGGACAAATAGGGACAGATGTAATTACTGCTCTCACAAACTTCGAAAGTTCACAGAATAATAGTATGTACATTAGCATGAAATGTTGTGAAGGATGTGGGGTAGTCCCCGAGTATTACAGAGGTCCATACATTTATACTGTAACAAACCTTCACATATGTTGACAGTACTACTGCATACCTGTAGTTAATTCATAGTTAAGTCATGTGCAAAATAATAATCCTCGTATGAATGAATACAGGAAATAGTCAAATGTGAATGGGAACACCACTCACCGTGGATTATGTATTGTAACCACCCCCACCCATATTATGTATTGCCAACATTATAAGCTGCTGACAGGTGCCCAAACACCTGTGTCTGTAAACACAGATAAAATGTTTAAAATGGACAAACCCTGTCCATGTGCTTTGTCTGACATTTGAACATGGTCAGGGCAGTTCCGTTCACCAGGCGGACAAGCCTAAACCCAGATCACCACATGAACACCCTGACAATTAAAGACCTGTATGTGTCAGGACTATCAGCCTCGGGGTTCTGAATATCCCTGCAGTGATTAAATATGCAGCTTGGGTCCAGAGTAGTAGGGAATAGGGAATGTGTAACATGTAGTACCGCATTTTTCCCAGCAGGAGAATGGATGCCTGTGTCGTAAGTGAAGCGGTGAGGCATATGTTAATGTAGCTATGTACTATGGGTATGCATATAAATGAGTCAGAACACCAAAAGTATAGTGGTTACAGAATCCGGCCAACATGAATGCAGTCCCGGTTCAACTACGACTACAGCACATATAATGTGAAAGTGTAATGAATGCGTCTGTGCTGTACAGACAGTTAAATATGTAAAGGTGAACGTGTGTTTCGCATACGTCCGTTAACTGGATTACAGATAATTTACTGGTACTGTCACAAGTAATAAAGCCCACATAAGCACAAAGACTTAGTAAACATATGTAACCCACAATAAGGATATGTATGTGCGCCTGCGCGTAACCCACAATAAGGAAATGCAAGTGCCTGCGTGTGTGATCCGCTCACAGCATAGTAAATGAATGCTGTTTCCCCACGTTAGATATACATGGCTCAAACCTGTTAAACCCGTAAAGTATGAAACCGGACAAAGGCATGCAAACTACCGGTACAAATAGGGACAAACCCCAGATATGTGCCAGAACAAACATAGAAAGTGGATAGAATAACGGGTGTGTCAGTAGCATGGATTCTCTGAAGGGTATGCAGTTGTAACCTGAACTGCTTGCCAGTATTTCCCACCATAAGTCTCAAATGAAATGCCACTACATTGCCAGATAGACACAGGTTTATATAAAACACACCGAAGATAAAGAGGCAACCAGCTGTACACTCTGTGACAATCTGTACAGTGGAAAGGTATGGTATGGATATAGATATATGTGTATACACATAATCCACAGACATAAACCAAAGCAAGTTATGAAATGAGGATTGTACATGTATATTTGTATACACAACAGACATATGTCCCGTAGATATGACATATGTACATAAATAGGCCACATTATAGCTAATATGGGTAGACAAACAGACATGCACGAAAGGTGAATAAACCGCTACCTTCCAAACCATTGGCCAGAAAGTGACAGTCCAGCAAGTTCTACACTTTAAACATGCATATAGGTGTCCATTGCAGGACCCCAAAAATTGATCCATACGTAGTGTCAACCGACAATGATGCAAAATAAGTGACCTCAGCAAATATGATATAGCTGTACATGCAACAGTAGCAGGTGCAAGGGTGATGACACATGTGTCGATAGAATGTATGATGTACGAACTGATATCCGGAGAGTGGGGAGTGCATATAGGTGTCTCCACACTTCAGTAACGCTCACATTAAACATGTGTAATGTGTACTGTAGAGGGTTGTCAGGTATGGGAATCATGGGTATGCAGAAATGAGCCTAGGTGTTGTTTGGCAGAGATTTCGTAGGCCCGCCCCGTGGGAGTGATGTGGGTATAGCACACGCCTATATTCTCAATAATGGGGCAAACCATCCACTGGATATTGCGTAAACCATTTTGGGAATATGTAGGGCCCTATATCAGTGTCATGTAGGCGATTATCATGGATGGACATGCGTACGACCAAGATGGTAACCATAACTGGCAAACTGTCAGAATAAGACAGCTGCGCTAAGGCATAGTACATGAAATACAAATAGGGACTATATTAGATATACCCCAGACAAAGTCAGAACATTGTGAGAATACTGGCGTAGCCAGGAATACGAATGTTATGAGTGTTACTAATCATGTAATATAAATGTCAGTCACTATTATCTAACCGCACGGTTCGTAATGCCTTGCCAGCAATGTACCAGAAAGGGACATTACTATGACAAATGTAACAAGGGCAAAGGTCAAACGTCAGGGCATTTACCCATAATGTGTACAGGTTAGGGGTATGAAGGTAACCTGTCCAAAATACATGTACAGAACTAGTGATACTAGGTGGACAGGTGAGAAGAAAGACATCAGGACAAATGAGAAAACATGTACAAGTCATACGTATGTACTCCGACAAATGTGAATGACAACATATGCCCTGTGAATGTCAATGTGGAAGGTTAATAGACACAAAAGTAATGTGTCCCTCAGGGTGTCATGCAGTGTCACCGTAACAATGTCCAGTCCCCCATACTCGTACGTGAGCTCTGCCACTGACGGAAAGCGCAAATACCGGCGCACACATATGGTACATGATTGACTAATTAGTGTGGCTAAGCAGCTGTTGGCCTGTGTGAGGAATACAACTCTCTGGGTGGGTGTGTCCTGCAATATAAATGTAATGGCATGTGGCCTGTGATGCCACCATACAGTGTGTGTATTGGTGTCAGAAAGTTGATATCTTGTATCAGACACATACTCCGCAACTGTGCCTCATATGTTTGGTGTGTTCCACGTAACATCAGTACCATTCTGGCAAATTCCTGATAACTGAAGTCATGAAATAATGACAAACATGTGTGTTTAAGACACCAAATCCGTCAGAAAAGCCATACTAATGCAAAACCTATTATTGTGTCAACTATCTACGTTTGTAAGAGCAACATGTCAATACTGCCCCTATGTGTCCCACTATCAGATAAGGCCTTGTCCAGAAGTTTGCTCTAGGAGGTGGAGTGGTATGATCAGAAACAGATACATGTGTGAGGAAACAGCATTATCGACTGCAAGATAACGCAGAAGGTATGAAATGCGCTGCAGTAGGACGTTCAGTACTGTCCGCAGGTATGTGCTGACATGTCACATGACACAGCAGTCTACATGAAGTACCTATAGGGCTGTCACCTTTACAAATGATGATCGTGGGACATACCCACAGCCATGTACACAGCAGAAATAGACATACACACAGCAAAACTAGGCCATGATACATGAAGCCTCCGGTAATGAGTACAGTGAGAGTACAGCAAGGATAGATGTCTGCCAAGATATACAGCAAATGCCTGTAAGGGCGTGTAACACCGCCCGTAACATGGACGTTGCATGGACAATGTTGGGATTTGCAACATACCCCATTGGTATGTGAAAGCTATGCAAATATGCGATACATGAAACAGTCAGCTGTCCATGCAAGAGCAGAGTTATGGGCAGAAAATAGATTTTATATATATATATATATATATATATATATATATATAGAGAGAGAGAGAGAGATACAGACATACACACACACACGTGGCAGGGTTGTGAGCAGAACACCAACGTAACCACTGTACCACACAACAGCATTACGCAGTGACAGAACGTGCAACCGTGAGTAGTGGATCACGGAAATCACACAGGCATAGGTCTAGCCTGTAGACAGCGGCATCAAAGGCAAAGACGCCGCACAGATGTTATGGTGAGTGAATACTGTAAAAGCAATGTACTCTTGTCATGCAGCTGGAAACACACACACACACTTGGCAGGGCTGGTAATCGAACTTACACATTACTACCCTATCACACTACAGCATGACGCATTTACAGAATGCGCTACCGAGATTACTAAACACAGCAGACCCACAGGCATTCTACTAGTTGCGTGTCACCATCTGCAAAGGCAAAGACGTCAGCAGGATATATCTGTGGTGTGAAGTGTCTAAAAGCATAACCTGAGTCCCCAGGTGGACGGGAGCATGCACACACACACACACACACACACACACACACACACACACATTTAGCAGTCCTGGGAATCGAAATTACACCTAACTACCCTATCACACTACAGCATGATGCATTTACAGAACGCGCTACCGGGATTACTGAACACAGCACTCCCAGAGGCATACTTCTAGGTGGGTGACATCATCCGCAAAGGCAAAGACGCTGATAGGGAATGTATGTGTTGTGAGGCATGTAAAAGCTTGACTGTGTCCCCTGGCAGCTGGAAACATACACACACACACACACACACACACACACACACACACACACACACACACACACACACACACACACTCACTTGGCAGGGCCGGGAGTTGAACATACACCTAACTACCTTATCACACTACAGCATTATGCATTTACAGAATGCGCTACCGAGATTACTGAACACAGCACTCCCAGAGGCATACTTCTAGGTGGGTGACATCATCCACAAAGGCAAAGACACTGATAGGGAATGTATGTGTTGTGAGGCATGTAAAAGCATTACTGTGTCCCCTGGCAGCTGGAAACACACACAGACACACACACACACACACACACACACACACACACACACACACACACACACACACACACACACACACACACACACACACTTGGCAGGGCCGGGAGTTGAACATACACCTAACTACCTTATCACACTACAGCATTACGCATTTACAGAATGTGCTACCGAGATTACTGAACACAGCACTCCCAGAGGCATACTTCTAGGTGTGTGACATCATCCGCAAAGGCAAAGATGCCGATAGGGAATGTTTAGAGAGTGAGCAGTCGGAAAGCATATTACTGTCTCAAGGTAGACATAGACAAACACGACAGTGCTGTCATCAGGCCAACTAAATATCTACAGAGCACTACAACACTAAATAGATAAGGGATGCGCCACAGACAGTACACCCTTCGAGACAGCAACCAGTGTGTTCAATGTAGGCATCCATCGTGACATTGAAAATGGACATCTGTTGCCTGGATGACCACCATGGCTATACAGGATGTCAATGGCCATGCCCACACGCTTAGTATCACACGTCTGTTTGGAATGTACTATGTGTCCATCTACACAATGGCGTACTGGGCATGCTCACACACTTAGCAGTTGCAAAGGGCCGTCTGGCATGCACACGGAGTGTAATCATGGAAGGGTGCAGTTTGGAATGTACTGTGTGTCCATCTACACAACGGCGTACTGGGCATGCTCACACACTTAGCACTTGCAAAGGGCCATCCTGCATGCACACAGAGTTTAATCACGGGAGGGCGCAGTGTGGAATGTACTGTGTGTCCATCTACACAACGGCGTACTGGGCATGCTCACACACAGCAGTTGCAAAGGGCCATCCTGCATGCATACGGAGTCTAATCATGGAAGGGCACAGTGTGGAATGTACTGTGTGTCCATCTACACAACGGCATACTGGGCATGCTCACACAGCAGTTGCAAAGGGCCGTCTGGCATGCACACGGAGTGTAATTACGGAAGGGCGCAGTTTGGAATGTACTGTGCATCCATCTACACAATGGCGTACTGGGCATGCTCACACACTTAGCAGTTGCAAAGGGCCATCCTGCATGCACACGGAGTTTAATCATGGAAGGGCGCAGTGTGGAATGTACTGTGTGTCCATCTACACAACGGCGTACTGGGCATGCTCACACACTTAGCAGTTGCAAAGGGCCATCCTGCATGCACATGGAGCCTAATCATGGAAGGGCACAGTGTGGAATGTACTGTGTGTCCATCTACACAACTGCGTACATGGACTGTACTGTGTGTCCATCCACACAACAGCATACTGGGCATGCTCACACACTTAGCTGTTGCAAAGGGCCGTCTTGCATGCAGATGGAGTGTAAACACGGAAGGTCTCAGATTGGACTGTACCGTGTGTCCATCTACACAACTGTGTACATGGACTGTACTGTGTGTCCATCTACACAACAGCATACTGGGCATGCTCACACACTTAGCTGTTGCAAAGGCCTGTCGTGCATGCAGATGGAGTGTACACACAGAAGGGCACAGTACAGAAGGGCACAGGAAGGTATAACTGTCCTCACGCACAGGACTGTCACACATGCAGTGACCTCTACACACACAGCTGCCATCACAGCTGTCACAGGCGCAGGTCACACACGTACACACTGCAGTGTACACTGTAGCTGTCAAGTCAGCACCATGTCGTCGGTGCAGCACTACACAGCCTTACAGTACCACGACACCATGTGACACATGACCACTGGGCTGTACAGAGGTGTACACCAGCTGTGCAGAGTACACATGTACCAACAGGGATCCAACAGGTGTTATGCATTGCAATGATATAAGTATACATGCACAGGTCAGCTCAAGACATACCACGGCCCTTACACAGCTGTGACACCTGACTGTTGCTGTACACCAATGAACACACATCTGGATATAACATACATGTGATTGTGTGGATGTGTGCATGGACTGCACACACAACACATACATACATAGCCTGTGATGTACCTTGTGCATAACAGTGGCCTAATCAATGCTGCACACGCGAATGGAAGGTGGGCCCATGCCTGTTGAATGCTCACACTACAGGGGGTAGCTATGTTGACCAGGACACATACCCTTGTACTGGTCGCCTGTGACACCCGTGATATCATACCACAGTCCATGTGTTATGTATGTCAACACACATGTCCAACAATAGCAATGCATACAAACATGGCAACAGGAGACACATGTGACATCTGTACTGTGCATGCAGCAACCATGCATGTGCAGTGGTGATGTCCGTAACATAGTTGCACCTACCTATGACATGCAGTCGCAATGCAGACCCATCATTGACACCTGTATACGGTGAAATACAAACAGCACATATGGAGGGATGTGTGTACATAATGTGGTGTACCACCTGTGTAGATGTATGTGTGCAGGGGGTGGCTCACAGTTGTGTCACACACCATCCTATCATGCCATGTGCAAACAGTACGCTATGTCACTGTTACGTGATGGTGCTGACATAATGCATACACAGCGGTCAGGTCTTACCAACTATATGTCACATGGCACCTGTAACACCTACAACCTCCCGTGTGCATATAGCAGCACATTTGCCAGATATAGCATTGGTACACATAATGCAATCAATACCGCTGCATGTCTATCAAATGTGTCATCATATGGCAGGTGTATCATTCCCAGTACTGCCATGTGTGTCTGAATGTGTGACAAGAGATGCCACATATCGCAGGGAATATGTCCCAGTTGTTACACATCCTTGTACACCGTTGTAGAGATCTGTACATACATCAGTGTGCGAAGCATGATGTCGGCCGGTGTGGTATATCGCACACGTCGGCTGTCCGTATACACATGTGTGGTCACCACAGTGTGTGTGTGTGTCTGTATGTATGTCTGGTGCTTGGTGTGAGGGTGTATGCTAATATACCATGAGAAATGATCACTAACCCCACGTGGTGACTAACCCATAATGGTGATGCATTGCACTACCCTGTTGATGCCATAGGTCCCAGCCATACTGGCTACCTGTGCATGTTCCTTCTCTGTGACACATTGTGTGGGTGCATAGTACTGTGAGGGTGATGACCACATAGGCAAGGGTCCCCACCTGCACACTATGGAGTGTGCATTATAGTGGTGTACACCCCGTGAATGTGGCCATGTTCCCGTATTGTTACAGGGTCCTACTGCTGCACAGTGTGGCCTCCAGCTACCGAGTGACACCTCACAACATCATTGGCCAGACCGCTGTGTACAACCCCTGCACCATGTCACCATACCTGTAATGTGTCCTGCTATGTATGTCACATCTCTGTCCAGTGTAGCCTGTGGCACTGACCACATGGTCAGGTGCAGTATATGTGTGGACATCTGTGTCATGTTGGTGTTTCCAACAGTCAGGTTGAGGGTACATGTAGCATGCTGATATTGCCAGATGTGCCTGTGAGTAATCCACAGTTACACGTGGGGGACTGCAAACACTGCTACCTGTAGGCACATGCAAGTACACCATAGGAGGGAACCAGGGTATCACAACCAACATGGTGCTACAGATGTAACCGAGACACATACCTGCACTACATGGTATGACCGGTGCATGCTGACAGTACACAACCTATGTCACATACACATCTCTCAGTATTCACACACAACCACTGCAACATACACATCCCTCACTATGCATACACAGGTAATATTACATACACCTCTCACTATGCTGTTCACCCTGTGCATCAGAATATTTATGCATAACCCTGCATCGATGATGTGGATGACAGGGATGCGGCACAGGCTTCATCATATGCACAGGGTGATATGTTTGCCAGGGGCATAGGCTGCACCAATGGATAACATCATGTGTGTGTGTAAGGGCCGGTGAGTTGACTGGACATGTCTGTGCAGAATGCATGTGGATGTTGTGGAGCCCTACAGTTGTGTTTGCTGTGTGTGTGTATGTGTGTACACAGTTCTGCCATTTGTGAGGCCTACACGGGGTATAATTGATAGCTCTAGATTGTACAGAGCAGGTTGTACAGCTCACTGTGTCCGTCCATGGCCACGTGACCTGTGCCTGCCTGGGGTTGCACGGGCACTACCAGGTGGAGGTACAGAGTGGCTACTGTCTGACGACACATGTCCGCTGGAACCGTGTCCCCACTGAGAACGTCCAGGGCCACGTCCACGTAGCCTGCTGTGTCCTGGTGTTGACAGCACAGCACCAGCTGCAGTGCTACTGCTACCGGCACTATGGGAGTGGGCATGTGAGGTGGCACGCTCACGTCGACCTACACTAGGTGGTGTTGCCGGCCTACATCCACGTGGCCTACGCCTCACTCCTACCAGATGTTCCAGCACAGACAGCTCCCGCTCGTGGATTGCCATGCCTCAGTCAAGGATTCCGACCATTTTACCTAATCGCCTATCCAGAACATTAGCAATATGCTGTTGAGCATTTGCCAATGCCTGGATTTTGTCATTTAGGGTATGGATAGCAGCCCTCTCCAGCCTCTGCCCTTCTCTGTTCTGCTGTTCAGCACGTGCCTGTGCCGCCATTACAGTCTGGAACATGCATCTGGTGATATCAGCTGCTGCGCTCTGTCCTGCAGGTGCATGTCTGCCAGAGGTCCTCCTACGAGCAGCACCAGCCACATGCCTGTGTGGCACATCTGCAGTCATTACACTGACACCATGGTGTGTAGACACACCTTCTGTAGCCACCACATGTTCGTGTTCCACGCTAATACACGCTGACTGTCCTTCCTCTATGGTCACTGGTGATGCGGTATGTGTTGGCAGCAGAACTGTGTGCGGGGAAGAGGGGGACATAGCTGGGATGGTAACCATTGGCACAGATTCAGCCCCTGACAAACCTGCCTGTACCTCATGCATATGTTCATCACCGCTAGTATCTGTGGGGACACTAACATCAGATGGACCGCAGGAGGGTAACGCACCTACATCACCTGTGAATGCAAAGAAATACTGTAAAGTACAATAGACACAGACACACACACACACACACACACACACACACACACACACACACACACACACACACACACACACACACACACACACACACACACACACACACACACACACACACACACACACACAGACACACACACACAAACACACACAGACACACACACAGACACACACAGACACACCATACATGTGATTTGTCAGATGGCATGCAGCATGCTTGCGATACAGCAGAGGGCATGCAGCTCAGACATTAATAGTGTTAGTAAGCATACCTCCCTGGGATGCACACTACAGCAAGCAGGTGTCATATCAGTAGCCATGCAGTTCCCACAACCATGGTAGTATGCATGCATCCCCGTGATACACCATGTGGCCCAGACAAGGATAACAGTACACATGGCTGACGTGACCTTGACATGTAATCTGCTGACATGTGCATTAACATGCATACATGTCTGACACAATGGTGTCCTGACACATGTACAGCATCATAATGGGCATCACAATGCAGTGTTGTGTGTATGCCCTACAGATAGAATGCATGTTTAGCAAATGTGCATGAGCATGGGAGGGTAGTGTGAGCCGTCTACATTGCTATGCAGTGTGAAGTACAGACACTGTGCCATTGCATGGCATCATGAGGCATCTATGTTGCTGTAGAATGCATAATATGTACACATCGCATAGCCATAACTGCAACACAGTCATGATGTTCAACAAATCGTATATGGTAGACTTCAGTGACACCTCCAGTAGCTGTGCACAGGCTTTTAGGTTGTCCAGTGTACCACATCAACTGTATAATCAGTCAACTAAGGCTATAATTGGACCATGCGTGGACAATGTGCAACAGGGTGTATACACATCCCAAATACTGTGTGGCTACATGTCTCTGGCCATCCCCCATGGCCATGTGTGCACATGTGTTGGCCAATTGTGTGTGATGGGCATCTATCTCACATGTCTGTGTTGTCCCATATGACATACACCCATAAATGTCAGATATGTCACAATCCACAGGGCTATGCAGACAACGGGTTGTATGTTTGGTATGTGGGGTATAGGTCATGCGATAGTGTGACAATATTGCAGACAGAACACTACATGTCTGGGACATGTCAGGTGGCACATCACAATGTGTGCATCCAATGCAGGGGCATATGACACAATGGTGACACCTGTGGGCTGCCCATATCACAGCTCACTGTGTGGTACTGTGTGCATACCACACATGTTGTTCCAATGCATACTACCTATGCCTCCATTGTAGAACACCTCCACCGTTGTATGCACAGCTGACCACACATGTTGCAATGACAGGTACTGTGGTTTCAAGTCGGTGTATCATTACGTTTGTATATATTGCACATGGGTGGCCTGTGTGAATGAAGGGTGGTGCGACCTGCATATCGTGACTGGAACAAACATCAGGTGTGCAAGTGTTAACTGGCCACATGGCAAATAGATCTACACTGTAACATGCCTGATACTGATGACAGTCTCACCTGCAATGGACTCATGTCTGTGCGGCACGCCAGAGGTACCTGTATAGGGGTGACACACCAGTATGAACATTATCCATGACTGTATGACAGCCACAGGTTGCACTGTGCATGTGAACACATTCACCTGTGTAATAGCATATAGTATGCACATGTATGCATACACAATGTAGCATACTGTAGTGTGCAGCATGTGTGTCCACATACCTTGCATATGTTGTTACTTTACATAACGTACAGTGACACATGCAACTACATGGGATATAATAGCCATATGTGCAGTACTGACTTACCAGGCAACTCCAGGCTCATTGGTTGGGAGACACCCACCTCCATTATGGCAGCTAGTATTTCTGGATTCTGTTCCCTGGGTGTCCTCAGACTGGCCAGTAGCTCCTTGGTGTGTGTGAGTAGGGGCTGGGTTGGTGGCCCACCACCTGTTCCACCTTGTTCCCTGGTGATTGCAGTGGCACGCTGTTTTGCATGTCGTGTCAAGTCCGTGCAGTGTCTGCGCACCTGCTGGTAGGTGCGGTTATGGCCACCCACATCGTTCACCCTCTTGCGTAGATCCTGCCACAGGTCATCCCGCTGCTGGGCATGCTGTGGCACATGGCTGACCAACAAGTCATAGTTGTCATGGAGCTGTGGGATGAGGACATCATCCTCCTGGCTGGTGTATGCTGGGAGGCGTGTACGGGGCATTATCTGTAAGACATAATGATGGTGACAGGTCACATTTTCAGAGATGTACAGAGATACTGCTGCACATACATTTCTATGACATCTACTACATCTGCACAGTTATCTTTACAAAGCATCATGACACTGACACAACTGACGTGTTTGTGTCACACATGTCACACCCATTATGCATTGGATATCATCACCATATATGTGCGTCACCTCATTACAGTGTTCATACTCCATGTAAATGCTGTCTTGCTGTGGGCATGTCTATTTGCCTGCACTTCTGTTCTTACCTATCTGCACATGCCTGGATGTGTCCACGGTACTACTGTTGACCTGGATGCTGTGTATATGTCACATATCAACACAGACACATCCGTAATGGACTTGAGCAGTGACAATGCACGCATACGCATGGACACCTGTACATGCATGTGTTTTGCCATATACATCTACACAGCACTGTACAACTGTTCAACATCCTGCCACCAATCACCTGTATTGCACATGTGATAGACATGGGACAATGTCTAGTCAGACGACATTTGCAGGGATGGTTATCAACCATAGCATGTGCGGGCACAGTTTCCAACCTGTAACAGACAGCCATTGTGCCACGGCAAAGTGCATCAGTGCCACATTACTGATCCAGTCAGTTGATAGTACATCTACCATGCGGCCATCACACCATGTATGACTGGGATGACATGTTCAGCTTTGATGGACAGGGTTGCATGGTATGGCAGGAGTATGTCACATATATGGCACAGGGATCTGTCCAGCCTGTGGTGATCCTAGTATTAGGACAGTGGCTGTCCATGACATATGTCTTATAGATCAGGATATGGACATGTAGCATGTCAATCATCATGGTGTAGCAAATGTCCTTCTGCAAGGTAGAGAGCATGCTGCATAGTGGAGGTGAGGATTGTGAAGGCTGGTATCGCACATCCATGCATAGCCATTACCCCTTACAGGTGGTATGTGATCCAATATTGGTCACCACAGTGCTGTATATGCCTGTCCAGTGATCTCCATGCTCATGGATGGCACCCTGACATGACATGGGTACCTCATATGACTACCTAAGGGGCCTGGAGACGTCACCATATCGGGAGGTGCACTGCACAGCACCATCCCTTACACAGTGTCCATAATGTTGACCACAGCCTAGGTAGCAGTTTATGGGTACAGGGATGTTCACCTAGCAGTGACACTGCTGGTATCATCCATCAGACTGTGCACATATGTCACACACCTCACCCACACAGCCCATTCTGTATGTTGTTCACAACACTGACACAGCTATACTGATAGGTCATGGCCATTCACAGCCTTACATACACAGATGCCTAACATTTGTCTGTGTGGTATGGGCTACAATGAGGGTGGGGTACAACACATTAACCCTGTTCTACTGTAGCTGGCACTGGTGTGCTGTGCACATGTCACTCTTGCACCTTTTGTAGTTGTGAGTCTGTCAACAGGCCACTGGTGGAACACTCCTGTGACATGCAAAGGTATTTGTAATTAAATATCCGTGCTGTCTTGTACATCTGTACTGCTAACATCTACAGTGCTAATGGTTCATGGACATGCACACCATACTCAGCAGGGTTATAGTGCGGTGCCACCCTAAGTGACTGTCATCACCACTTGTGGGTTGATATTATCCAACACCCTATCTGTATTGTATGGTCATGCTAGGCACTTGTTCAGAACTTGTGAGCATGTCATGAGCTACTGATTACTATAGCACCCATTCCACACCATTTCCCACAGGTACACTGGCTGTCCTACACTTCCCAGCTTGCTTATGGTACAACAGCTGTTGTACACATAACGCACATATCCTGTGGGACATGGTTGTATATACAGGCATGTCCAACTGTCATGTACCAGTGCTACTGCCTGTCTATATGAGGGATATGTCGTACATGTGGCAATAGAGCAATTGTCTCATGTACACATTCAATGCTCACCTCCCAACATACGGCACTACAGCCTGTGGGGGATGCACTTCTGCAGCCGTTCTGGGGGCATAGCTCTCAGGTGTACCTCATTACGAGGAACGTACCTCATTTGGGGTTCTAAAAGGTGCATGTCCCTCAAGGTTTCTCATTGGAAGGGTCTGTCACACATTCATTGTTGTATATTGTTTACCTGCTAGCCATGGCTAAATAGATGGGAATCATATTAATTCATTAGAATATCTTTTTTATACGTAAAACCAGCCTATTTTAGCCATCATATGCCCTTCCTAGTTGAAGCTGTTAGTAAGCCAGTTGTAAGTGTTCCACGTTTTGCCCATTTGTCACACAGTATGAGGGCTACTGTTCCTCAGTTTGGGGCCAGGAGGTTGACAGCTATGGCTGGGGGTAATGCTGTCACCAACCCTGGCTGCACCTGACAGTCATTTGGGGATGTGTAACATTTGCAACACACCCCACCCATCACATAGTCTCACATGATCTACAACACTGGCCATACCTATGAGGACAACTTGTGCAGTATGTCTCCATACTCACTGTAGGCACCAGAGGTAGCCCCCATCATGGAAGACAACATCACCAGCTTATAGCCCACAGACTCATGTGTGCCCATCACATACAGCCAATAGTGGGTTATAACATTCACAACACACCAGTCATAGATGACTCTGTAGGGAGTCACACTGGAGTTCCACACAGCAGGCAACACAAGGCATTAGTCGCTTACATCTTGCTGTCAAGTAACTGCTTCTGCAACATAACCTATGCACCCATGCCACACCTCACCAGGTACGATATGACTGTCATTCTCCATGTTAGTGTGACTGCCCTGTGATGCCACTTCACAGACTACATGTGCAGGGACATGCAATAGCTCACCAGTCTTATAGCCCTGAGGGTGTGGGCCAAGCCCTGGGGAGCATTTTGCATTCATCCGGACACGATACCACTGTACAATGACCGACTGTGTCACTTCAACAGTTGCCTATGCTCCTATTGTCATTCCACAGGCATCTGGTATCTGTCCGCTATGACTGACCTGGTCAAACACAATGCTGTGGCACAGATGACTTGCACCTGTCAGCCCTGGGAGTACAGCTCACATGTAAGGCTCTTGCTGCGTCTATACTGCCTGTCTTGCACAGTTTCCAATAACTGTCACCGGCAGGGTGGTAACTGGCAGGCACGACATGGGGTCATGTGACACAATGCTTGCATCTTCCTCTGTGACGCACGCAGGCAAGGCACACCTTATAATGCACCACTCAAACACCTCTGCAGTGACTGGGACCTGCCTCTAGGCTCTGCAGAGCACACCTGCAATGACAGGTTATAGACAGACCATACCTTTCAGGCACATACCTGGACTGGCACACCCACAGCTGAGGGGTTCCCATATCCCACTATGTTTTGCATACATCCTGGCAAGTTACTTAGCACAATGCATCAGAGGTGCTCCACGTGCAACTAACTGTGTCCGGGACCGCAATACACATTGTAACAAGCGACGGAGTCAACATCATACCCCACGGGTAACATACCTTCTATGTTGGTATAGTGGACAGTGGGCCTCAGACAGCTACTACTGATGTGTGACTGACACTACCCCACACTTCCCTGGGATAGCCACTCATGTACCGACACATCCATGAGTCATACCCTCCGCTCTGCTGGATCAACCCATACACACAGCCTCCAAGACCTACAATACCCTTGGCATGAACACTACCACCATGTGACTGGTGTGACACACCTGGGTTTATCCCCTCATTGGTGGATTCCAAACATATGCTAATTGACCTTGTTAGCCACATCCCAGCAACACACCCATCACAGCATACACAGTACACGAGTACTACAACACCTACTACAGACGTCTGCTGACAGCGGTTGTTAACATCATGACACCCGTGCAGATGGACAATGCACATACAAATGCTGACACATACCCCAGTGCACTTCATTAGCATGTACACAACTGCATGGATCATGCTATTCCACACAGAGCCATGATGGTACACACCAGATAACAGACGCCACTCTGGTGGTCATGTTCCATGGACATATGATGTACAACAACAGGTGTAGGCTGTTGCACAGTGGTGTACATTCCCATGTGTGGGGTGGCTCACTTGTCAGCCGTGGTGGGGCCACAGGGTCCCTCATCACATACTCCAAGACTAGCTACGTAAACATGACTGCCACACATTCCGGGGTGTACCACCAGGCATTATGGTGGTATGTCAGTAGTCGATGGAAACACCCACATCTGCTGTCACATACAACAGTCACTCAGGAACATTGCAGACCCAGGTGTTGTTGGCAACATGCTGGAGGATGGATTCAATGCTGACATTACACCCTCTCACTCACTACAGGGCCGCAATCCATACATGAACATTGTGGTGTCCCTGGGGTCACACCTACACAGTACTGACCTACACTCTATATGTCCTGGGACACTGGCCCCATGTCACCTTCCAACGTCCCAGACTGTGATGTCCACCAACCTCTGAATTACATGTCTCCCCACTAGGCCACCATATTCAGTAATAGCCTTGTTTCAGACATTGTAGCCCCTGAATGGCACACAGCAGCATTTATCACACTACACACAGGTGGCACCACATTGCACGAGTGGGACTATAGTCCTACACACCTGACTGGACTGTTCTGCATGGCTATGGGGCACATCATCAAGGACGTCATTCACAGAGACATCGTTGGGCTCCCATCCTTTGCTGCCACCCGGGTTGTGCTTGTTAGGGCCAGACCATGGCCCCTACACATGGTGGACTCCTTTCATACCATTACCAGGGCAGTTGCTGATGGTACAGGAGTCCGCACATCCTACATTGTCCTCTCATTGCCTTTCAGCACCATTCCCCATTCTGGTATTCTCAACATACACATCCACCTGCACATCGTACCCTGTGTCTCAGGATGTTATGCTATGTGGCTCATGGACAGGACACACAGTGAGGCCAGCATACCATAGTACCTACTACATTTCAGGTACATTTGGCATACCAAGGTCCTCAGTCATAGGGCCCCTCATGTTCAGTATATGCTTCCCTGCGGAACAGGCTAGCACAGGGGACTTTCCCTGCCTAGCTTTCAAACCCCTGCATACCAAGCGCCATGATTGCTCCACCAGCTGTTACTGACTCCAACCATACGGTTGTCGCTGTGACAGATATATAATATGACTATCATGGCATCAAGCTGCATGACACAAGGTGCATGCACATCACCTTTGCATTACACCATTCACCCACTGACTATCACATGGATGGTAGTCCCCTACATACATATCACATTGTACATGTTTGCAGTACACACATATGTCGCACCCACTCCTGTGGTTACCGTTTTGCCACTGTGGCATGGATATCCTTCTACGTGGCCACACCTATCTGTACTGGGTGTGTAGCTGGTACATAGACACCCATTGTACCTCTGAACTCAAGACATATACACACATTCAAGGGTACACCACCCCATTTAGGTTGTACCTTACACAACAGCTACAGCTTTACATGCCACAACATTAACACGCCATGATGTTTACTGACAGTTTAAATATGCACTATGGACACCATATCTGTACACATTTGCATACTACATACTCAGGAGTGACCTCTGCTGATCAGACAGGGCCCATGTCCACAACATTATTAATGGATATACTCCTCATACGCGACATAAGCAGAGGCCACTGTGAGCAACATGGTCATGGATATGTGCACACACACCACAATGAGTGGGATGTGCTTGTGGGTTACATTCCCAAACCGGACACTCACCATGCTTTGGAACATAAGTCCTATGTACATCACACAGGGGCACTCAGTAGCACTGTTCATGTGATACCTCCCTTGGTGGTTGGGAGACACATGTAGGCCTGGGATCACTGCAGTGGCTGTACTGTGCAGAGGTGCAGGTGAAACCTGGCTCTGCTGTTCACAGGACACTACCCTAGAGAGGTGCCACTAGTGTGAACACTGTAGTTGTGCTTACACATGGACTTGCCAGACTGCATAGTACCCCACTATGCACCTGTGAAGCTATTACATGTCCTTTGTGCATGGTTACTTGGTAGCCCTTCCATTTAGATTAGCTATCATGCTATTACTATGTCCCATACCTACAGGCCATATGTATCCTGCTATTGTACATACCAATAGACGATACCTGTGGTATGCATGATATGCCTGTTATGCTGTGTAGAATATCTGTCATATCTACCTATAATACTATACATTACACATACTTCACATAGTATCCCATAATGCAAAGCATACTTGCACAGCGGGACTACCTTACATATGTCATTAACGTTATATGCCCATACACATGCGTGCTGTGACAGTATATCAACATATACTATCCCCTGCTATGGCACATCCTTGTTGGACATACCCTACCATTGACGGCGGGTTGTATGGCATTGTTCTGTTTAACGCCCTCATGTAGCATCCCTTGTGGTGTCTGTGCTGTGTACCTTGTGTCCCACTGCTGGACGCACAGTTTCTACAAGCGTTAGTATGCTCAGCAAGACATCACTACATAAATACCTTTCCCCACTTTATGCATTGCGGACACGTTTAATTAATGCAAACCAGGCTATACATACAGTAAAACTAATTAATACAGATCATGCTATACATAACCTTACATATCGGGCATTCTACATACCTTGTTGTCGTTACGGCATTTCGTTTCTATCTCTCTCACAGTGTTTCAAGTGGTATTTGGTATGAGCATACGGTTTGAATGTCTGGCAAGTCAGCCTTATATACGTCGATACCTGTAACATGTGGATTCATCCTGCCAATTGGTGTTCCTGAGTGACTAATTACTTGCATATCAGCTGTGCAGCTACTCCATTTGCCAATTACGTGGCAACAGTGGGGTATAATTGGATTCTCCACTTGGGCATTGCTTATTTGCTCTACCTTCGGGAAGACAGTCTGTATTGCGTTTTGTTATGTGTAACTGCAACTGCTATGCAAAGTATAGTTTGGATTCATGTCCCCCGTGGATTGTGTGTGACTGGTAGAGTATTTGGTTCAACATGTGGGTGTACCTGTCATCCCAACGTCTGATAACGGAGTATTGCAAACAAAACCTGTAACACGGCTGTTTGTTCCATTATACAACGCCTGCAATTTTGCATGACGCCTTTTATTGTGTCTCTCACACAGTATGTTGAGGGTTCTGCAGATGCAATTGACTGACTGGATGTTTGTGCTGCTATTACAGTCTGTATTGCTTTAGTTTCTAGTGTGGTGGATGTCGGTGGGTGTACGTAGCATATACAGGTTTGTGGGCCTTGCATTTCTACATAATCCGTATATATGTGTGTGGGCTCCGTCCCTAATTAGAGAGCTAACAGTTAGTAGACTTACGTTACGGGATTGTACATTGGGCCATTGTTAATTGGTTTCTATATCGTCTGCAGGTGAGCTTGCTACTTGTATACCTCCATAATTGCAGCGATATATCAAGGGATATGTGTAAGTGACAGCTATCCCTTGTATTTCTGTCCCAGATATTTGCAGTCATTGTGGTTGTGTTGTTAAAAGAGCCTATTTGCCATGGGTTGCCACCTTTTCATATGGTCATTGTTTGACACTTGTGGGACACACAGTGGTGTTTACAGGCCAACACGTAACTACGGTCAGTACACAGGTTAGCACATACTTTTATCCTCACTACATACCTATTGTTGTGTGACTTTGGCTACTTATCATATTGCATGTAACATTTACGTTTCTTACATGCAGGCATAACTATTAAATACGACTGTTACATTATATATGGGACATATTTATGTCCTACCATCTCGGACATTTGCTCTTTGTACTGTTTTATGTCAGGACACACCTGCCCAGGGTGGGGCTGTCCCTCCTACTGTGGGACAGGTAGTAACCGCATGCCTACGGCTAGCTATACCCACACCTACCGTACTGATCTGCCTCTGACTTGGCACTAACAAACACATGTTGCGGACACACACACACACATTACAGTCACACAGATATGCACACGGCACCCTCAATGCACACTTACACAGACTACGGCACTCACAGACACAGTTGAACACAGTACCTACGTGGACCGCGACACCGACAGCGGTGACTAACTGTCCCTTCATATCATCATACTATTACTCGCGGATGTACTGTTCCGGTACTGTGTTCTATCGGTCTGTCAGCCTCGTGGTTATGCATGTCAGTATGTTACACATTCCATGGTTGGCGGTATCCTATTTATTTGTACCTCAAAGGTGTTATGAATGTCGTTGAACTATCTATTATATTTGCAGATATCGCTGAATCCATCTATATCACCATATATCCCTCTATTGCCCTTTCTATCTGTATTATATATATGCATATGTGTACATATATATATATATATATATATATATATATATATATATATATATATATATATATATATATATATATCTGGCAGGGAACGTGACAGGCACACAGCACCACCATATGCTGTAAGGCTCATGTACTGTTCAGGTGTTGGCATTCTGTGTTCCACTGGCTGTTGTGTTTACAATGTTTGAGGGCTGCCTATGTAGGAGTCACACACACTGGGCCACCTATACATTACAATTTACAGGTGGTCATGTTTGTGTGCCATGCATTTTACTGTTTGTGCAGGTGTAGAGGTGTCAGTCCGTAGGGGCCTACACTGTCAGAGTATGTGCTATACGTTCCCTCTTTGCCAAGCCGTAGGCATATTGGGCACGCCTCCATCTGCCTACTGGGGCTGGCAAAGTGTGTTCATGGTCTGAATCCCTCTGTGCCTGTAATGGCCTTGGCAATTGCGGTGGGCTATGAGGGCCTTCACCATTTTGTCCCTGCTGCAGCTGCTTCTGCAGGATCATATTACGTAGCATGGCACATACTATGATGATGTGGGCACACGTGCCTGGAAAGTACTGCAAGGCTCCACCAGATGTATCCAAGCACAGGAACTGTGATTTCAGCATCCCGAACACACGCTCTATGAAGATTCTGGTTTGTGCGTGTGCCTCATTATGGCATTCTTGCATGGGTGTGTGTGCATTTCTGATGGGAGTCATCATCCACGGCTCCAGTGCATAGCCAGCATCCCCCAAGAGATGGCCATGTGGCATGTACCCCCTGACAAATACCAGATACAGCTGTGAGGCATGCCAGATATGGGAGTCATGGTAGCTTCCAGGGCTGCCAGCACACACATCCATGATAATGCCCTGGGCATTGCACATGACCTGGCAGTTGATGGAGTGGAATCCCTTGCAGTTTATGTAGCACCTACCCTGCTCACCTGGTGGTGACTTGATTTGTATGTGCATGCAGTCTATCGCACCCAGTACCTCCGGGTATTGTGCCACATGGTGGAAGTGGCGCATATTGCTGGCCTACTCCTCCTGAGTTCTGGGGAAGTATATCTGTTCATTGGCATGTGGTAACATGGCATCCAGGAACTGGTGTAGTACCCTGGATGCTGATGCTTGTGAGATACCCATTATATCTCCAGTTGGCCTTTGAAAGGTACCTGTGGCCAGTATTCGCAGGCTTACACATACCTTTGTGTCCACTGGGATGGGTTCCCCTCTGTTGTTTCTGGTTCTCAGGCGTGGCCGGCACAGTTCCACTCTTTGCTTTAAGATGTCCCTATCCACCCTGTAACGCCCTACTATCTCCAGGTCATGTAGCCCCTGGTAGGTTACCCTTGGTCTGAACACTCTCCTTCTCCTCCGAGGCCTGCGGTGGTTGTCGGCATCATCCTCCACAACACCGTCAGTCTCGAACACATGCTGATGAATCACAACTATGGCAGCTCCCAACATGTACATTTTAGAAGTTCCCCGTGTGTTTACTCCACTGGTGCTGTGTTTGGGAATACACAGGTGTGTGTTGGGTGCTTTCACACTTTACACTATTGTGCTGTGAACACCAATGATGTCATAGGGTGTGTATGTACGATCGTAGCTACAGGTTATCTTATGTGTTTTACTGCCGGAACTACTATTGTGGTGCCTTTGGTGTTGAATTACATTTGCCAGCCATGGATTACCTCTTGACCTTCCCTTTACATTTCTGCATGTTGCACCTACCATTTTCTGGTGTGCATCCTGCAGCCTACTTTCATTTGTACTTTCCTGGACCTGGCATATCTTGCGTTATGTGTGCTACTGCCGGTCTGCTGTCGGTTTGCTTTGCTCTGCTGTGTCAGGTCTCCTATCTTTGCAATCCAATACCTCTCCTCCTTTCTTTGCATTCCAATGCCTCCCCTATCCTGTTTTTCAGGTTTCTGCAAGCAGACTTGTCAGCTGCCGTCGATTGGCCTTCGTGGGTTGATTGGTGTTGATTGCTCATTAGTACTCCAATTAACCTACTTCCGCATTTCCTTCTTTTCTTCCCCTGACCTTCCTGTTTCTGCTATTGTTTGTGGCACGTGCATCTGATTACTGGGTTTCGGGCACATTTTCATCCTCGTACACATGCGCTTTTGGGCACCATGTGTGCTCTCAGCTAAACGATTCCTCCCCACCCTCATCCTGCATCTTTGCTTAGCAACGGACAGGCCAGATTTGCATTGCTCCAATGTGCTTACTGCTACGGTGGCACACCCTTCTGCTGATGTTATGTATCTCCTCTGAGCCACTCCTCGGTGTTATACCGCTGCGCCGTATGGTACAACCTTCATCTGGCGGGACATTTGCGATTCAGTATTATCTGCCTCATTTGCATGGCATTAACTACTAATTCATAGTTACTGCGGCAAACACTATCACAGGCCCTTAGCAACCCTTGCACCTTGGTTGTGGTGTTCCATGCCTACCATTGTGTATTATGCTGTAAACCTGATTTCTATTACGTTGTGATTTTATGACATTTTATATAATTTCTTTATGTTACAGCTTCCGCACACATGCCCTGCGGTTGTGCTGTGCGTTACTGTGGACATGACATTAAATGTTGTTATTTACGTGTTGTGCATCTTTTATTACGCCATTGGCTGTGTATTTCACCATTGGCATATGTTAACATTGTGATACCTGGGTCTGGCCCTCTTCCATAGCTCTGATGTTCTGTTTGGGAAAATGTAAACCGTGTTTTTTGGTTTACATTTCCGTGGGCTTACGCTACGCCTGCACCACTTCATGAATCGCTATATGCCTTCATTTGCATGGTGCGACACTGCACATGGGGTGATTAGCATACCTACACCGGGGGCTGCGCAGTTCTGGCGTACGCCAGTAGTGCACGTGGAATTAGATTGTACCTGAATCACTCGACGGCCATATTTGGCATTATACCGCCTACGCTATGCCTGTGCCTGGCGCAAGCTTCATGAATCCCGGGGGCTATCTTTTGCAGATTTCTCACATATAGCTTTGAAAAAAAAGAAAAATAAAGTTTCTTCTGTTTTCAGAGGCATCAGTGATGAACCTTGACCTAGATTTTCTTCAGGACACATCAAGGCAGAAATAAGCCAGCATTTTGACATAAATGGAAACTCTCTTTTTTTCTTAAGCTTTCTCTAAGTGTTACTTGCTTCACAAATGACCTGTGAAAGTAATGTGTTACACAGGAACGAAGAAAACAATACCAAAAGCACTTTAACATGTCTAATTAACATTTTACTTAGATCTGGCATTCAGTTAGCCTAGCAATGCACATACTAAAAAAATATGAGCAAATAAAACACAATTCTTAATTTATATAGTCTTAAAGTTAGCAATTATATTGCTTATAATTTAATGACATTCTCCTACTTGAAGTGTTGTCTAATATTTAGAAATATACTTCTAAATTTAGTTAATTGAAATATATTGTCTTTCACTGTAAATATACTAAAACAGTAAAACGAACCATTTATATTCCTCATCATGAAAAATATTTTAGTTTAAAATATAAATGCATACTTTCCTATATTTTGAAGCTTAAAGTCCAGTACAAGCCTTTTATGTAAAGGTCAAATATATTGTTTTAGACATTAAAAAATCTGCAATCAGAGAATAAGAGTCACTTGTTTTTAAGCTTTTCAATTTTAGAAACAGTTTTCTGGGAATTCAGCACACTCTATCTATTGAGGGATGCACTGTTCCACTCCATTTCTCTGGTATTATTAAGGTTTTTTTTTGCTGTTAACAAAAGCGGATATCTTATCCAATGTTTTAAATATTTTGGTTTATTCAGAAAGAAATTATTTGATATTTGCAGGAAACTGTAAAGTGGCTTCAATATTGTTGTTTTTAAGTTCCTTGATTAGTGGTAAACAGGAATTTCTTTTTCTCATTACTTTTACTGGAATAATCATTGTCAAATCTGACTACACGTTCACCTATTTTAATAGGTGGGCTGGACCGTGCTGTTTTTAATATTTGATCTTTTTTTATGAGCTAGACGTGAACTTAATTGTAAATAAATGTGGTGGTGAGTTTTCACTCTTTGAAGTTGCTCTCAGGGATCTATGTGCCCTTTCAATTCCAAAAGATAAAGTTCCAGGTAGATTTAAAGTTTTATATAGCCAGGTTGTTAAGTTTATTATATTGTCTCTCTCTTACTTTTCAGGTTTACCTTAAGTTCAATGCTTTTCAAGTATACCATAATGTTAATGTTATATCATCTTAGTCTATTTTCTAAATCATCAGCTTTTTCTGTGAGCCAGTTATTTTGTTTTAAAAGTAATTCAGTCTGAGGTTCACCTTCAGTTATCCTTCCTTCGTGATTATTTCAAGTTTCTTCCATACTGCTGATTTCCCCACTTCATTGTTTCATCAGAATTTCTAAATGTTCCATCTTCTTTCTGGTCTCTTATTTGATACTTTCTGGTTTGGTATCCAGTCTGTATATTTTAACTAACACATCCTGCATACTAGACATTGACTGAATGTCTTTTTTAACACAAGAATCCTGAATACCATTGCTTGAGAGACTCATGCTGAAGTCTCTTTTCTCTCTTAACCAATGTGTTGAAATTCTGACAGATAAATTATGTTTTTTGAATAACTTGAAGCTACAAATCTTTCTTCTGACTATTAGTGAATGCAATTAACTGACAAGTATCTCCAGATTTTAAATCTTTGATAGTTTCTGTCAGAGAAAAGTTTTCAGTCACAGAGCATTCATTAGTTGCTGCTTAAAGTTAGCCAATGTTGCCAAGCCTGTAGTGCGGTTTTCTGTTTAGCCATCTTGACCATGCCTGTAGCATAGTGTTCTGTGTACTAGACTGCTTCAGAAATCATATGTGATGAGGGGGATTCAGACAAGTATGTGAAGGGGTAAATCAAGTCTGAAAACAGGGATATGAGTCAAAAAATAGGTACATTCTTAATGGTAAATCAGGCCAGAAAACAGGACAGCTCCTTTAAAATAAGGACAGTTTAGAGGTCTGGATCGGACAACAGCAAGCACTCCCTTATGCAATCTAAGAATAGGGACATTTCCTTATTTAGCAATAATCCATGACTTGTTGTGGGTAACACAGGATTTACCCATGGTTAGTGTGGTTCACTCATAAGGGCAAAACCTGAGTGATTAAACAACGCCAACCATGGATAACTCTTACATTACCCAAACACACAATTGGTTATTGTTTTTATACAATGCCTTTAGTTAAGAACAAAAAATGTCCTACCCTTTATAAATAATGTCATTGTATTTAAGGACTTTAGTGCTCTTCTGTTGCCTTGCAGTAGTCTGGGCATCCAAGGCATGCACTGGCATGCTCTGTGGCTGTATGGTACATTGCTGTTGCCTTTTTCTTTTTTTTTTTTTGTGGGGGGAATGCTGAGGTGTCTTTTGGGGAGTCTAAATGGTCTGTGCCTATGGGATTTTTATTAATATATACAGCTCCTTGCCTTATAATTCCTGGTCTTTTCTTCATAAAGTTTATGGTTTGCTGGCTTGTCATTAAGGTATTAAGTCACTAGACAGTGAGAGATATCTCACTTCTTTAAGCAAGAGGTTGCTAGGTATGCTGGCATGGGTCACTTCTGTCACTGAAATCTGTGAGTTTTTTTTTAATTTATCATTTTCTTTCATTTGATTCATAACTGTAGGGTATTATTTTGCAGTTCATGTTAGAAGTTTTTTTATACACTTTAAATTTTCCACTTAGCAATGTGTTAAAAGCCAGTCAGCAGAACTGTTTCCTGTGAAGAACACTGGATTTACAATGAACATGCTGAGTTGGTATATATAATTAGCAGGATTTACTAAGTACTGGACCCCCTGCTAATTATGTATATTAACTCCAAGATCACACTACAGTGGAGAAAGGGCAGGTTTTCTTATCCCTTTATTACCTATAACCAAGTATTATGTTCAAGTCCATTCATGTTGACCAGCTATGATCTTATGATGAAATTATGTACAATCATTTGGCCTTTCGCTGAAGGGATGTTTTCATGGTCTATTTACAATGAACATTCCATTCAATCCCTAAACATAGACCTAATTTGTCCAATCAAAGTCACATTTGTGTAAATATAAAATTAGTTTTATTTTATAACTGACTTTATTTACCAGTGCAAAATTTGTAGTGGTCGCATTTACATCTGTGATCCTGATCTTGTGAGTGAGCATGTAGTTATGCATTTGTTGAGGACATCCAAAGAGGAGTTATTAGCTAATTCAGTACATTTTTTTTATTTAACATTTGTTAACCAGGAAAGACCAATTTGGAACAAAGCCAATTTTTAGCAGATGCCAGGGGAGAAACACGCCAGATGCATGGGTTTGTAATGTGGGAGGAAACCCACATGAATGCAGGGAGGATATGCAAACTCCAGACAGAAGGCACCCCAGCTGAGAATCAAACCAGAGAACCTCTTGTTGTGAGGCAACAATAGTACTGCTGCACCACTGCACTGTCCATATGAACACATGACCTGTACTGACAGTTTATAATGTCACAGATTTTTTTCTTTTACTTTTAAGTACACTGAGGGGAGATTAGCTAATAAATGTATGTTACAGTTATTTATAGCAACAGTTTCAAGTTGTGCAGAAGGCACGATTGTATACTTCTATTGATTCATATCTAGAACATGATTAAATGATTCTTCACCATAGAGATGGAACCTATATTCTTAGGAATGCTGGAATCAGACTTCTTGTTAAATCTTTTTGTTATACCATTGCCTGAAAGACAATTTTCCATTTTAGAGCCTATGCATTGGAATAAATGGGTTCCTATCAGTTCATGGAAACTTCAGCAGTTCGAACACCATATGTTCAAACTGTGAAGTCCGAAAACTGATTATCGTGAAGCCACGGAACACCGAATTCTTTCTCAGGGAAAGAATTTGGTGGGCCATTTCTGTGGCTTAGCGATTTTCAGCACTGTGGTGGAAAGTTACGGGTCAGGTTCAGGTAAGTGTGCAATTGTGTGGACATTAGGGTTAGGGCACGGGTTAGGTGAGTTAATTTTAGGGACGCAGGTGAGGTGGGTGCGAAATAGTGACAGACTTTAGGGTTAAGGTGGGATAGATGAATTAGGGTTAGGGCATGGGTCAAGTGAGTGTGTGATAGTGACGGACCTTAGAGTTAAGGTTTGGGTTAAGGTAAGTGGATAGATACTAGTGTATGTACAGTTTAGTGTAGGGTTAGATGTAGCATTTTAAGTGTATGTGTGTGGATTGCTGTTTTTGGTGTGCTTGTGTTGAGTGTGTGTTTCTTGGGACAGCGATTTTTTTCCCTGGGAAAAAAATCACTGTTCTAAGCCTTCGATGGTTTTGCACTTCAAGGTTAGAAGTTCGAACATATGGTGTTCAAACTTCTGCCATTTCGACGAAATGATATAGACCCAAGTAAACTTTCTGACGATATCAGTTTTTTTTTTTTTTACAACTATACAGAACATTAGGAAATTTATTAAGAAGCACAAAGTGTATATATTCCAATGCCACTGATATGAAAATCATTGTTAAACTCTTGACTCCTATCCCTACAGGAGACCTCACTAATGCCTATGCACCACACATTTTTACAGCTGTGATCTTTTGTTTTATGCAAATATTTGTATACTTCATTCTCCTTCTTTTGTGTCTTTGTCTTCTTTTATTAGTTATCTTGTTTGTATTTTTGCTTCCCTCCTTTCCATTATGATTATTATTATTATTATTATTATTATTATTATTATTATTATTATTATTAATTTATGGTGTTGTATTTGCCTACTATACTATATATCCAGCATGTTTTTACTGTGGCCCAAATTGTGCCTGAAAAGGGATTTTAGACCAGTGCACTTACCCAGTTAACAACTGTAAATATAAATTAAAGCAAATAAAACTTAAATATCTTCTACTTTCCAGTGTTTTAATATTATTGATAACTATGGAATACTTTAAATATACTTTCTTGTCTTGTGATTTTTTTCGTTGATCGTTTTAAATTAGTGGTACAAAAGTATAGGCAGCATTCTTTGGCATGAAAATTGTTCTCCTGCAGAGCTTCTTGAGTCCTGGAATTCCCAATAATAGATGTCTTAGGCAAAAAATATGAATATTTATTTTGACAATCATTCAAACCTCTCAACCTTGAAACAACAAAAATCTGGACAAGGCCCATGGAAAATAGGTACAAATCTGTACACTGATTAACGTAAAATTTGCATACATAATTACGTAACCCCACTCACTCCAATAGAATTATGGGATACCAACTTTCAAACGCAAACTGAAGAAAATACAACCAAAATATGGCACCAGAGTCCCCCTGCAACCATTACAGTGACCCATTACCTGGTTATTTCACCCCTTTTACCATAAATACTAATGTGCGCATACTGCTTTACTTCTATAATGGTTATTTTGATTTTATTTTTTCATTTCATAGCAGCATGCACAAACACTAATCAATATCTACTAAACAAAGCAATGCTGTCACACAATGAAAATAGACTTGGCATTAAAACTTCTCTGCCCTTGAATCTCATTCAAACAGCCAGCCAGAAATGTGGGCTCATGCGAGCGCTAGAGCTCAGTTCCGACAGGCTGATGGAGCTGAAGTCATCGCTCATGTGAAGACTTCAGCTCAAAAAGAAGGAAAAGAAAAATGTAAACGCTTGGAAAAAAAATCGGAAATGTAGGGGTGCCACTCAGGAATTATGGCACCCCATCATTTGGACCCCAAAACTCAGTAAAAACTGAGTAATTTGGTATGGTTGGGAGGTATGCAATCATTACTTTTGTTAGGACACACCTGCAAAGCATTTTGTCATCTATACTACCCTAATCATTTTCTTCAGATTTACCAGAATTAGGGGATATCATCGCATTATAGACTCCACTGTCTACTTCACCTACTGGTTTTAAAATACAGAGCTAGAATTTAAGAGTTTTGAATTCTGCGACTGTGAACTAAGATCTACTGTCTTCTAAATATTTAAGGCATTGTCTTTTTTTATTTAGTCTCACATTTATAAAATTCTACTGAACTCTTAGAAATTTGCAAAATGTTTATTTTTAAAGGCATTGCAAAATGTGTATATATATATATATATATATATATATATATATATATATATATATATATACATATGTGTGTGTGTGTGTGTGTGTGTGGGTCTAGGACACATGCTCAACTAGCATATGTCCGAATCACAAAACATTGAACACACATACATGAAGTGCTTAACATAGAAAAGTGCTTCCATGTATGTGTAGTTCAAAAAAAAAAATCGACATTTCTGCTGGGGGGCTTCACCCCCCTGTACCCCCCACATACCTCGTACTTTATTATTCTCACTCCGAGATTGCACTATAGTGGGGAAAAGGGAATTTTTCCTTACCCGCACTATAGTCCGATCTACAAAATAGGCACACATACACGGACGTGCTTGTCGATGTTAAGCACTTTCGTGTATTTGTGTTCGATGTTTTGTGATTCGGACATATGCTCGTCGAGCATGTGCCAGGATCCCATAGATATATATATATAGCTATATATATATATCTATGTTTTGTTTTTTTTTTTTGTTTTCTCAGCTTCAATTGGTATGTTAGGCCTGCAAAGGCACATAGTTTTGTTGTGTTATGGTTTGAAGTCAGCATTCTTCAGATGGTGAGAATGGGGCTAACCCAGAGGCTCAGGTAAATGTGTGTTGTTTCCTTGCAATATATTTTTCATGGTTTATTCCTGGACAAAGATTTGTTCTTATATTTTGAGAAATAGATGGGTGTGCAGCTATGAGGGGATATTAAAATAAAATTGAAAGATTCAGCTGCCTAGATAAATTTAGTGGCAACCTTGAGAATGTCAGAGACCCACACTGATTCACTACAGATGAAATAACATACTACTCCCTTTTTTTCCAATGTTGTGACTCTTGACAACTGATACCCTTCAACAGGTGTTAGTCATGCACCCAAGGATGTGCTTTAAAAAATTAGTTGAAGAAGAGATGCATAAGTATTACGTCTAAGAAGCAGTCTGTAATGATGATATTGAACGGCTAGTCCCGAAAGGATTTTTCTTATACTGTATAACTCATTCCCTACAGTACAGATCTTTGAGTGTGTTCCTTTAACTCCCACTGGGTATGTCTTGTGCCTTTAAGAAAAAAGAAGATATGTCTTAGCATAACGTTTCATCTGTGTTGTTGATCTTCACGACTCCTTGAGTGTGGGCTCAGTTCCAAGCATCTGAACTGACTCAGACATTTATTTCAACTCACGCCTTCCAAACTCTTGAGCTAGGCTTTTACCCATAATGCTCCTCTTCAGAGGAATAATGCTCCACTAAAATTACCTCAGATTGAGTTTGCCTAAAAAGGTGGCAGACAAATAGCAAATAGGAAGAAGAGGCCAGACATGTGTTCATAATATAAAGCCAGACCTGGGAGAGTTCGATGCATTAAGAGTTTCAGGCTGGGGGACAGAGGGAGGTGATGTCAAGGATTAGTGAAGATTGACAACACAGATGGAATGTTATGGTAAGACATAGCTTCTTTATCTGATGTTGTCAATCTTCACATAATAATTGACTGTAGGACAGAGTCCCCAGCTACCTAAATCTTGGGAGGTCTCACAGAAGAATATTCCTAAACAGCATCAAACTGAATGATGCCCATCTCATAGAGACCTAATCCAGTTTGTAATGAGTGATAAAGGTATGAGGAGAAGCCCAAGTGGCTGCTGCACAAATGTCATCTAAAGAGGCTCTGGCATGAAGAACTGCAGAAGTTCCCAAGCTCTAGTTGAATGGGCCTTAACTGGGTGTAAAGGATGCAGCCCTTTCGACTGACAAATAAATGTAATACAGTCTCTAAGCCATTTTGACAAAGTAATCTTTGAAACAGGATTACCTTAAGAAAGAGAGGAAAAGGAAACAAACAATTAGTCAGAATTTCTGAAGTCTTTTGTTCTGTGAAGATAAAAATGTAACTGTCTGTGGAAGTCTAATAAATGAAGAGAGTACTCCCCTTTGTCAGAAAATTGGGGAAAAAGACCAGTAGCTGAAGGGTCTCATTGATATTAGATTCTCAGACTAATTTTGGCAAAAATGATAGATTACTCCTAAGGGAAAACCTGTCTTTGTGAAATATTATGTAGGGTGGTTTGCAGGACAAAGCCTGTAGTTCAGATATTCTTCTGGCAGATGTGATAGCCAATAAAAATACAGTTTTCCAAGTCATAAACCTTAAGTCACAAGTAGCTGATGGCTCAAAGGGAGTCAAAGTAAGGGAATGAAGAACTAGTGTTAGATCCCCTGGAGGAATGGGATCTTTAAAAGGAGGTCTTAACATTAGAGCTCCCTTCAGGCATTATAAAGTTTGTGTGACGTAAGGGATGACCCATCAAAACCCATATGAAAGTTTGAGATTGACGCTAGATGGACTTAATTATTGAGGAAGAGGAACCAGATTGATAGAGGTTAGCTAAAAAATCCAGAACATTATGAATTGGGGTTGTATAAGGGTCAGGTTCATTAATAAGGGCCCAACTAGCAAACTTTTCCCATTTACTTTGATACAGCTTTCTAGTTGAAGGCTTTTGATGAGCCAAAATTATTTGACAGACAGGAGAAGAAAGGAAGGGATGCCTGGAAATCATGGGAATTAGAGAAGCTACACTGTGAGCTTGAGATGTTGGCCGTTCGGATGAACCATGCCTTCCAGATGGGACAGCAGGTCTGGAGCTGGGTCCAGTATCCATGGTTTCTGAAGAAGATGAGGCTACAGAAAGGAGAACCAGACTTGTTGAGGGCAAAAGGAGGCAATGAGGATTAATGTGTTCTCCAGCCTCTTGGCTTTCTTTAGAAACTGGGAAATCAAGGGAGTCAGGGGAAAGGCATAGAGAAGACCAGGGCGCCAATCATGAAGAACAGCTTCTCTGGGTGACTCCCCCAGAGGGAGATTAGGGCAAATTAAGTGCTGCATTTGTGGTTCAGAGGGGATGCAAAAAGATTGCAGCAAGGTTGGCCCCAGCAATGAAAAATTTCCTTTGCCACTACAGGATTGAGAGACCACTTGTAAGGCATGAGAATGGTTCTGCTTTGCTTGTTTACTATCACACTGGAGCTCCCCAGAATGTGCATTTCTGTGAGAAAGTGGTTGGAAGAAATTGGCCATTGCCAAACTCTGAGGACTTCTTGACACAATGAGTAAGATCTGGTTCTCCCTTGCTTCATGATATACCAAACTACTGCCATGTTGTCCATTTGAATTGCTACCATTCCCAGAGGAAGGGCATTATGCAATGCTTGAAATGCTAATAGCACTGCCCTCATCTCCAGAACACTGATGTGCAAGTTGGCCTTAAGTTGGGACCACTTGCCTTGGACTATCCTTCCCAGATAATGCCCCCCACCCTATTTGGGAAGCATCCGTGGTCACTATGGCTTGGGGTTGTGGAAGAATGAATGGCTGACCCAAGAGAATCTCATTGGAATGTAGCCACCATGAAAGATCCTGTTTGCAGTGACTGGTAATGATAATTAGGTAAGACACCATTTGATGTATCAGAGACCACTGGGACACAAGTAACTATTGTAAGATTCTCATGTGATGCCTTGCTAAGGGAACAAGAGTGACTGATGATGCCATTGAACCCAATGCTTGTAGGACTAATCTGGCTGGAACCCTTCAGCTTTGGATAATTTGTCCAACTTGAAATCTGATCCTTTGTAGCCTTTCTAGTGGAAGTGAAGCAATTCCTGTAACAGTGTCTAACTGGGCCCCGATGAATTCTAATTGTTGAGAAGGCTTTAAATTTGACTTTTCATAATTTATTGTGATCCCTAGAGATGTACAGAGATGTAGACGCCTTGTGGTAACAGTTAGGAGCCAGTCATCGAGGTATGGAAAAACTCGAAATCCTTGCAGTCTGAGATGCGCTGCAATGACTGCCATGCATTTGGTGAACACACTTGGGGCTGAGTTGAGTCCAAAGGCAGTGCTCTGAACTGAAAATGACTGGCTCACACCCAGAAGCACAGGAACCTCCTGGAGTGTTTGTCCATTTTTATGTGGTAATACTCGTCCTGGAGGTCTATAGAGCACAACAAATTGTCTTTTTCCAAGAATGGAAGTATCGACTACCCTGAGACCTGCCGGAACCTGGTTTGCTAAACTGTCTTGTTGAACTGGCTGAGATCCAAGATGGATCTCCAGTCCCCTGTTTTTTTGGGCACTAAAAAGATTTTTGAGTAAAACCTGGATCCTGTTTGGTCTGGTGGGACTTTTTGGATTACTCTTTTGTCAAGCGTTTTTCGAATTTCTAGAACTGCTGCTTCCCTGTGAATGTGTGGAACATCCAGATGTCATTTTTGGGTTTTTGGATGTATGGATAGTTGGATTTTGTAGCCTCTGGATATTATTCCCTGCACCCATCTGTCCAAAGTTATCAGTTGCCAGGAGGACTGGTGCAGGGATAGTCATCCCCTGACTGCCTCCAGAGGAGGGCAATCGGGCCTCCCTTCAGGGGTGCTGGTAGGAAGTACCAGAGAAAGAATCTCTGCACCCCTGGTTTTTGGGGCCACTTCTGCCTCTGGGATGGCATCTTCTATTACTTCCCCCCCTATCTCAGGGAAAGTCTTTGCCACGTGAATCCTGAAAAGTCCCTTGGGATTTTTTAAACCACAGTCTACCACTTCATTGGTTCCCAGAGTAGGGCCTCTAAAGAGTGGAGAAACATATGTCCATGGCAGAAAGCGTCTTCTAATCCTTTTCACATCTGGTGAGAGTATCTTTACATTTGGGACCAAAAGGGCAAATGGAGCATTGATGAATGACACTTTAATTGGCTTCACAAAATCACACAGGCTTATCCAGGAATGTCTTCTAATGGGTATGCCTGAACCCACCGCTGTTGTCATCCCTTCAGCTGCACAGACAATCAGCCTCATGGACGAATTAGAAATTGCTTCAAGAGTTTCAAGATATGAGGCAACTTTATTCCGTACCTACTCAGCTACTGCTCCTGAGAGAGTATCCAAGAACTCTTTGATCAGATGCCTCTGCAACCTCGTGAAATGTACCTTGTAATTCAGGGACTTTAGAGCAAAGATTGCTAAAGCATAAAGGTGATTCCATTCCCAAATCTATCTATAGTCCTAGATTCCTTTTTAGGAACATGGATAGTTGGACTTTCCTCAGCAATTTCCTTTTTTGTGGTTGCCGCTGTCACCATGGCATCAATGGGTATGCCTTTTGACCAGTGTTGTTCATCCTTAAGTACTGAAAGGATCCAATCAGGTCTCTTAGGGACTGGTTCAATGGAGTCGGGAATCTTCCATGCCCGCTGAGCTATCAGTTTGATGAGATCATCAGCAGGTGTATAGATCCAAGACGTAGAGGTTTCGGCATGAAAAGCCTCCAGGTATACCAACTTCTCATTAGAAGGGTGGTGTGAAGACCAGTCACCCCTCTGTTTTAGGATTTCCAGGATGTCCCAAAGGAAACATCATCAGGGGATGACCTGGGGGGCCCTTCCTCTTCATTAAAGTTGGTATATTCAGAGAAAGACTCCTGCAGGGAGTCAAAGTGCTTCCTCCTGCACTTTCTCTTCACAGGTACTTCCTCGAGGGGATGCTCCAGAGAAATATCTGAAGAGGAAATCACCAAGGTTGGTCTTTTCTGGAGCTTTGCTGCCTTCTGTCCATGGGGATGAGCGTAATGGGAGCTTTGAATGAGGGGATGTTGAGATCTGTCCTGACAGGGATGGCAGAGACTGTGAGTCCTCAATGGACAGGGCCTTCTCCATGATTCAGAAAGCTGCCCCCCCCATAGAGGGGACAGGAGCCCAGAACTGAAAACAACCCTTTTGGAACTGAGGTCCCACCCCACACTGAGGAGGCGTCATCTAATACTGAAGCCTGGGTCGATCCTACAAAGGCCAAAACACCAAGTGTCATGGATGGCTTCAAAGATAAAGAAGCTGAACAATGTACCTCAGACTCGACCAAGGAGACTCAACCCTGGGAGGCCTCAGGTGACAAAAACCCAGAGGAATTCAAGGCAGCTCTCGGTACCAGAGATGAAGTTGCTACTGGAACTGAGACAATCGATTCTGGGAGTGTCAGAACTGAGGAATCCAATGTCTCAATAGGAGTTGGAGGAGGAATAGGTGGTGTCATGGTAGGACTGGTTCCGATGCCAGATTGGCTAGGAACTGAAGACAACCTCCTCACCATGAAAAGCTGATCCACCAGTCTCATGATTTCAGCCTTGGAGAGACACTTAGTAGATCAAACCAATTCAAACCATTGATGGATACCTAGAGGATTTGACATCAGTGAAGGAGCTGGGAGGTTTATTCTTAAAAGGGTCAATTGAAGGAGAGCACCTAGATCTTGTTACTAAGATAAATCATGGTTGTTCCAGTACTGGTTTGTCTGTCGGTGCTGAGGAAACCAATTTCAGCTCTGAAATTTTTGTTGGTGACAAATCATGCCTTACTTTTGGTGCCGTTGAACTTATCGGCACCAAAGAGTACTTAGAAGCCTTCTTGGAAGCTTCCAAAATGCTTAGAACTGATGAAGGACATTTCATAGAGGAAGGAGAAGATGATGAACTGGCTTCTGTTTTTGACCCAGAAATGGCCTCTTCAAAGTCACTCTTCAAAAGGCCTTTTAGAATGAGCTTGTTCTTATATTCTGTAAAAGTCCTGGTAGTGAAGCCATGACAGATAGAGCAACTTTCCTGCTAATGAACTTTGCCTAGACAGTATACGCACAATGTATGTCCATCAGAATTGGACATTCTGCCCTGACATTTAAGACTCCTCTTAAAACCTGAGGCACCTTTTGAAGACATGGCTCGAGACTCAACTTATCTGCCATAATGAGCAAACATTTAAATAGTCACTCATACACACACAGAAATGACAGGAAATTAACTTGTTTTTTTTGTAGACAAAATAGAGAAAATACCAACTATGGTAAAGAGGACTACCTTATAAAAGGTAAAAGGGGAGTACCAACAATGGTACTATGAAAGGACTACCAATCGTAGAGAGGAAATTGAAAAAGAGAGGCATTCACACACATGGAAATCAACTAATGAGAGGAGCAGGTAAAGAAGAGATTTACTAGAAGTGAAAAAGGACCTTATCAAGAGAAAAATTAAGGAAAAACTTACTTAAATCTTAAGCCAAGGCTCGAGAGTTGTTGAAAGTGTCTGATACATGAATCAACAAATGAGATCCGAGGTAATTTGAGAGGAGCATTATGGATAAAAGCCTATCTCAAGAGTTTGGAAGGGGTAAGTTAAAATAAATGGCTGAGTGAGTTCCAAGGCTGGGAACTGACCCCGCAGTCAGGGAGTATGTGAAGATTGACAACATCAGATGTGAAGTTATCACCTCACAGTTCAAGCAAATATTCATACATCTGGAATCATTATATGTTACTAGAAAACTGTAAATGGAAAACTGTTCAGGATAAATTAATATTTACATTAGGCGCATTCATTCAATTTGATGCTTTAAAATTGATTTTATAAGCCAAAATAAAGGCAGTGAGTATTAATTTTGTAATGTTGTATAAACAGGTTATGATATCTCGGTAATTATTCAAGCAAGACACATACTGTCAGCTAGCTTTTCTTCATACTGCTGTAAGCTTTCATAGGAGGATATGCAGTTCTGTCTGTATTTTCAGAATGTTGAGATATTTAGAGATATATGAAAATTATTACAACACAAATAAACAGCATACACATAATATTTAATATATCTTTAGCTGCATTAGACAGAGGTCAAATATCAATACAATTGTCTTTGTTATCATGTATGGTTTGAGAAGAAAACTTCTGATCCCTTGTATGTAGCAAGGTTATGGAATTATTAATGCAAATATGAACCACCAATATTCGATGCCTAGAGGAGTCAGTAGGAGTTAACTGCTGAAATGCCTGGAGGCGCACTTGGCTGTAATGAGTTAAACAAGTTCTGTAGCAGTGGCATTAGTAATCATACAAAAAGGGATACGGACTTAATATTGGAGTACAGGGAAGCAACATCTGTGTTTGTTTCGTGGTGCATCTTTAATTATCAATACCAAAGGGCTCTGGCTGACTAAGTTTGTAGATGACTACAAGTTAGGGGCAGTCATTGAATCTCCAGATGCCTTAGCCATCCAACAGGAAGGTTTTCCAAAATAAAAACTGATGCCAAAATCATGGAATGAAAGTAAATACCATAAGATCTCATTACTGTATCCTCTGGGAAGTCATCTATACCAGGGAACTACCACATTGACAATGCCCCCATAAGACTTGACCCAGTTGTTCGGGATTTGGGAATTTATGTGGACTAAACTTTTGACCAAACATATATCCATTGCTACAAGAAAATACTTTTATATTGCACTGCTTAAAAACAAAGGGATTGTGTGCAGATCTAGGAATGTCATTGTAATCCTTAACTCAACCCCCATTCAGTCAGTCATTGAATATAATGACCCCTTTGCCATGTATCTCTCCAGATACTTGCAACAACCGGAATACCCACAGAGATACCTTACTAAAATAATACAAGGCCTAAACAACATGTCCCAAAAGGACCGACTCAAAGCACTGTCACTATACACTGTATTAAGAGGTGACATACGTCTGGCATACAAGGCATCCTTCAATGTATTACTGATGGTTTTATTGCACATTAGCAAGTCAAATGGCATCAGAAATACTTACTCTAGGGATCTAAACCTATTCTGCAGCATCAGCAGAACAGTTTGAAGGGACAAGTATTATACCTTACAAAGAATACCATTGCTATGGAACAGACTCCCCATCCATATAAAACAAAATTCATTATTTTCCATATTCAAGCACAACTTAGATCAATGGGTGGGAAAAAGAAAAAGAAAAATTATCTGTGGTATGATCCCACTTATTCCTATCAGGGGGTAACATATAATTATTGACCATGGGTTGGTTAAGGGCAATCTGTAACCAAATGGGATAGGTTACTTTGAGCAGAAGAAGGGAAATTGTCTAAGCTTATATTGCCCAAAAGGGCAGCTAGTTTTGCACTTACCTATGAACTTATGAGCCTAAGTGCAAGTGTTGACAGTCTTCTGTCAGGAAATGAATTGGAAAAAGGTGTTATGGAGAGATGGACCAGTAAATACAAATTGTCTGAAATGAACAATAGTTGAATGTGTCTTTGTGTAACACTCTTTGGGACTTTCTACTACTCTAGTGTTGAAAATCCTTAAATTTTCAGTTAAGTTTTATGCAGTCTGCAGAATGATGATTTGTAAAAGCAATTTTTTTTATAAAATGTTGGAGCAGCTTAATGTCAATTTCTAGAAGTGGCTTTACTGTAAATGCAAAATAGGATTTGATTTGCACAAGCCTACAGAACAGGGACAGACACAGCTTGCTAAATCTAGAGCAACATTTCCACTGTCTTAAATGTATTGCATGTTATGTTATATAGAACTGTACATTGTATGCTGGATATATGTGGAGCTTTTCTTCCCAGGCCTCCACAGAAAATAGTTTTTTTAGGGTCAGTTGGATTTTCTCAGTAAACAAATGTCAATAAAGAAATAAATCAATAAATTAGAATAAATGCCACATTTGGTCATTTAATTGACTCCTGATGATTTCTGAACCTTATGTGGATTGCCAAGACAAAATTCAGGTAATAATTTCTGCCATGCCAAGAGTGTTACCTGGATTGACTATCATTTTTGTGTCTATGTTAACTTATTGTTGTCTTAGTTCATTTGCAGTTACAGGACCTATTAGATAAATAGAACAGCATGAGTTTGTATTCATAATGGATGACCTGAATGCACATATCAGAACAGACAGAACAGAGTATGAGAACTGTAAAAAATAAAGAAAAACGAAGTCCAAGCCGATAAAGATTTATTAGCAACAACCAAATAACCACCATTGACCTAGGTTTCGTCCTAAATGATCGGACCTCTTCAGTATGAGGACTGCCTAGGCACACATGGCTGGGACAAGAGAAATAAAAATAGAGAAGCCATTCAAGACTTCTGTCTGGCAAATGGCTTGATGGTGACAAACACATGGTTCAGCAAGGGTGACAGTTGCAACATCACATACAAGAGTGGTGAACATGCAACACAGGTAGATTCTTACTAGAGAGGAAAGGGCTCTTGGGTAGAATCAGCTATTGCAAAGTCAACTGCAGTGAAGTAGTAAGCCCACAGTATAATCAACTAGTTGCCACAGTCAATTGCAAGCAATGGTTAGGGAAGGCTCTAAGGTCATCAGAAGCCAGGATGAAGACCTGGAATTTGACTGGAGAGAAAGCACAACAGACCAAGAAATTACTTACAGTTCTAGCATCTCAAAACTTGTGCTGTGGCACGTTTCTTAAGTACTGTGTTCTTTAGTCTGTAAACCTAGACAGGTAGGGGTTCTAATCTCAACGCAGCCAATTTGTTGAATGTGAGCTGCTGTTGGATGTTATATAGATCCTTTACACCCCTGGGATTCCACCTGTATCCCTGCTGGACAAGAACATTGGGTGGTGAATTTTGGGAATATGGGCTAAATTATTGCTAGGCTTGTAAGGGCCTCAGGGCAAATAGCCTAGTAACTTCCTATGATAGGCGAAGCTGACAAAGAATGGAAGCATCACAAACAATCTTTGTGATGACTGCAGAACATATATGTGGCCAAGCCAGGTATGGAAATAAGGCACATAAGGAAAGCTGGTGTTGGAATGCTGAAGTCATCAAAAGAAAGAAGGAGTGTAGTAAAAAGTGGAAGAAATAAAACATGGATGGGCTAGGAAAGAAGACTGGTTGGCTAGCGAAGACACTAAGAGATAAGTTGCAGTGGCAAAGAACAAGACATCAGAAACACTCTACCAGCTTCTGGAAAGTGAATCAGTAGATGGCACAAAGAAACTATATCAGGTTGCAAGGCAAAGTCAGACAGATAAAGAAGATAGTCAGACACCCTTTATAAGGGATGCCAGCAACAACCTACTCAATAGTCCACGGGACATCAAAGGCAAATAGAAAGATTACTTCCAGCAGCTTCTGAATGAAGACAACCCCACAGAAGCTGTACTTCCCCAGACACAGCCTAAGATGAAAGAAGGTGAGGAGCTCACTATAGAATAAGTAAGAACAGCACTAAGGAAAACAAAGAAAGGAGAAGCAGTAGTTTCAGATGAGATGACAGCATATAAGATAGCGGAGAAATGGCTCATAATGGCACTGCTATCAGAATGGAGAGAAAATCATATCCTAGATGATTCTAGAATAAACATACAAATGTCACTGTTCAAAAACAAAGCAGATATTCATAACTGTGGACAGTAAAGAGATATCAAACTCCTATCACACTGCATGAAAGTTTTGGAGATGGTGACTGATAAAAGAGTAAGCAGAGTACTAGAAAGGGAGATGGGACATGAGCATGTCAAATTCAGATCGGGATGCAGCTCAACTGACCTGAAAATTGCAGTAAGACACATACTTGAGAAGAAACTCCAGATGAGGAAATAGTCCAACTGGGCATTCCTAGACTTAGACAAAGCATATGACTAGGTCCCAAGAAAGTTGATATGAGCAGTCTTGCGGTGGTTCAAAGTCCCAGAAACATTTGCAGAATTAGTGCAGGCTATGTAGAAAGACCCAGTAACTCAAGTATGAACAGCTTTCAGTCTTCCAAAGAGATTCCCAGTGGGATTTGATATGCATCAGGGCACTACTCCGATTCCAATGCTGTTCATACTGGTGATGTATTCTGAAAAAGCCCAATGAAAATGGTCATTTTCCCAAGAAATTAAAACCATTCCCCTCATAAGATGCAATGGTTAAAGAGAGAAAAAAAATACTTGAAGCACCTTTTGTGACTTTATGTTTATAATGCCACTTGCACTATTTCTCTTTCAAACATCTCTTATGTTAATATAGTATTAATTTCCCATGCCTTTAAAGAATTCCAGAAAAATAATTTTAATTGAAAGAAAATGAGCTATTAATATTTTTCTTATTCTGCAGTATTATTATAAACTAAGGAAACTTTTTTGCAATGAATTGTTACTAAAACTGTTCAGCATGGCATGTGTATATACCACTGACATTGTTAGTAAGCATTCATACATATTACTTTAGTCATGTAACCTGGGTCTGGTTATAATAGGATGTTTGGAAAAAGTGTATGTTGAAGGAATGATTAATTTGCACTTAGCAGGCTGTATCTTTTATCTTTTCAATAGTTCATCTATTTACATGCTATATTTATTTTTAGCAGACTAACTTTCAAACAGTTTTGGTCTCAGTACAAACCATAACTCTCAACCTTCCATCTCCAAAATGAGGAACACTAGTTCTCATAATGTGGAACAAATAGGCAAAATGTGGAACACATACTAATGGCTTATTAACAACTTCAGCTAAGAAGGTCGTAGAATGGTTAAAATATGCTGGTTTTACTTATAAGGCAGTTCTTTTAATGAATTAATATGATTTATTTCTATTTACCATGGATTTCACTTAAAAAATTCCTAACACTGAATGTATTACAGACCCTTTCAATGTGGAACTTCGAGGAACATGAACTTTTTAAGACTTCAAATGAGGTACGTTCCTTGTAATGAGGTACACTTGAGAGGTATGGTACAAACTAGACTAATGACAGCTTTGTTTGCTTACAGCTTTTGGCCTTAAACTGCTTAATCACTCTGGTTTTACTATATTCCAATTTGTGTTGGGTTACAATGTGTGTGATGAAGTAATATACCTGTTGGATGTTGTTTGAGGGTCTGTGGTGTGGACTTGCTATTGTATGTTTTATTTACATTGTTTTGACTTCAGAATATGCATGTGGTGATTTTAGTGCCAGTTTTCCATTTACATGATTATAAATATTCAGTGAATTGAGTTTTCCAGTTAACTTGGTTGCATAGGAACCACATTTAAAATAAATTAAGGAGAGAGAGAGAGAGAGGCAGTGTCATCATTGGCTAACTAAACTTATGAATATTTATTAGATAAGCCCATGTGACCCAATGGAATGAATATGGGGTGATGATTTTACTATTAGCAAACACTCAAGATTTTACTTAAGTTTTTTTTTGTAATATAAACTAGTCTATTCTTGAACTCATAGTAGTATCTATGATCAAATAATACTGTTTATACATGTTAAAACTGTAAAATATGTACAGACTGTATCCTGTATTAGTCTGTGTTTTATTTGAAGTGTTACAGTTGGTACTCATACCTTGCTTGCATTTATTTGTGGCTAAGAGCTTAATTCCTTTGGTAAGGATTGATTATCAGACTTGAATACAAAGGGAAAGGGTTGCAGAAAATATTAAAGCCCTAGACGGCGAATCAGATACTGTACTAGGGAATTATTTTATTGGCTGTAATCAGATTGATAGATCGACTGAATTACATTAATTAATTTAATATGCATTTAGTTGCTTTAGCTCCTTACTTTGATGGCTGGTTAATCATTTTATACTTTGTTTCTAGTCAGTCTTGGTCAGACTGACCCTGGTTGTATTTTGCCTGTTGGTCTTCCTGTATTGAGTTTGTCTTTTATTCAGTTGTCCTTGCTATTTCAAACGAAAAGGTCAGGAAGATCCATTTTGCATGGTGTTATGACTGTATTGAGAATTTCAGAATACAAATTTAAAGAAACAGTAATTGTTAATATAAGCTGTATGACACTTTTTGAGATATATGATCTATAAACAGCTGCCCTAGTTACTGAAGCACTGTAGGGCCGGTGAGTGCTGTCATCAGTGCTGTCATCATGTAGACACAAGTGTCTATTTTGGAGATCTTTGGTGCCTTTTAACTGATGAGTTGCAGAGCATGTATGGAAGAGTGTTTTGTGTGTAGAGGTGCTTTACAGCTGTTGTGTATTTTGATTAGCAATGAATACTTTATTTTTATCATACGGTTTCATTGCATTTTTCATACAGTTCTAGATAGAATGTTTTTCATAATAAACAATATTCTTTCAAGAAATGTTAAAAATATAACATAATAAGCAGACAGTCAGATGAACTGCAGTAGGGAATTATTAGCCATTTTATTAGTTAAATGCATGGAGACTGATGGGTGTTAAAAGCCCTTGAAGAAACTTTTTACTTAAGTAAGGAGACAGACCTTTGTCATCTATGTGCATTTTAACCAGTATGTTAAGTGCGATTTTTCAAACAGTTGCCCAACTGATTTTGTAATCACTGTTTAAAAAACTAAGTATTTTTTTGTAATCTACTTTTGAGTTTGCTTTTATTAAATATAACTGCACTGTATACATTTACCCTTTCTCCACTTCAGTGTAGCCTTAGTTCATTGAATACTTTCTTGAACTTTATGAATACAATATTCTGTTTGGTAGTTATTATTTTCCTTAGGGATATGCATCCAAAATCACATACTCTTGTTATTTCTTGAACCTACCCCAATGCTCCCAGATCATCATCATCACTTTCCACTTTGAATTATAACCTTCTGTTTGCGCTATATATATATATATATATATATATATATATATATATATATATATATATCTATATAATTGAGCCTTAACTGCTTAGCTGTAAAATATACCTTCAAATCAAACAAGTTATATATACTTTTTAAACAAAGATATTACTTTATATTCCTTTTTTTTAATTAGCACTTTCTCTCAGTGGAAGATAAAAAGTATGTACACTGTGTTCTGAGTAAAATTTACAAAGAATTCTTCCTGCATCTGAAAATTTGCTAGCTGCTATGTTTTTTCATTGCTGTCTATTTTTACAAGAAGACAAGCTGTCTGAAGGGTCAAGCAAAAAAGAAAAATGCAACTAAAGTCTGAAATTGTAAGAAGTGAATAAGAGATAGTAACCACCCAAGCAGTCTTAATACTTTCATGCTTTAAACAGAATAGTGAACCATTTAGTTTTATCTAAAAATAGCCAGAACACTTTTTCATGGGCTAAATGTAAAAGTTTTCTGAAAGCATCTGAGAGGTGAATAGAGATCTGAAAAGAATAGACATGAATCAGAGTAAGTGGGAACATAGGATGCAACATGTGCTTTAGCATGGTTAACCACAAATTTAGATTATATAATGCCTGTGGTTGCAGCTGTCAATTGGGGCAAATGTTCCTATCTGAAGGATTAATCTTAATTTGTTGAAAACTGACATAGCTTTGTGTGTTTTTCCAAAGCTGATAAGGGATGGAAGTGTTCTGAAATTATTTATTTATTGTATGTATTTATTTATTGATGGTTTCCATTAAAGCAAAAAATATTGAAAAATATGACATAAGTTGAAATGGAGATTAGAAGAAACAACTGTATAAAAGGTCAGCCTGACAAACATGATTGTGTACATTTAAGACAAAAGTTATAAATACGCATGAAAAAAGTCATCATGTTTAATAGGTAGGAATATTAGCTTTTTGCCATAATGGCTCTTCTATCCATGCTATCTTGGAATGTAAATGGCCTTACAGGTATAGGCAAAAGGAAAGATTATTGGATTAAATTAAGGTATGTGGTGGTACAGACATCAATGCTGCAGGAGATACATTTGCAAAGAAAAGAGCCCATGAATGCGATAAATTAAGGATTTTAGGATCAGTTATCATCATCATCAACTCCCTTTTTCTCATTTTTTTCTACATGAGGTCTGGGTGTCATGTTAGCCATTACTGTTTCTCTCAATCCAGTGCCAGTATCCTTCCTTTCTTATCACTCATGTCTGAGTGTCAAAGGTCTTCTCTCATACAGTTTATCAACCTCTTTGCTGGATTCCCTTGTTTTCTCTTGCCTTCTTTCTGTCTGTCCCAAGTATTCTTTAACATATTGTCTTCTGCTTTTCTGCATATATGTTCAAACCACTGTAATTGATATTATTTTGGCTTCTGCTCTGATATCCTCTTTTATTTCTCTCTCTTGGAGTGTGCATCCTACTACCCATCTCATGCACTTTACCTTCATCATTCTATCTTTTTCACAATGGCATAGCTAGGTTGGGACGTGGGGGCAACTACCCTGGTTGGAAAGTGTTGGGGAGTATGATCAGCTGATCTCAACTGCTCTTTAATGCATTCTGACATTTAAAGGCAGATATTGCATTTGCAGTCAGACCTGGGACTGTCGTGCTCAATGTGTGGTCTAAAATGTAGCAGCTGCTAGGTATATTGTAGCAAGCAGTTTGCTGCAGTTTAAAAGTAAACATTTTTTTTAGTAAAATTCACTGTGCTGTAGTGCTTAGTGTGTAATCTAACTGTGTGTAGCAAGAAGTTTGCTTCAGTTTAAAGGAGTAAAGCAAACATGTTTTCTTTTGTTATTTAAAATAAAATCTGAGTGCTGTAACACTCAGTGCATGGTATAAACTGCAGCAACTGCTTGCTGTGTTTGTAGCAGTTTGCTACAGTTTAATAGGAAAGTATTTGTCTTTTTCTTCTTATTTTAACTCAGGAAGTAAGTCTGAGACAGAGCAGAAAGATTGGACCTGATTGGCTTTTGAATGTCAGGAACCCCATGAAGCATTTTTTTTTTCTGTTGAAGAGTTGGAACAGGAGTGTGGGGATGTTTATCTTGTTTCTTTGTCACTACAAGGAATGGACTTTTTTGTTTGTTTTTGATTTTATTTATTTATTTTTTTCTTTGTTTATCTTGCTGTTCTATTGAAGAGTTGGGGCAGAAGGGAGGGGGATGTGGGGTATATCTGGCCATCTGGTTGGTGTGCCAGAAGAAAGAGCCAATGTATTTTTTTTGAGTGGGTAGGGCACTACTTTGCGGGATTGGCAGGGGTGCTAGTTAAGTCAGCTATGCCACTGTTTCTTCAACAGCCCTACCTTTACTACGCAGATTTCCTTACCATTCAGTTGTGCTGGTTGCACCACTTTTTTGTACCTTTTAATTTAACACTCTTTGACATTCTTCTATATACATTACCCCTGGCACTCTGTGCCAATTGAGTGCAGCCTCTCTGATTCTAGCTTTGACCTCCTCATTCAAACTTCCCTTCTTCTCAACCACCCTTCCTATATACTTGAAACATTAACCTGTTCCGCTATTTTCTTTTCTATCTCAATTTTCATATTCTTCTGATTTCCCACATTTGCTGCCATTACAATAGTCTTATCTTTAGTCAGTTTCCTCCCATGTGCCTTCAATTTTGCATTTTATTCCTCTGTCCTTTGCTAACATTCTTGATCAGAGTCTGCCTGTAATGCCATATCATCTGCATACAGCAACTTTGTTGATCTGTTCCCTCTAAGCTGTTAAGTAGCCCACTTTATTACCAGTAAGAACAGCAATATGATCACTGTTGAACACTGATGCGCTCCCACTTCCCTGGCATCCCCTCTGTGAGAATGAACACTATTTATATCTGAGTAACTGGATCTTGTATATAGCCTGTACAAATTCTGCCAATGTTTCTAGGACTTTAAACCATCTCAGGACTTCCCCAGTTTAGCTTTCTTGGGATCTTGTCATAAGCTTTCTCCAAGTCTAGAAGTTCCCATTTGGACTTTTTCTTCATCTTTAGCTTTTTCTTAATTGTCTCACTGAAAACATTTGGTCACTTGTGCCGAATCATGATCTGAATCTGAATTTCTCACTTCCCATCTTACTTTCTACTCTAGATATTCATTTATAAATCATGCTCTCTAGAGCTTTCGTGCAGTGGGACAGGAGTTTGATATCTCTATACTTCCACCAATTGTCACCTTTACTTTTGAATATTGACACTAATATGTTTATTCTCCAGTCATCTGGGACATGACTTTCTCTCCATGCTCCTATGGCTATCCTCAGGACCCACTTTTCCCCTAACTGAAACAACATCCTTATCCTGTCTGCTGTGATCTCCTCTGAACCTGCTTCTTTAACTGAATTCATCGCCCTTTCTACTGCTCTTACCTCTTCTAGGGTGGGCTCTGCTTTTCTTTCATCATAGGTTGTGTCGAGCAGTAAAGCTTCTATGAACTTTCTTTATTCAGAATTTGTTGGAAGTACTCCTTTCATCTGCCTTTGCAATCCTGTGGATGGGTTAGTAGGTTGTTACTGGCATCTGTTATGTATCTTTTTGTCTTTGCTTTGCAGCCTGATAGAACTTCTCTGTGTCATCTACTGAATAACTTTCCAGAGTGCCTCATATTCCTTGTTTGTTAACCAGCAAATATTCCTTCCTAGTCTCGTCCATCTTTTGTATCTCTCAGTTTTTCCTGCACTCCTTATTTCTCTCTTTCTTTTAATGACATTCTGTACTTCTGCATTCCACCATCAGCTTCCCGTATATACATCATTGCCATACCTGTCTGAGCCACATATCTGCTCTATAGTCCTCAAACATGCTATTTTCAGCTGCTGTTATATTTCATCACCGCTGCCTATTTCTTCTTCTTCCTTAGCTGGAAGATCCTTTCGCAATTCCTTGATGTTTTGTAATTTCTCCCCAGTCAACTTCCAGATATTCAGCGTAGTCTCTGTTGACCTTAGCACCTTCTCTGATTACTGCTTGCAGTTAGCTGATTGTGGCATTCAGTGGTTTATGATAAAGGCAAACTATTTCACTGGGGATAACTTTGCAATCACTGATTCTACCCCAGTGCCCTTTTCTAGGAGGAGGTCTACCTGAGTTGCATGATAGCCATTCTTTGATGTGATCTTACTAGTGTGGCTCTTGCTAACCATCTGTTAGCCACCATCAAGCCATTTTCTAGACAGAAGTCTGCAATGGCCTCTATTTTTTTATTCCTGTTTCCTGATCCACTGTGATCCAGGTAGTCTTCATATCCTTTTCTGTCTGCCCCAATATGTACATTCAGGTCATCCATTATCAACCCCATATTTATTTGTTTATTGACATTTGTTTTCCGGGAATAGTCCAGCTTGGCTAAAAATAGCCCATTTTCAGTGGATGCCTGGGGAGAAAAGCACCAAACAAACAGAAACAAACAATAAATTAGCCACATGTAAGTCAAAACATAAAATAATAAGCATTTTTTGGATATTCTACCAAACAGATGATATATGTGAAAAGTCCATTTGATACAGAATAAGCAATGACAAAATTTCCAGATATTTTTGCCAGATGTTATTATTAGGGACTTACAGAAGTTGTAAAAAGTATAGAAAGAACACTAGGATACAATTCAAGCTGCCCTGCTTTATCTAGTAGGTCCTGCAATTACTGTCTGAATGGACTAATTTCATATAAATAGGACGTGCTGGAGGGACAGATTCATCACCCAGAGACTCCCTACACTATGGAACAGAATCCCAGTCCATGTGAGGCAGAGCCCCTCACTGACCCTGTTCAAGAGAAATCTTGACGAGTGGATGGGAGATCGTAGGTTTACCCCGGGAATCATCTCTGTGTCACTGCTTGAAAGAGTCACAGCAAACTAATGGGTATAGTATTCTCATCCTAAGGGATGGTGAAAGCCACACACACTCTGGCTAGGCTTATAAATGCCCTAGGGCAGATAGTCTAGTATGAACCTATGAACCTATGAATCACTATCACTGTGCTGGTGTGGGGCATAGACCGAGATTATGAATAGTGCTAGTCTGATTATCATGAAACTGCCACTAATTTTGATAACATCACTCACTGTCTTCTGAAGCTTTTCCGTCACTACCTTTTCTAGTCTGGACTCCACCTGAGTAGCAAACTCTGGATCCCAAGCCAAGTGGCTTTGCTGTCCTGCCTTCTATCTTGTTTCAAGGACACATAGGATGTTCAGTTTCTTCCTTACCATTGTGTTATCCACTTTCAAACTATGACCTAAGTCTGAGGATGGCAATTCTTAGTTCATGTTTGGCCATTTAATTAGATTCACAGCCAGCTTTCTCTTGAGCTATCCCAAGTACCCCAAGCTGGACAACTGGACACCAGCCAGCCAGTAGCTTATTGACTCAGGGCTGCTCAGATTTATGGTGTGCACATATCCCCCAGCTCTGGAAGAAGGCCTTTATCATTCCTCTCCATAAAGGTGGCAATAATAATGACATCTCAAACTTTCGCCCTATTGCCATCCTATCCCCTGTTTCTAAGCTACTTGAAAAGTGTGTACACCAACAACTCTTACCCTACCTCATCAATAATCAGCTTCTTACCCCCATACAACATGGCTTTAGAGCAGGTCATAGTACCTCCACTGTCCCCCTCTCCTTCCTAGAAACAATCAACAAAGCCATCAACTCTGGCCACTTTGTATCCACTCTTTTCCTCAACCTCTCTAAGGCATTTGTCACCATTTCCCACAACCTCCTTCTTACCAAACTCTCAAAACTTAACCTATCCCTTCCTCTATCCAGTGGTTCTCAAGTTATCTCATAAACAGGCAACAAGCAGTTAAATGGAAAAAAGCTACCTCACCCTTCCTTAATACATCAACAGGCATCCCCCAAGCTTCCATTCTAGGCCCCCTACTATACAACATATTCATAAATGATTTCTTCCACTCCATTCCTAACTCCAATATGCTGGTGATTCTACTATAATCTGTTCCTCCCCTTTCATCACACCTGTTAACAATCTAACACAAGCCGCCTTCTCTTCCACTGAACAGTGGATGCTGGACAACCATCTAGCCCTTAATGCAACCAAAACAAAACTTATGTTATTCAATGCATCCAAAACCTCTTCCCTAGAGAAACAATCCTTCATAATTACCAGCAATAATAATACCCCCTTAGAATTAGTCTCTGACACAAAATTACTAGGCATTATCATTGACAATCAACTAAAATTTTATAAGCATCTACAAGCAAATATAAAAAAAAAACCCATAAAAGAATTAGGTATGTTTTACCGCCACAGTCGCTTTATCTCTCCCACCACCAGGATTACATTAGCTAATACATACCTCATCCCATCCCTTTTATATGGTGCATCTATCCTAACCAGCCTACAATCTTCCCTCAACACAAAACTCTCATCTTGTTAAAAGAAAATATTCAAATTTGCGGCAGGTCATAGAGACTCTTCTCACCACTGTAATCCCCTTCACCAACTAAATTGGCTACAATTACCAAACTTCCTCACATATATCCAGCTCATCCAAGCATACAAACTCATTCATAACCCGTCTCTCTGCCCTTCCCTAGCAAATACCTTTGAAATGTATAAACCAGATAGACTCCTAAGATCCATTTCCCAAAACCTAATTAAATTGCATAAACCAACACATCCTGCTGGGAATCAATTGATGTCCTTCTCTCTTGCATGCTTCTGGAACTCTCTCCCTTCTCCCATCTGCACCACCAACAGTCTCTCCATGTTTAAAACCTCACTGCACTCGCACCTTACTTCACAATGGAAATGCTCTTCCTCTCATCCAACCTAATTCTACCGCACTTTCTTCCTAACTTTCCAAACTTTGTTGCATGTCACTACCTCCTAAAGTTTTACATCCCTTGGGACATATCGACCAATGACTAAAAAATTACCTCATTGTAATTCCCTAAAAAAAAAAAAAAAAAAACTACTACTTACTGAATTAACCTGATGTCATTTTCCTAATGAAAATCTTTTTTATTTCTGTATTATGTAACATCTATTTCAATTGTGCAATATGAGTTTGCACTATAAAAAATATATATTTAACATTTAATTGAAATGTATATCATGGATTAGTGCTCTTTCTGTACTATGTATTTGTATTTCTCTAGAGCTTTTCTCCACAGAACTCCATTGAAAATGGGCTCCTTGTAGCCCAATGGACTATCCTGGAAAACAAACTGCAAATAAATAAATAATAAAATAAATATTGCCAATAGGGGTACATATTTCCCTCCCAGCATTAACAGGGGCTCATGGAACTCATCAGAGTAGAGCAGGTCCTTGACCACCTTATCACTGGAAAATTTCCATGCCCATTTTTGGTGACATTATATACAATGACCATATCACCTAGAACTATATTTTTACATTAAGTGGCTAGCCCTGACACAACATGAACTCTGTAATCCATGTTCTTCTATCTTGAGGATACTATGCATCACAGTTGATGTTGGTCTATATACCTCTTCTCCGTATAGGTACCATCTAGGAACTGTACTGCTGCCCATTAATCCATTCTTTGGTGATTCTGAGGTGGAAACACTCAACATTTATTTTATTGATTTATTTTACATTTGTTGACCAGGAAAGTCTGGCTGGACACATGTCCATTTTCAGCGGAGGCCCAGGGAGAAAAGCCCCATTTACATACAATACACAATCATATTCTACAGACCAGTAACAAATTACAATACAGAGATAACACACTTCTAGTTCATTATGGTACATAGCTGACATAATTTTGTGTGTACATTTGTTTACACTTTATAGATGCAGTATTTTGTAGTTATGCTTTCATAAGGTCACATCAGAATTAGAAACTTGGTGGGAAAGTTGAGTCTATGGTTATGTAAATAGTTCTTGCTTATATACTTTTCTTTACCTAGGGGCATTACAGGGGCATAGCCAGTTGTTTGTAAGGTGGTTTTTTAGGAGTTTTTTAAATTGTGTAGTGGAGGTATTGGATGTAAGGGTGGCTGGTAGAGAGTTCCAGAGTCTGGAGATGTAGTAGCTAAAGAAAGATTTCCCTGCTTCACTGTTCTATTTGGTGACTTCTAGAAGATTAAGAGTACTGGATCTCAAGGCTCTTGTTGTGGTGTGAGGTTGTATTAGATGTTGGAGGGCTTGGATTTTGTCTGGGTAGTAGTATAGCTTATATGCTAGTGACAGTTGATTGAGATGAAGTAGTAGAGGGAGTTCTAACCAGTTTAAGTTTTTGAGGGAGGTGCAATGATGTGTCCTATATGCAGACGCTGTAGCAAATATAGCTGTCTTATTGTAGCAGGATTCTAGCTTGTTTAGGTCAGATTTATGAAGGCTGGTTGGGACTGGGGATGCATAGAGGAGGGTGGATAGCAGATGTGTCCTGGCTATTGTGTTTCTGGCTTGGTTTGTGAGAAATTGTTTGTTGCGATAGAGCAGGCTGAGCTTTTTGTGGACTTTCTTGAGAGTTTGGGCAGTGTGCAGGTCAGTTCTTAGGTTGTTGTCTATTTCAATGCTTAAAAGTTTGGTGTGGGTAGTTGGGTTGCTTACAATTTTGTTATCAGAGGTTATTGTGAAGTTGTCTGTTGGGCGGGGGGGGGTTCTATGAGAGGAAAATAGCAGTAATTTTGTTTTATTTGGATTAAAAATAAGCTGGTGGTTAGAGAACAAACCAGTATCTGCAAGTGAGAAGGAGTCTTCTGTTTGTGAGTGGATAAGATCTAGAGTGGGAGCTGCACAGATAATTGTGGTATCGTCTGCATATTGAATAACTGAGGCTCTGGGGATGGAGGATGGGAGTTAATTGGTGAATAGAGTGAAGAGCAATAGGCCTAGGATGGAGCCTTGAGGGACTCCTCAGGATACTGGTAGTAGAGGGGATAGTTGGTTTTGCCATTTTACTCCTGATGCCAATCTGATAGATAGCTCTTCATCCATGGGATGGAGGAGGAACTAAGGTTTAAGGTAGAATGTGATTTGAGAAGTCTATTGTGGTTAGCCATATCGAAAGCCTTAGATAAGTCTAAAAGTATGGCTGAGACAAGTTTTACATTATTTCTATGGTAATTATGTTTTTGAGAAGTGGGAGGAAACCCAAAGGGGCACAGGGAGAGCATGCAAACTTCATATCAGGATTGGCCGAAGGTCATGATCAAACCTTGTACGTGAAAGGCAAACACCTTAACCGTTATGGCAACTGGTCTCTAAATTCAAGATGGCTATTATTCAGAATATCAGGGATAATGAGAAAGAGGATTAACAATACTGATTGTTAGAGGGGACTCCACTAGTGATAGAAGAGGGAAAAAATTATAATGGTAGACAGTAATGAACTATTGTCAAGAGAGGAGGATTATGTTGGCACATATTTATATTTCACCAAACACTGCTGTTATGGAGTTTAAGAAAATGTTTGGGGAAATAATCTCCTTTTAGCAGGAGAAATTACTTAAACATGGGAAATATAATCTGATTTGCAATAGTGAGGATGTTTCCAAGTGGCATTGTCACTTGTCTAGTCAGGATGAAGCAGATGAACATTGTGGGTTCTGTTCAAGCAGCTTTGTATTATAGAAACATAAACATGTATACAAACTAGTTGTCTCATGCATAGATGTTCACACACTGGCTGTACTCACAAAATGGCACTGAAGATAGCACATGCCTGCTATATATACTGCACGTTCAGGTCTTAGAAATGCTTCTTTAAGGTACAACACATCTGTTATTCTACATCCTCCCTCTTTGAAAAATGACATTGACAATATTAACTGACATGCTATAGGTACAAAGTAATTTTTCATCATTTAATTATACAAAACTATATACATATATACAACCATGTCCAAGTTGCTGTGTATCTCACACTGAGCCTGGAGATAAGACCAAATCATGTGATGTATAAACTGTAATTGGGATTAGCAAATGTGATTGTCTCTGCTGAATGTTCAACCTTAGGGAAGTTATAAACATTATCAGAAATGGTAGTGGGAATGAAGACTTGTTCTAGGATGGGAACACTGTCTGAATCACTCTGAGATTTAGAGCCTGTATCACAGGAACAATGCTGCGATAACAGTTCTGGTACAGGACGTAGATGTCTATGATTCTTCCTATACTCCATACCCTCAGATTTCACAAGATAGGATCTTGTCTTTTCACATATTTTTGTTACTTGACCAATCCAGTCAAAACCTTTCACCATTTCTATCCTCATTGTCTCTCCTTCTTTCAATGGACAAAGAAATCTGCTCGATTTGTAGTAGCTGGACTTCTGGAAAGAATGCTTTCTGAACAATTGGCCTTTGATTGCTTTATCGTTTTAAGCTTTAGGCCTCAATAAACTAGAAGTGATAGGCTATGTTGTTCTGGTTTGCCTAGATAAACGTCTTTGAGATGGTGAGCCAAGTATATTGTCATGGGATATGTTTCTGAGATTGAGTAAGTTCAAAAAAATTGGTATTGTCACAATTTGACTTCTCAAGTAATTGCTTTGCACACTGTGCTGCACATTCAGCTAGTCCATTTGACTGCGGATATTCTGGACTGCTAGTAATATGTACAAAGTCCCATTCTCTTGCAAATTTATGAAACAACTGACTGGTAAATTTGGTATCATTGTCAGAGATGAGCTTTTTTGGACTTCCATGGACTGAGAAATGATGTTTCAGCTAGGTAATGCCAGTAGTGGAAGTATAGGTTAGGCAGTAGATCGATCTCAAACCAATTTGAATAAGAATCTACCAGTACTAAGTAATGTTGATTGTTCCACTCAAATATGTCAGTGGCTACTGCTGACCAAGGTAGTTCAGAAACTTGACTTAGCTGAAGTGGTTCTTTTTGCAAATGCAGTTTAGTACTATTACATACTGAACAAGAAGAAAGTAGTTTTTCAATGTCTTTTGCTAGAGAAGTCCGAAATACCAGTCTCTCAACTTTCTTTTGGTAGCTTCGTAACCTGGGTGACCACAATGCAAAATATGGATGTATTCTTGTTGTAAGGAAGCAGGAACAACAATTTTAGGAATTTTGAAAATCATGCCATCTTCCATCAACCTCTCATCTCAGTAAGAAAGTAGGGTTGCACTTCAGATGGTACACTAGATTGCTTTGATGGCCATCCAACATTAATGCAGTGGTTGAGCTTTTGCAAAACTGGATCAGTCTTTGTTTGATCTCTTAGCTCATCAGGCCTTGTGTTAGAAAAATTACAGACTTCCATGACATCAAACTCAAATTTTCTGCGTCAAGCTGTTCCGTTATATTTATGGGTTATCTGGATAAGGTATCAGCCAGATAAAACAGTTTACCTTTAATATAGACCATTTTAAAGTTATACTTTTGCAGTTTAAGCATTGTTCTTTGCAATCTTGCTGGAGCTGAATGCATTGACTTCTTTTAAATAGTAACCAGAAGTTGATGATCAGTTTCAGCCTGAATATCTCAACCATAGATATAATCATGAAACTTGGTACATGCAAACACTATTGCCAAAAGTTCTTTCTCAATCTGAGCATATTGCATTTCAGTTTGGGTAAGTGTTCTAGATGCATAGGCTACTGCTCTACCCTCTTGATGAATAACTGCACCAAGAGCAAATTTTGAAGCATCACAGGAAAGAGTTACTGGTTTGTTGACAACATAGTATCTTAATGTAGGTGCAGTAGCTATTTTCTGCTTAAGGTCTTCAAATGTTTTCTGGTGATGTTGTAACCATGACCATGTAACATTCTTACATGTTAGCGCTCTCAAAAGTGATGTCAACTCACTGAAGTCTGGTATAAACTTGCCTTAATAGTTGACCATACCAGGAAAATGTTGTAGAGCTTTTACATTATCTGGTGCTGGCATCTCAAGAATGGCTGCTTGCTTGGATGGGTCTGGTCTCAAGCCAATGCTAGTAAATAAATGACCTACATATGTAACTTTTGGTAGTCTGAATTTGCACTTTAGAAGACTGAGCTTTATGTTTACTTCATGTGCTCTGTCTAGAACTTGAAGATTTTTGGCATGCTCTTCTTCACTATTCCTTCTGACTAACATATCATCTACAATTATGGCACAAGGATAACCTGAACATTTTTACACCATTGCAAACTTAAAGACTTCACTTGCAGAGTTTATTCCAAATGGCACACTAAGAAATCTATATCTTCCAAATGCGGTACTGAATGTAGTCAGTAATCATCACTTGCCAAAATTAAATTTTTGCATCCAAGACAGGAAAAAACAGTGGCATTTGGTATTAGAGGGGCAACTTCTTTGACTGTACACATAGGATGCAGTATTTTTAATGCTTTGTTCAAATCTCTTGGGTCAATGCATATTATGATTTTGTCTGAGCCATTTTTGTGAGCCACTACCATGGACAACACCCATTCGGTGGGTTCTGTTACTGGACAAATTACACCTTGCTGCACCATTTTTGTCCAAATGAGCTTTGACTTTATGCTGCATAGCTATCAGAATGTTTCTTGCTGGTCTGACTACTGGACTGATCTTTGGGTCTAACGTTATAGAATACACAACTGGAAGTTTGCCCAACTTGTCATCGAAAACATTAGCATACTCTGAAAAAATAGTGTTAGTGAAGCTGGGACTGGGACGTGTGCTTATCTGATTATCTTCTTTGATAAAAGAAAGTAGATTCATTCTCAGATTGTCTCTGACACCCAATAATGACTGCACAGGTCTTCAGACTACATAAAATAATAAGCTATAACAGTTCTTGGCCACATAACATGAAAGTACTACTGATCCTAAGGTTTGAATTTCTTCACCTCCATAAGCAACCAGTTTCACACAACTGGCCACATTCAGTTGTTCACCAGCTCTCACCTTAGCAAAAGTATCTGTTTACATAATATTACACTTTGAACGAGTACCTACTTTAAGCTCAATGGTTTTACCATTGACCTGGACAATACTGAATTCTTCATTCTTTTCCAATAAAACTACTGCATCAATCTTTTCACCAATTACTGATACACCATCTACATAGAAAGCAAACTGTTGCAGTCCAACTTGATCAATTTGCTTTTTCGAATGACCCTACTTTATAACAGTGTAATGCTTACATGATTTGCAAAATTTTTGAAAATGGTTCCATTTTTTACATTTATGGTATTGTTGACCAAATGCTAAGCATTTTTCCTCTTTTAGACTCATGGTTGGCACCACAATTGCAGGAGTTAACAATAAAGCTTGACTTGGGTTTTGCTGATTCACCCTTGTACAGCACTGAGCATGATTCTTTAACAGAACTGGTCTTAGAACTTGCTGGAAGGTTGCTGGATCTACGAAAAATCACAGGAGGTAGCAGCTGCCATGTGCTTAGTCTTGTTTCTGCTTGCCACATGTTGCATTATGTCAACAGTTGCTCTGCAACCTGCTGAAACCATGCTCTTATCACTTGCAAGCATATTTGTGTGCCTTTCTGTGACTTCATGAATTTGACAAATCTCAATAGCTTCACTCAGCATTAAATCACTCTCACAAAGCAAAATCTTTCTTGCAGCATCATTATTAATACTATACACGAGCCTGTCCTTAATTAACTTATCTTTTAAGTCACCTGACTTACACATTTTAGCTTTATTTCTCAGGTCAGTATTATAAGCTGCAAAAGTTTCACTTTGCTTTTGATCTCTTGTGTAAAACAAATGGCTCTAATGTAAAATTGGTCTGGGGGTTGCACATCTCTGTCTAAATTTGCACTTCAAACATTCAGAGTCTTTTCTTGATTCAGCTCGCACAAAAATATAATGATTTTCCTTTTCACCTTCATATACTGCTGGTGCATATACAAATGAATGCTCTCTTTCACTGGCCTCTGACCCTGCTAGGTTTAGTAAAATGAATGCCATGGCATGTGCATCTTTATCAGAATAAGCTACTTGTATGAATATATTGTACTCTTGCTCAAATATTCTCCAGTTCTCTGCAATATTCTGATCAAACACAAGTGGTAGCAGTTTTCAAAAGCCATCTGCCATATTAATACCTCTCAGTGAAGACTTTTGCCAGTATTCATGAACACGCACACACATATGTACATATGCCTGAAATTTATACTAGTACTTGTAACTTTGACCAATAGCACAGCAAGCCTCTGTACAACTGAACTTTGCGAAATAAGTTTCCCCAGTACTCTAATACTCTTGAAATCACCATACTGTAAAAGTCACTTATCATCATTTTAAGAAACATTTCAAATAACTGCACTGTGTGAATAAACTGGGTAGAAGAATTTGGGAGTAAGAAACATTTCGAAGTAATCTCACTTTGTCAATAAACAGTACACAACACTGAAATTTCCCCAAAATGGCTATAATTTGCTAAACAACTCTGCATAGTGTAGCAAACACTCTGTAATGGTGGCACTCTGCAAATAGACACACCCAGCATAAGAAATGTTTTGAAATGGCTGCATTTAACTGCACTTTATGAAATAGTGGCACCTTGCACGTGACAAACTCTTCAGAATAAATGCACAGTGTTAAATATACGCTGTAAGCACTTCTACACACTTTGAGATACTTTGAATAGCTCTAGTTTTAGTATTCAGAGCTCCAATAAATTTGAAGTAGTAGTTTATGCCAAAACACAGTAATTCACCAGAAAACATGCAGTCATGTTGCTCTGTTTATACTTAGTGTGCACTTTTGGCCCTTTGTTAGATTTGTTTTCCTCATTTAATCTCTTTTTGTGCCCATTATATTTCCTTGTGCTCATTTTACCTCAAAACTTGTTCATTTTACTTTAAATATGCTCGTTTTGCAATTCTGAGGTAATACTGAACCCTTTGTGTGTTTTTCTGATGCTCATTTTATCAAATCTCTTAATTATGAACATTTTGTTAATTAATAAACTTTTTATGCTTTTTGTTTGCTTAATAAATGTTTTCATGCTATTCTTTTGCTTAGTAATGCATTTTTTGCCCTTGTAATATTCTGCTTTATCTTTTTTATAAAATAATTTTTTCGTGCACGTTTTCATTACCTTTAGTTCTTTTCTGGCCATTTTTTGCTCTTGGTTCACTTAGTTTGCCTTCGCTATTAAATCTGTAGCTCATGGCTCCAAAAACTAGTCTCTGGTATCCCAGTTCTGACACCATGTCACTCGTCTAGTCAGGATGAAGTAGGTGAACATTGTGGGTTCTGTTCAAGTAGCTTTATTATATGCAAACATAAACATATATACAAACTAATTGTCTCATGCATAGATGTTCACACTCCAGCTGTACTCTCAAAATGGCACTGAAGATAGCACATGCATGCTATTTATACTGCACATTAAGGTCTTAAAAAATGTTTCTTAAAGGTACAACACATCTGTTATTTTAGGGGTATGAAAGGGAAAATATAGCAAAAGAGGGTAGATGTCTTAAGAAACTTATGAAGATGCAGGTAGATGTCTTAAGAAATTTATGAAGATATTTGGAAAAGAATATTCAAATTCAGTAACAGGATCTCAGACAGAATTTACATAATATTTCCCAGTGTATGATTACTGGCTAGACTGGATGGAAATGAACAGATCAAGAACTGCATAGATCTAAAGAGAAAATAAAGGGGTATTTGGATACTATGTAAAAGTTTAGAAAGTTTGCTGTTAAACAACTATTTTTTTTAAAACAACTACAGAGCACAACAGCTTCTGGCTTCAGAGCTGGATCAAGCACTAAGCAATCTAAACAGCTGCATAGGGCACAATGGCTGAGGTGTAGTGGCAATTAATAAAAATTAAACATTTCTTCTTTAACATCTTGTGACATCTCTTTTAAGAAGACACATGTACATGAACTCTGCATCCATTTATGTGTCTTTAATACAGCACTCAAACACACACACACACACACACACACACACACACACACACACACACACACACACACACACCAATGTTAGTGTGGGTGTGTGGGTGTGTGAAATGACCTTGTTAAGGATAGCAGGCTAGTCAATTTAATCAGGCTCAAACCCTGTACCTTGGTTCCAGGAGACAGAAACCTGAATCTTCCAGACTGTTCAATGATTGTGAGTTTCAGTACCTTTCACAGTTTCAGTGATTTTTAAGGAATTATAAGTCTCAGTGTACTTTCAAGGAGTTGTGAAGTTCAGTGCATTTTAAGGAATTGTGAGTTTCAATGGAAGAGAAAATTACTGTTGCTCATGCTGCATGTTTTCAGTGTGCAACTGTTTTGTTTACCAAATGGCAGTCAGTTCTTGAGCTATAGAATTTGAAAACAGTATTAGTAGCACAACAGGCAGCATACTTGCCTTTGGTGCACAAGGCTGTGACTTGTACTTCCACCACATGTGAATGGATTGTTGGTGCTATGGTACAGTTTAAGGGAAGGATGAAGGGACCACTCCTGTGTGTGCCCTCCTTTGGAGGATATGCCCAGCAACTATAAACTTGTTGCTGATTTGATAGCCATTCCCTATTGCAATATTATCAGCTTACCAACTTTTTTTAATGTAACACATGCAATTCATTCTTCAAGGGTAGCAGGCACTGAATTTGTAGACAAAATACTGAAAAGTAAAGCTATTTGCCAGTAGCAACCTATTCATTAGTGATATATCTCGTTAATATGGAATTATTCAGATGGCTTTTACTTCTGCAGAGATTGTGCCTTTTGACTGATATTGGTGGACTGTAATGACAGAAGTTTGAGTTCTGTTTTATGCTTGGAATGTTCTGAAATGGGTAGTTTTGTCATTATTGCTTCATATATTTTGTTTCATCGCTTTATGGAAAAATTATCAAAACTACACCTTTAAAACACATTCTAATGCATGGTACTGAATTAGACAAGGAATATAATTTAATACAATCAGAAAGGTAAATCAAAAAACGAATGCATGTATGCATGTTCCTAAAAGTGTGTGCAAGGAGTCTATTGTTTGAAAACAGCCCAAAGGTAAACATAACTGGCCACTGTCCAGAAGTATTTTCTTTGAATGTGGGTGTCAATGCCAGTTTAATGAAAGTTAGTTTCAAGGGTAAAGAAGTTTACTGTTCATGCTAAGTCTGTTTAATTGTGAGACTGCATTGTTTGCTTAGCAAATAGCTATCAATGTTTTTCGTATAAAATTTTAAATACAAGTTTTAAATTAAATCCAAATATCAGTAATCCTTGTAGAAGTAAAGAAGAAAATAGCATGTACACTGACAGGTTTGAAGACTGTGTGTGGTAACTGGGGAGAAATAGTCAAGAAATATACTGGAATGGGTGCATGGGGGGGCTGTTGTGGAGGGGCCCTGATCGATTACCCAGCTCATTGCACCATTTAGCCAAGATTCTGCACTCTGACTAGCTTTATTGTATAAATATGATGATATAAAACAATAAGGTGTTGACTGAGTTAACAAAAGGAACAATATTGTGAGACATGAGAGCTTAAAATCAGTGCAGAAAAAACACCAAATATATCTGAATAGTAACACGAGGCAGTTAAAGTAGCAGTAAATGAGGAACTGAACTTTTATTTGGCATATAGGATGACTTAAAGGTAGGCAAGCAGTTTGATAGAGCAGAAAGAAAGGCTGGTATGATATTGGGGGTTAGTTATATCAAGAGGCACCTGAAGTACAGAGTTAAAGTCATTAATTGCCGTGCAAACAAATGTTGAGGCTTCTGCTAGGATATCATGAGCAGGCCTGCAAACTGCATTTTTTCTGTTGTAGACAAGATAGCAATTCTGACTAATGCAATGCAGAGTGTACACAATAAACTATAATTCACTGAAAAATAAAAGAACATAACTCATACAGTGGTTTTCTGAGGATAAAGGTGTAGGCATTATTTCACTGAGTGCTTGGTAAATTACTGGAACAACCTTCATGAAGAAGTAAATGCTTAGTAAATTAATGTGATACAAAAATTATTTTTAATAGTATATGGCAAGTGTTATGGTAGATGAAAAGTAAGAAATAACTCAGGTCTGTGCTAAGGAAGTTCCTTATCTTGTCTATTAAGTAGGGTAATTGTCGAGTTTCATAAGCCTGTCAGTCAATAATCACTGTGTTATTGTATGTATCTTTGTTTACTATTACTTCTCCTCCCACTGCTCTATATTTAATGACTGAATTGTGTGGAACATTCAACTTTTTCCCATTCTGATACATGGAATACATACATCAGTCATTTGCCATCTGTAGGAGCTGTTACAGTCCTTCATGTAACAAAGAATTTCATGCACAAATGATTCCCCATTACTAAATCCTATTCCTGTGCTGAATGATGAAAAATAATTTACCTGGAATCACAACTAAGGTTAAACGTCTGTCAGGTAGGCATGACTTCTGATGTAATCTCAACCTCTTCACAAAATTACAGAAATGTTTCTATTTGAATTATATTGCTGTATTAATGAAAATTTGGCATTGGAAAAATAAAGCTACTGATCAGCACTGAAGACTATTTAGTCACCAGATATCAGGGGGTCTATATCAGAAGATCAACAAATCTGATATGGTCAACACCATATGATCGAAGTCATGAAACGTCAAATCTTTTAATGGAGATCTCCGTACAACACGGAAAGGGAAGATTTCCTTTTACTGCACTGTAGTGCGATCACTGAGTTGATATATTTAAGTAGCAAGGGGTGTGGGGGGTGCAGGCGGGCTTGCCCCCCCTGCTTTGAACGTTTAAATGGTTTGTTTTTGTAGGTTGTTGTGTTTTATTACATTTTCGATGTTTCAAGACTTCGATCATATGGTGTCGACCATATCAGCTTCAGAGTTTTGAAACTTCAATAATGTAATATAGACCCAATATCAGGGTGCATTGCTGTGCTTTATTCAATGCATGCATAAGCTGAAGTCATTATTAGGTTAGTATGTACATATTTCATAATGGAGAACTAATCTAATCAATAGAAGTAGACAGGAATGCATAGCCAGAAGAAAGCAACAAACTCTTGTCTTGCTATGACTTCAAAACCGACAGGGGATGCAATGTTTTTAAAATGTGCCAATAAACTGGGGAAATGGGCTACAAGACAGCAGCTTCTTCAAAAAGCTACTGCATTTACATGTAAACAAAGTATAGACAGGTACCTAGAAACTGGTGTGTGTGTGTGTGTGTGTGTGTGTGTGTGTGTGTGTGTGTGTGTGTGTGTGTGTGTGTGTGTGTGTTCAGGAGTGGTACTGTAAAGGAAGGGAGTGAGTGAGATATGTAAGAAACAGTGGTACAGCTTCAAATCTAAAGAACAAATCAGGAAAATGAAAACTGCATTTGAAATGGAAGATTTTGGTTTATATTACCAATAAGCAGAAGATAAAGAATGCAAGATGTAGGGATATATTACTTGCAAATGATCAGTTGTGATAAGTTTATTGCCCCAGTAAATAAAATCTAATTAAATCATGTATGGTAAGTTAAATGAGATTATAAACTGCATACTGTCTGCAACTGAAAATTTTACATTCAGCTGAGAAACTAGAAGATATTTTTTGCTCAAGTAGTCATTCCATGTCATCAGATTTTTTTTTTCTTTTCATTATGGTAAATGACTGAAACAACATGCTCTAAAGGAAACTTCAAGAAAAGTGCTTGCACTTCACCCAGACTTTTTCACTTTTTGGCACTTAACTTCTTGCATTCAAAACATGCTTTATATTTTTTTCCATTCCCACATATCACAGTCAGATTTTGTGCCAGAAATAAATGAGTCATCTGACTGCTTGACATTTGGAACAGAAGTCCTCTGCAGTAGCTACATTTCCTTTCCACATGCAAATGTTTTTTTCTCTTCATTGCACTTAGTGCCATTGTACTCAGAATAAAAGTGGACATTTATGTAGACAATGCATTCAGTTAAGTATTTGTTGCCACCTGGTCATTTATTTGACAGGGGTGAGGTAGACAGGCTAAGCAATCAGAGCAAAAAAAGTTAATAGCAGTAAAAGTTATACTTAATCAGTACGAGTTAAATGGCTCTTACCATATAAATTTGAATGTATTATATGAGGATAGTGTTATGTGCATTTATCATGGAACAATTTTTATTCAATGTATTTTATTTTAATCTAATTTATTTAGCAGTCACTGCAGTCCCTGACCTCCAAATTCTCAAAGGTTATATCCAACTTGTATCCATGTTACAGAAATGTTATGTATTGCTGTATTGTCCTTTGTAGTCTTTTGAGAAATATTTGTAACTTCATCTTGTGTGCCCTGGGCTGTCCCTTCCAATTGGATTGTTGTTATTGTCTATACGTTGATGATAGTGTAAATCAGATTTTCAGTTAATGTGAATGTTATGCCAAGGATGTTGGTTAGTGTTGCAGCCTCACAGCAAGAGGTTCTCTGGTTTGATTTTTCACTGGGATGCCTTCTGTGTGAAGTCTACATGTCTTCTCTGCGGTCATGAGACTTTCCTTTAGGTGCTCCAGTTTCCTCCCACATCCCAAAGACATGCTGCAGGTGGATTGGACACTCTGAATTGGCCTTGGGTATGAATGTGTGTGTGTGTGTGTTTGTGTGTGTGTGTGTGTGTGTGTGTGTGTGTGTGTGTGTGTGTGTGTGTGTGTGTGTGTGTGTGTGTGCGTGTGTGCCTTCTGTGGAAGGTTGGCCTCGGGCTGGCAACTGGACACTGTAAAACTCCACTGCCAATTGTTGTGCAGACTGTTGTTCCACTGTGGTGACTCCTAATAAGAAAAGCCAAAAGGAGAGGCAGTAGAAGAAGTTCTGCCATGAATGGTGGAATGAGAAATACATTTTTAAGGAAATTTAAGGAATAATTTTTTTGGTCATAGTAGAGTTAGTAGAGAAGCACCTTTATCTAAGTAAGAGGTTTCATTACCATTAAAAGGCTACCTATAAAACTTAACATCCAGCAGTTTTATAATGCTATCTAAAGTTTCTGCAACAAGGAATGCTCTTGCCAGTCAATATGATTATTCTATATACAGTTGGTTACATTCTGTTCAGTGTTTCATTCTTTCTTTTGCCTTTAAGTATGTTTCTCATCCTTTCTATTTTACCATGTTTATTCTTTTTTCTAGCATGGTCTGGGATATGTGTCTTATTTGAATCATATTTAGATTCATCACAATTCAAACATTAAAATCCTGCCATCTCCACGATACCATCTGTACTGGAGTCTGCAAGCACTTCAACCAGTGCAGCTTACTATAATCAGTTCACAAACCGGTACATCTCACTAGAAATTATACTTTACTTTAATCATTATAGTGATGTTGGAATAAAGGAACTCATGTCAGGCTAAACAACATCCAGACCATTCACAACATTTTTTCTAAAATCAGAAGCCACTCTGTTAAGCCTTTAGAAATAACCATTTTATTAATATCTTGATAGTGAGTCTGTGGACTTGTAGGTGGCACAAAATCATTGAAATTCTCCAAGTACATTTTAACAAGGAAAATGAATAGTCAGAGACAGTGAATATAATGTTATTCTATGGTGGATACTCCTAGTGTGTTACGCCAACAGATCATACTTTTTCATCACTTCATTTATCTTATATTTTACTTTATCATCTTCAAGATCACAGTTGAACTGGAGCCTATCAAGGTAAATGGATGTGGGAAGAAACCAGAGAACCTCTTGAAAATATATACAGACACAAGGAAAACATGCATATTCCACACATAATCCAAGCCTGCTGGGAAATGAACAAGAAATAAGTGTTATGAAGCAGCAATGAAAACGAATGCATCCCTGTGACACCCAGAAGTACAATTGTTTGTATATAAAAAAAGACATGGCCTGTGGTGGGTGGAGCCTACTATGGTAAAAATTGCAGCATAATTAGAGTGCTCACAGTCCTTGGTCAATGTTTTAGTTTCAAACTTATTAACGTATAATGAAATCTTTCATGATTTCACTAAATCCAGTGAGATATAAAGCAGGTAGTCAATGTCTGACCTTGTGGTGCTTTATATTTGTATAGGCTATCAAAATTTGGTCCTGTCCTACTAACAGGATTTCCCAAACCAGAGCAATATGTGGCTTTTGGCTTGTTTATTCTGCCTGAATATTGTTGCTCTCCCACCCACCTGCCCGTCTATTGTGGTATTCTTAAACTTGGTGGCTTTTGAGTTGCCCACTCCTACAATAAATCTGATTTTGGCCACTTCTCCCAGTTCAGTCTACTGAGTACAGAGAGAGGTCATTTGGGAAGGCCCACCCCCTTAGTTTCTAAACCTTGAATTATCTTCTGTTTCCTCCTTTCCCACTTAACTTGAAAAATTGTACTTTATTCAACTGCTTTTACTGTATTTGTGTTTCTTCCTACTTTATTCATTTTGATGTTGCTGCTTGTTATTAAAAAGTGTTCAATTGCATTTATTCTGCTGCATTTTTTACTGCTTATTAGTGACCTGATTAAATTGTAACTGTTATTTTAAGCCTCTTAGGTTTGGTTTAAGCACTTGGCTTCAGGTCAGTCATTTTATATTAAGAGTGTTTGTATGTATTATATGAGGCAGAAGAGTTAGTTTGCATCCTTCTAAGTCTGGAATTGCTGGTTCAAGGCTTAGTGTGTCTGTTCTAAAATTGTTTTAGTTCTGGTTTAAGTGTTGGGCTTCAGACCAGTTATATTACAGTAAGAAGGTTTGTGGTCTACACTGTTGTGGGAGGAGAATGTAACCTCTGCCCTTCTGAGCTGGGAGTTGCTGGCTGCCTGCTTATTTGAACTTTTTTTCCTGAAATTGCTGCACTTTATTTGCTGTAGTATAGACTAGATTCAGACATGTTGAATCTAGTTCTGTTTGTAAAACTTGAGCACTAAATCAGGCAATCTTTTGTTAGAGAGGGTTCCCCTGCACCATAGTGGCAGGGGTGTGCAGCTAGAACTCATCTGATTGAAGGTTGTTGGAACAGGACTCAGTTTTGAGCTTTTTTATTGGTTAATTTGTTTAAATCAGTGTATTATAATTTGATACATAAGCACCGCATTTCAATGGGAATGTGCTTGTTTTAGCAAAGCTCCACAGAGTTTGGTGATGAGCTACTGCTCTGCTGTATTTATCTGATAAATCAAAGGCATTTGCTCATCTCTGTAAAACTTAATTTTTCATTGTATATTGCACTTTTGAACTGCATTTTTACCATATTTGCATACCATGGAAGTTCCTGTGTTGGTGCGTGCATGCATGCCTCTCAGCAGTGTTTACTGATTTTAAAACCTGCTTACTTTCATTTGAACTGCTTTTTCTGAAATTGTTGCACTTTGTTTGCTGTAGCTTAGACTAGATTCAGACCCGATGAATCTAGTTCTGTTTATATAATATGAGAACTAAACCAGGCCATCTTTTGCTGTTTTGTTGTAGAGGGTGCCATTGCACCCTAGTGGTAGAAGTGCACAGTTAGATCTCATCTGATTGAAGGTTGCTGGAACATGGCTCAGTTTTGAGCTTTTATATTGGTTAATTTGTTCAAAAGTCATTTGCTACATAAGGACCATGTTTGAGTGGGTTTTCACTTGTTTGCACATTGCACACTGCCGAGCAGTGGTGGGCATCACTGGTGGTTAAAGACGCTAACACTTCTGTGCCCAAATTTTCCCCTTAGTATTCTGCTGGTGCTCCATCTGTGAGTTCTTGTGATTGTCCCTCACTAACAGGTGATACATTCTGCAAAGCTCCTGAGGTACCAACACAGATCCTACCCACTAGCGCTTCATATTTTTCATCTACCTCTCCTGTCCTCAACCTAGTCTTTCCTGTCCTCTCCTGACCAAATCAACTTATCTAGCATTATGGATGGACAATATCCCACAGTTTATCCAGCTAGTCTGGTCAACATGGGCATCCTGAGGCAATATCACAATTGCCTCATGTACACTGACAACCCACATATTTTAGTCCACACAAATTCATTATGTGAAAGATGCATCTATACCAAGAACCTAGAATCCAGGCCCTCTCACTCACCAGTCAATTCATCTGATACTAAGCAGGTTGTCAACATGCACACCTCACCTCCTGCACCTACCAAACCAACAACACATAACCCTACATATGCAGACGTCCTTACCAGAAGATTACCTAAACATCAGAGACCTCCAAAAAACAAGCACAAGCACAATTCACACAATACATCCTCTGCAGAACATAGTGCACATAATATATCACACACCAGTCTCTCATCAGTCAAGTTCCTAATGTATAACAAAAAAAAATCTTAGTCATAGTTGACTGAATTGTGAGACACACAGATGTTCCTTTCAACAGGCTGGATAAGGAAAAAGTCACAGTCACACACACTCAAGGCTCTCAACAACAGGCACTATTATGAGTCCATCATAGTCCATGTTGGTGTGAATGACTTGAGATGTACTTCACTGGACTATATGAAGAGAGACATGACTGAGCTCTCTGATTATGTGTCTCAGGCAGGTAGGACCCTAGCCTTAAGCAGCATTTTACCTTTGCCTAGGATGATACCTCAATACAAATAAAAAAAAAATGATTGACTTTGACAATTGGCTCAATTTCTGGTGTCATTCAAAAGGGATCCAGTATCTGTTAGCCTGAGATGGCATGGTCAACAGACCTCGACGCTTTGCCAGAGATGCTCTTCATCTGTCACCCCTGGGATTTTGGTTACTGGCTAAGGCTCTTGTTGTGCTCACAGTGCCTTTTTAAGGCAATGCCACAAAAACAAAATTCCTGATGGAAAAATACCTTCTAAAAACAACCTCAGGGTTATGCTGCTAAACAATAAAAGCCTATAACCAGAAGCTGCACTCACTGGAAGCAGTCATCACCTTGGAATGCTGACATTTGTGCAGTCACTGAGACCTGGTTTAAGGCTGTGGAGACCAACTCAGCAATTCCAGTTTACATTTCCTTCTACACATTCAGACCACAAACGGAGGATGTGAGAACCAAAGGAGGTGGTGCATCAATATTCATTAAAGATAAATATACCTGTAGATTGGTTAAACAGCATAATTCCATTGAATTACTTCAGGTGCATTTGACTGTAGGTAAGACCCCTCTTCAGGTCATTGCCAGCTATAGGACCCTCTCCATGAATCAGGGCATCCTCTCAGCCTGCTTGGATCTACTTGACTCAATCAAGATACAACCAAACATCCTGGTTTTGGGTGACTTTAATTACCCATCCATTGATTGGGTAAATTATACAGCTCTAACTCACTTGCCCAAAGATTCCTGGACTTCGTTAACTCCAATGCCCTGGACCAGCTGGTTGGCACACCCACAAGGGGCTCAAACATCCTGTATCTGGTGCTCACCAACATGGAGAACCACTGCACCACCCTCACTGTGTGGCCATCCCTGTTGAGATATAAACACAAATCAGTCTAACTAGCAGTACTTATATCACAAGACCCCACTCCACCCCCAGCAACAACTAGACTAAAAAACTTGTTCAAGGCTAATTACAACCTCTTATGTGACAGCATAAATAGTGCAGAACCCCTCACTCCACTGTTGGAACAGACACCTACACTGAGTTATAAAGTGATGGTTTATATGAACACATGTACAATTGTATTGAGTCTGCCATACCTGATAGATCCAAAGCAAGATTTTCAGGAAAAACAAACCTTCCTGGTGGATAATTGCCATTAATAGATTATACAGTAGTAGAAAGAAATTGTGTATAAGAGTAGGAAGGAATGGTCTTATGACCGGAAAACACACACTTCTCAACTAAACCAAAGCAAAAAAGACTGCTAGTGAAGTCCCCCAAAGCTAACTATGAATCCAAATTAGCTTCTCTAGCTAAAAGTAACTACAATGCATTCTTTATTTACATCTGTAATCTCAATGGTAATGCACAGATTTGCATTGAACTCTTAATTAATGGTACTACATTTATAGAACCACTGGATATAACAAACTTGCTGGCTGACAGGTTCAGTGAAAACTTCACTCCCCTGTCTCCACCACATATACCCCAAAGCATCCCTAACACCTGTCCCCCCACCTAGTATCTCTGAGGCGTAGGTCTTGTATGCCCTCTCCAAGGCCAAAAACACAGCATCAATGGGGCCAGATAACATCCTGGACTGTGTTCAACATGGGCTAAAACAGGAATTAGCATCACCATTGGGCATGCTTTTCAATCATAGCCTAAGCATTGGCTTCATCCCAGTGGAATGGAAAACAGCTAACATCATCCCTTTGCACAAAGGAGATGCATCCACAGACCCTGAGAACTATAGACCCATTAAATAAAAAACTCCAACTTTGAACACCAAGTAGTTTATTGGAAAACAATCAAAGCTTTTAGGACAACCCCTTCTTCAGTGCTAATACATCACATAGTAAAAAAACTTTTTTTAAAGGAATATATTCATGTTATATGATCACAGCCAACCAATAAAATCAGTTAAAATACTAATTACTAAAACACATAATTAAAGAACAATAGAAACACTCAAATAATGCCGCATTCATTCACTCACCTGCTATTGGTATTGTGTATGTTTCTTCATTAAAATAAGTTTTAGGATAACAGCACTATTCAATCCTGGTTTACAATCAGGCTTTAACCCTAGAATCCAACCATATTCACTAATATCCAATGCATTATTTATATTTCCACCCCAAGTTAATTTCTTAATCACAGAAATTATTTTCTGATGCTGTTTAACACTGCAAGTCCTTATTTGGAACTATAGACGCATTAGCCTGACCAGCCATATCTGCAAGGCCATGTAATAAATCATCATGGATCTTATTAACAAAGATATAGGAAATCTCCAAATGCTGGACCCCACCCAGTATGGCTTTGACAAGGGGATATCATGACTGTTAAACTTGGTGGACTTCTTCAAGACAGTCACCAAAGACCTAGATGAGGGCAAATCTGTGCAAATGGCCTACCTTGAACTAGCCAAGGCCATTGACACAATTTCTACACTCAGGCATCACTGATAAACTCTTCAGCTGGGTATTAACCCATATATTGTCAGGGGGGTTGGAAATTGGTTCACTAATAGAACTCATACAGTCAAAATAGGGGACTCCACCTCCTCCAGCAGACCTGTAACCAGGGGTGTTCCACAGGGATCAATTCTGGGACCCCTACTGTTTGGAATCTACTTCTCTGACATACAGGCTAAAAAACAAAATGACTGTGGCTGACACGATTTCCTGATGACTGCAAACTGGGAGCAATCATTGAAACACCTAGCAATGTCAACATCCTGCAAGAAGGTCTTACTCAGTCTAATGACTGGCGCCAAAGTCATGGTCTTAAACCTAATGCAAAAAATGCATTATTATCCCCTTCAGCAAGGGTGATGCTCCTGCAAACTACCACATCATCAGCAATACCCTAAGCATACAGTTAGTGGTGTGAGATCTGGGCACAGGTCAACAGCAACCTTAACTTTAATCACCATGTCTCCACAGTGGTAAAAAGGACATTTTATATTACTTATCTCATAAGTAAGGGCATTGCCTACAGAAAAAAAGAGGTTATAACCCCCCCCCCCCTGCACTCTTCTCTTATTAGGCCAATAATACAATACAGTGCTTCCTTTGGTATGTTCCTTTCCAAACACCTGCAGCAATTGGAGAGACCACAAAGGTCCCTTACAAAGAAAATTCAGGGTCTTCAAGATCTGTCTTATGTGGACAGACTGAAATCATTGTCCTTTTACTCTGTGTCATACAGACTGCTCAGCTGGCTTAGTGGTAACTTGCTGTGGCTAAAATTTATAAATGCATTAGTGTAGTGGTTAGAGCATACACCTTGCAGGTAGTCATTTATGGGAGGGTGGCCTAATGGTTAAGGTGGCTGTCTTACAAACACAAAGTACAGAGTTTGAATCTCACAGGGGATAGTTGGCTAGGCTTAAAATGGCTCGCAAGGACAGTTAGCCTAGTACTAATCTATGAAACTAAAAGTGACCTGTGCCTTGCATATATATCAATCTATGACCCAGCTTTAATGGAAATGCTCCACATTCAGAAGTCAAATTGCACACGTCACTTACTCAAAGGTCCTTAGTGTGGTATGTGACATCAACAGAACTTTGTGGAGAGACAAATTACTGACAGAGATTGCCCCACCTTTAGAACAAGCTTCCTACTCATGTCAAACAAAGCCACTTGTTGGCCTTATTTAAGCATAATTTGGATAACTGGATGGGTAACTGGAAATTCACTCCAGAGGTTTCACCTGTGTCCCTCTTGGACGGGGACAATAAGTGCTAATTTTAGTGTCTGCTTGAACGAGACACCTTTGAGAACATGGGTCAAACTTGGCTAGGCTTCTAAGGGCCCTGGGGCCATTAGCCTAGTAACCTCCTATGATCCTATGATGCTATGGATTGAATCTAATAACCAAGATGGAGCTTGTGAAGTCTGAAGCCTCCTTGTAAGCAGCACAGTTATAAGAGATATAATCTCTATGGTGTATCTAAAAGATAGCCTTGAAAATTATCATTAAAGAAATAGTCTACAATTTGTTTTACTGAATAATTTTTTTATAGATTTTCAGAAACATAAACATATATACAGTATGTATGTGAAAGAAATATTTACATAGTCAAAGCTTAAAGTGGAGAAAAAATTCCAAAAACAAACATTACAAAACCAACTATTTAAATAGGATGTCTATACTTAAAAAACGTTGTTTTCTTGAATGTGTCTTTGGATAAGATTATAATTTATTAAAGTCTTCTGTTTCCAGCATTTGATTTACTTTCTGCTAGGCAATGCTTAAGGAAGTAGGTCATTCTGTTCTTTCCTTGATTGTTTTCAATTCCTACTGTGAGACTGATAAAACCATGTTCTTGAAATGTTTAAAATTGGGAGGAGTTACAGCTTTCTAGCTCTGTGTAATATTTTTCCATACAATAGCAAGGAGAGTTCACAAAATTATATATTTTTGCCTTGGAACACAAGATAGCACAGGTGTATTCAACAAAACTAGAGATTTTGTAAGTTGGAAATTACCAGTGAACAGTGCCTGCAACAAATAGCTAATACTTTCCCAATATTGTTTAAGTAAATGGCATTCATAGAACGTGTGTTGCCAATTGGCTATTGATTGTGATTTACACCTCCGACATCTATTTTCTTTATTATATATTAGTTCTAATTTGTGTGGTACTAAGTAGGTTCTATGTACAAATTGCCATGTGAAAAGTTGCCAATATAGTGATAAAGATTTTAGTTTTGGAGCTGTAAAAATTAGTTTTTTATCTTTATCATCTGGCATTTTACCATTAACTGTTTCATAGTATTTCCATATATCTTGTTTATTATGAACTATTGTTTCTTTAACTAACTTGTGCAATAGTGATAAAATTTCTTTTCCGTTTCTGGGAAATTCCATCAGCGTTATTAACTGGTCTATGAACTTAGGAACCTTTTTCCCTAACAGACTTCTGCATTATTGCTTATTGGTCTAAAACTCTTTGTCTTAATCCCTTCAGTGTTAAATATGTTATTTTCAAGGTTGAACTCACTAATAATTTGCTCTATCATTACGGGCCGGATTCACAAAGGCTTGCAAGGAGTCTAGGAGTAAAGTAAGGCTCCATGCAGCCAACATGTCCGCCGAGCGATCCAGGAACAGCCGGCAAGGGCATACAAGAGAGCTCCTAAAACAACTCTTACACGGACAGGGCTAGGTTATGCAAATTACTTCATTTGCTGCTGAAAGTTATGCAAATGAGGTAAATTTGCGATCCAGGAAACCCTAACCTGTCCGAGTAAGAGTAGTGGTATTTGCAGAAATGTACTCCGTTGTCAACTAAGTACCGTTCTGCAAATAGCAAAACGGAGCCGTGACAGCTCCAAATAAAGGATGCATCCAGTTGAGGAAGCATGCCAATGTCCAAATATATGGCCATTAGCAATTCTTCATGTTGCAAAACTAAAAAAAAAAGTTTTTTTTTTTTACCCCGATCCCCAAAGTTTAAGCATAGCGCAGCGTCGTGCAAACGTGCTGCGCTGTGAAAATCATGAAAAAAAAATAAAAGCCACAAATAGGGATATGACTCTAAATATTAAACTGTCATGCAAGTGAATGGCAGGCTGAAGACAACATGGCTAGTGAGTAGAGGTTGCTAAGGGGGGAAGCTCGGTCTAAGAGATGTAACCAAGCATTAGTAGGCAATCCTATGCAAATGAGGGTAAGGATAGTGAATCCCAATGTCACATGGCAAATGAGCAAAGTCCGTGGAGTGTAAGAGTAGGATAAGGGGAGTATCAGAGTAGAAAGTAGGTGACATCATGAGGGGGGTATGCATGAAAGACTGTAAGCACATTGGAGCAGAGTGGCATGTGTTTGCTGTCAGTTACCCATCACTGGAAGAGGCATGTCAACAGGTATCCTAGCTAAAGGCAAGAAATTGAAGGTGTATGCCATGGATAACAATAAAGTTTCTTGTAGAAGTGCCTGCAACGTGTTTGCGTGTGTGTGCCTGTAAAACCGAATAAGACTGTCTGTGCGCACGTGTGTGCCTGTGTGCACACGTTTAAGCAGGAGTCAGCAAGTGTTAGGCCATGTAAGCATGTGTGTGCACGTGTGAGCTGGTGTTTGCGCGGTGCTGCCCCCTGTGGAAATAGAAAGGGAAAAGGAAGCACAACAAATAGTGAAAGTTAACCAAGGAGAACTAGCAGAGCTAGCAGGTGAAAACAATCAGAATCAGCCAATTACACAGGCAGTACACTAGCCCAGCCCAGCACTTAAAACTCTGCAAAAAACTTTCCATTATGTTTTTCTCAGAGATACGGCAACACTGCAGTAAGCTAATAGAAGTGAAAACTGAAAAAGCTTTACTGAGACAAAGAAATGTTAGGGGCTGCCACTGCTGTTATAAGGGGAAATATGCAACATGCTGAGGATGGTTACAATGCGAATGCTGCTGAGCAACCCACAGTGAGGAGACGGAGAAGAGTGTATGGGCCCAGGGTAGCCTACCAGTGGCTACATGAGCTGGAGATAGTGGAGTGCTATAGAGTGGACAGAGACCTCATGCAGCAAATTGTTGAGCTGTGCAGGCAACGCCTCACCCACAGAACCAACAGAGGGGAACCCACACCAGTGGAAACCAAGGTATGTGTTGGTCTAAGAATACTAGCAACAGGTACCTTCCAGAGACCAACTGGTGATATGATGGGGATTTCACAGGCATCAGCATCCAGGGTACTGCACAAGTTCCTGAATGCCATGTCAGCACATGTCAGTGAACATGTATATTTCCCCAATTCCCATGAGGTATTGGCCAGCAATATGCGTCTTTTTCAGCAAATAGCGGAAAACCCTCAGGTAGTGGGTGCAATAGACTGCACGAACATACGCATCAAAGCACCAGCTGGAGAGCGGGGTAGGGCCTACTTTAACTGCAAGGGATTCCCCTCCATCAACTGCCAGGTTGTGTGTGATGCCCAGGACATAATACTGAATGTGTGTGCTGGCTGCCCTGGAAGCTACCATGATTCCCATATCTGGCATCTGACGCAGCTGTACCAGACATTTGCCATTGGGCACATCCCTCATGGTCCCCTAGTGGGGGATGCTGGATATGCACTGGAGGTGTGGCTGATGACACCCATCAGAAATGCACACACACCTGAACAGGAACGCCATAATGAGGCACACACATAAACACGAAATGTAATCGAGCGTGTGTTTGGGCTGCTCAAGTCACGGTTCCAGTGCCTGGACACATCTGGTGGAGCCTTGCAGTACTCACCAACTACATGTACCCAAATTGTCATGGTATGTGCTATGCTGCATAATATGATCCTGCAAAAACAGCTGCAGCAGGAGCAGCATAGGGCCGGGCCAAACAGCCCGCCACCATTGCCAAGGCCATCACAGGCAGAGCGTGCCTCAGAGGAGGAACAACCTGAGCCTGCCCCAGTAGGCAGAAGGAGGCATGCCCAGTATGCTTTGGCCTTGGCAAAGAGGCAACACATAGCACATACACTGGCTCAGTAGGAACCCTGGAAATGATACCTCTCTCTGATTCACACATATAGTAAAAGGGATGCCTAACTTGACACTACCTGTTTTCAAACATGTATAGAGAGTGTAGTATGTGCATCCGACATAGGCAGCCCTGCAGCACCACCTGAGGCGTGATTGCCATGTTTTAGCAATATAAAGCAGTGCTAAACAGCTTTTACTACTATTTAGTATATGTAAACAAAATTGCACACACTAACTAGCACAACTTTGTGGAATGTTGAGCAATATTGGGCATTGTTCAGCAATGTTGATTAATGTTGATCAATGTTGGGCAAGTTCTGTCAAAGTTGTGCACAGCTGAGCAAAAGCAGCTAAACATGCTCATATTTGCTTTACTGGTCCTTAAGCAGTCTGGTCTGCCCAGTATGAAAATACAAAGCAGTGACAGTCCTCAAACCCAGGATACCATGAACTATAGTTACAGTACTGAACCACTAAACCATGACAGTATTTCACTGGTCAGTCTGTATAAAGAAATGTTGATGAGTGTATGCAAAGTGTCGTATTGAAACCCTGCAGGCACAGCACAATCCCTGTAGAGTTATGACACAAAGGTGAGCCCTGCAGTAAAAATTACAACTTGATTTTCAACACACATATAGTATCATTGTTAATACTGGGCGTGTTCAAACACATCAACAAATGTAGTGGAGTTCAGACAGCAATCTACTGAAAGGTCACACTGGGCATGCTCACACACTTAGGCCATGTTTGAGTACAGCAGTCGGCCACACATATCTGGCAATTGCATGTGTTAACCCAGGAACCTCACACTGTTCACCAGTCCTGCCTTGTGCACACAGTTATATGACAACAGACACATATATAATATATTGGAACCCTGTCATAATCAAAGATGTACTACAGATACTTAGGTTGATCATAGAAAGTGGTAAAGCACAGAAGATAAAAAACCTGCAATCAGTATCATCAATAAACAATCTGCACTCCAAACATTATCCAATCTAGGTTATGGAAAGTTTACCTGCAAAGGAGTCCATATAGAACCATGACACTTCCATCAGCTATGTCATAAATAGCAATGTACACTCATATATGTCCTGAGTCGGGGCCAGCTGTAAATGACTGACAATACCAACATCCTGTCAGAGAGGCCCATACATACATACCCACCTCCCACTGACAAAAGGCCCTATCATCATAACAGGAGATATCACATGTAGAATGGGTAAACAGCTCCTTTCAAGGCTGAAAACATGGCATCAATTGGATTACATTGTTTCCCTATATGTGTCATATGTGAACTGCAGAACAAAGAGACCCTGCACCTGAACAGTCTGTTGAGCCTCACGCTCTCTACAGGATATTAAACTGTTGCATGGGTTACAGCAACAAATGGCACACTTCACAAGTGTTGGTGCACAACAGACCATGGGAACTATAGTCCTATAAGCCTATGAAGTCTGATCTGAAAGGCCATGGAGTCCATCATGATTGAAGTCATAAACAGAGCTATTGGAAGCGTACAACCACACAACCCTACCAACTCTATTTTGGTCATGGGCAGATCATGGTTCCCAAACCTGCTAGACTGTTTGCAAGGCAGCCACCCAGGACATACATCAATGAAATGAGCTACACATGTCCCACATACACTTTGAATAGCCCTTTTCCAACACCCCAGACACATGCCGTATCCAGAAAATCAACAACCTGTACATAAATATGTATTGTCATCTGATGGATTGGCAACTGGGCTACAGATAGATCACACAAGATAAGAATTGTGGAGTCCTGTTCAAGCTGCTAACACCTGCTGTCCCCCATGGCTCAGTCCTGTGATTGCATAAAACAAAGTCCACACACATTACCCTGTCTAGTCTGATGATGTCAGCATCCTACAAATATAGCAGGAGAAAGAAAAAAAACGAGTTAAGTATATAGCATGTCATGTTAATGCATATCTCACTAGTATCATAACAATAGGTAGGTAGGGGTTTGAATCCTGCAATTGCTGAGTGGGTGTGTGTGTTGGGGTGTATGTTTCTGTGTGATTTCCTTTGAGAGGTGTGTCTTTTTTGGAGACTAGGAAAACAGCTTAAAAGTGGGGTATTCCTCTATGGCAAGTCTGATGATGTCAGCATCCTACAAATGTAGCATTGTAAATGAAAACTCCCAGTAAAGCATATAGCTTGTCGTGTTAATGCGTATCTCTCTGGTATCATAACATAATTAGGTAGGGGTTTGAATACTGCAACTGCTGACTGTATGTGGGGGTGTATGTTTCTGTGTGATTTCCATTGAGAGGCGTGCCCTTTTTGGAGACTAGGAAAACAGCTTAAAAGTGGTGTATTCCTCTATGGCAAGTCTGATGATGTCAGCATCCTACAAATGTAGCATTGTAAATGAAAACTCCCAGTAAAGCATATAGCTTGTTGTGTTAATGCGTATCTCTCTGGTATCATAGCATAGTTAAGTAGGGGTTTGAATACTGCAACTGCTGACTGTGTGTGGGGGTGTATGTTTCTGTGTGATTTCCTTTGAGAGGTGTGTCCTTTTTGGAGTCTAGGAAAACAGCTTAAAAGTGGTGTATTCCTCTATGGCAAGTCTGATGATGTCAGCATCCTACAAATGTAGCATTGTAAATGAAAACTCCCAGTAAAGCATATAGTTTGTCATGTTAATGCGTATCTCTTTGGTATCATAACATAGTTAGGTAGGGGTTTGAATACTGCAACTGCTGACTGTGTGTGGGGGTGTATGTTTCTGTGTGATTTCCTTTGAGAGGTGTGTCCTTTTTGGAGACTAGGAAAACAGCTTAAAAGTGGTGTATTCCTCTATGGCAAGTCTGATGATGTCAGCATCCTACAAATGTAGCATTGTAAACAAAAACTCCCAATAAAGCATATAGCTTGTCATGTTAATGCATATCTCTCTGGTATCATAACATAGTTAGGTAGGGGTTTGAATATTGCAACTGCTGACTGTGTGTGGGGGTGTATGTTTCTGTGTGATTTCCTTTGAGAGGTGTGTCCTTTTTGGAGACTAGGAAAACAGCTTAAAAGTGGTGTATTCCTCTATGGCAAGTCTGATGATGTCAGCATCCTACAAATGTAGCATTGTAAATGAAAACTCCCAGTAAAGCATATAGCTTGTCGTGTTAATGCGTATCTCTCTGGTATCATAACATAGTTAGGTAGGGGTTTGAATACTGCAACTGCTGACTGTGTGTGGGGGTGTATGTTTCTGTGTGATTTCCTTTGAGAGGTGTGTCCTTTTTGGAGACTTGGAAAACAGCTTAAAAGTGGTGTATTCCTCTATGGCAAGTCTGATGATGTCAGCATCCTACAAATGTAGCATTGTAAATGAAAACTCCCAGTAAAGCATATAGCTTGTCGTGTTAATGTATATCTCTCTGGTATCATAACATAGTTAGGTAGGGGTTTGAATATTGCAACTACTGACTGTGTGTGGGGGTGTATGTTTCTGTGTGATTTCCTTTGAGAGGTGTGTCCTTTTTTGGAGACTAGGAAAACAGCTTAAAAGTGGTGTATTCCTCTATTTCAAGTCTGATGATGTCAGCATCCTTCTGTCCTATGCTGCCCGACTGAAACATCTGTCCTATGCTGCCCGACTGAAAGAACTCCAGCTCTATTCAGTCGCTTACCGCTTGCTCAGAGGTGACCTTTGCCTAACATACAAGGCCATGGCAAACCCAGATTTGATGAATATGCTTCACCTCAAAAAATCTAGATCCGTCAGAGCCACAAGGGCGGGAGACTTAAACCTCGACACGGCTATTAATAGGACGCGCTGGAGGGATAGATTCATCACCCAAAGACTCCCTATGCTGTGGAATAAAATCCCGGTATATGTGAGGCAGAGCACCTCGCTGGCCTTGTTCAAGAGAAATCTTGACCAATGGATGGGAGATCGCAGATATACCCCAGGGATTACCTCAGTGTCACTGCTCAACAGAGGCACAGCAAAATAATGGGTATAGTTCCCCATACTAAAGGGGTGGCGTAAGCCACAAAACTATGGGCTAGGCTTGTAAATGCCCTCGGGCAGATAGCCTAGTATGAACCTATGAACCTATGAAATGTAGCATTGTAAATGAAAACTCCCACTAAAGCATATAGCTTACCGTGTTAATGCATATCTCTCTGGTATCATAACATAGTTAGGTAGGGGTTTGAATACTACAACTGCTGACTGTGTGTGGGGGTGTATTTTTCTGTGTGATTTCCTTTGAGAGGTGTGTCCTTTTTGGAGACTAGGAAAACAGCTTAAAAGTGGTGTATTCCTCTCATTGCAAGTCTGATGATGTCAGCATCCTACAAATGTAGCATTGTAAATGCAAACTCTCAGTAAAGCATATAGCTTGTCGTGTTAATGCGTATCTCTCTGGTATCATAACATAGTTAGGTAGGGGTTTGAATATTGCAACTGCTGACTGTGTGTGGGGGTGTATGTTTCTGTGTGATTTCGTTTGAGAGGTGTGTCCTTTTTTGGAGACTAGGAAAACAGCTTAAAAGTGGTGTATTCCTCTATGGCAAGTCTGATGATGTCAGCATCCTACAAATGTAGCATTGTAAATGAAAACTCTCAGAAAAGCATATAGCCTGTCGTGTTAATGCGTATCTCTCTAGTATTATAACCATAATTAGGTAGGGGTTTGAATGCTGCAACTGCTGACTGTGTGTGGGCGTGTATGTTTCTGTGTGATTTCCTTTGAGAGGAGTGACCTTTTTGGAGACTAGGAAAACAGCTTAAAAGTGGTGTATTCCTCTATGGCAAGTCTGATGATGTCAGCATCCTACAAATGTAGCATTGTAAATGAAAACTCCCAGTAAAGCATATAGCTTGTCGTGTTAATGTGTATCTCTCTGGTATCATAACATAGTTAGGTAGAGGTTTGAATACTGCAACTGCTGACTGTGTGTGAGGGTGTATGTTTCTGTGTGATTTCCTTTGAGAGGAGTGACCTTTTTGGAGACTAGGAAAAAAGCTTAAAAGTAGTCTATTCCTCTTTCCAAGTCTGATGATGTCATGATCCTACAAACATAGCATTGGAAATGAAAACACCCAATAAAGCATATAGCACATCGTGCAAATGCGTATCTCTCTAGTATCATAATAGAGTTAGGTAGGTGTTTGAATCCTGCAATTGCTGAGTGTGTGTGATACTGTTGGTCAATGTGCTGTAGGTTTAGCTTTTACTACTGTATGACATATCAGTATAACAACAGTATGTGCATTGCACACTTCAGGTATCTGTGTGGCAAATACATATATGTACATGTGACCTCAGTTAGTTCATAGGTGTGAAGCCCGCTTTCTACATGAATACATCTGTTACCTTTGACAGATTTTGCTGCTGCTTCTCAGACCTTCAGTCACATATGTATGTTTGTGACAAGGCCAGCCACTGTAGTGATCTGTGGCCTAGGTCCTCTGTGTCACACACACCCATGACAGTTTCTATAGAATAGTGTGAGTGAGGGTTCATGTCTGGGGTATATTTCAGACATGTTCAAACACAACCAAGTCTGCCAATAATGGACATTCATTATAGGTGTACAACAACTTTGTGGATATGCATACAGATCCCTTATTGCTTATGTGATACACTGAGGGACTTCAGAATACCTATGGAAATGTGAATACCAAAGGACAGATGACATAACACTTGGCTGTATGTACACATTGGTACCCGTTCTACATGTTGGGGGCTACTACCTATGTGGTACTGTTGGGATACTATGTCTAGTAAATGTGGATGACTATGCTATAGTTGGCTTATAGCTTTACAGCATGGGTTGGACAACAGGTATCTGTCTGTATGATACCCTTGTGGAGGATAAGTGTCTCATCCAGAGAATGCATTGTAGGGCACTGTATGCATTTCCAGATGTGGATGGACATATCTCTAGTGTGTTTGCTTGTACCTAAGAGAGCTATATGCCAAACAGGAGTGGTCCCAGGAATGGGTGGTGGTCAATACCACTGGTTACTGGTATAGTATAGTACCGGAAGGATCCAAATGCTACTGTGTTTCCTACATCTGTGTGTCAGTTGTCAAGACATCATCTAACAATTGGTTATCATCAGGCTGTTGAGGTTGTGTATACTATCAGAATGCAAACCGATGACAGATAGTAACAGTATCACCCATAGCATAGTGTCAAACCATGTCATACACACATGTGTACCCAAGTTAAAACATATGTGTATTAAAATGCATACTGGCCACCAATAGAAACTATGAAGTGTTGACACTGTGTAATACAGGGCATGTCACCCTTTCCATGTTTCCACTATGCATGTACATGCAGACAGTGCACCTCCACCATGTTCACAAATGTACACCTGCAAATCTGTACTGCACACATCACACACGTACTGTCCACTCACCAACACATGCTGGCAAAACTACAGACATCAGCCAAGTGGCACATGGTCTGACAATACCTTTTTGGAAATAACACTGGGTACTATCATCAGAGGCAGAGGGATGTTGACTGGACCCATGTCCCTGCTGGGACTGGCTAGAGCCACGTGCATGTGGTCTTCTATGACAGTCTATTGACAGCCCAGCCTCAACATTGCTGGGGCTGGTACTGCCACTACGGGAGCGGCTGTGACTTGTGTGTCATCTGCAATGACTGCCAGCCAATGATGTTGCTGGCATACATACACGGCGACATCTCGGCCGTCCTGCACTGTCCTGGCACATGGACATGACATTGCGGAGGACATCTAATGTGTCCCCCCAACGTTTATCAATGACCTTGATGTAATGACAGATGGCACCGGCAAGGTCATGGATACTGTCATTGATAGCGGCATTATGGGCCCTCTGCGCCCTCAGTCCCTGTCTGGTGTACTGTTCCATACGTGCCTGTGCCTGCATTACAGCCCAGAACATACCTGAGGTTGTAAGACCTGTGGGGGCACATCTGCCAGGGGCATTACGACCAGCAGTGCTCCCACGAGAACCCCTGGACATCCACCTATGTGGTACAGTTCCAGGAATCTGGGTATGGCTGCTGTGAGGGGATGCGTGTGCCATAGATACCACACTATCCTGGTCAATGCCTACTGTATGCTGTCCCTCAGCTAAGGCCATCGGTGATGAGGGATGTATTGGCAGTATGAATGTGCGCATAGATGGGGTGGAAAGCTGTGTACTGTCGATTGGCGGCCCAACGACAGAGCCTGTCAAACCTGCCTGTGCCACAACACATGGATCATCATTTCCACTATTTGTGGCAGTGTCTTTAGGTTCCCTGCTGCACTCAACCAACACAACCGCAGCACCTATGAGAGGAAGACAGGAAACGCACTTTACAATCTGTACATGATGTTAGTACACATGCACACATGAACACATGCACACATGAACACAAAGACACTACTCACTAAAGTAGGTCATGGTGGAGTACAGTATCACAAGCCAAAGAGTCTCATCACATGTGTCAGCATGCAGGATGTGTGTTGCTCAACAGCATGCAGTGCGAGTGTAGAGAGTCCTTGTTAATAACAGTATACATGTCTTTGATGCATGTGTGTTGTTCAATGATTGGGCTCACCCTGGAACACAATGTGTACATGGACACAATATTGCTGTGCAAGTATTAAATGCTTTTCAATGTCCTGTGCACCATCACTCACAGGTATACATACCATGGCTGGATGCACACAACTGTATAGCAATGAATGCTATGTGTAGTACTGTAGTTACTGTAACTGGATGTAGTGTAGTACCATGAGCCATCATCAAGCAGCATCATGTGATCACTCAAGGCCACTAATGTGTGCCACACTGGCAACTATCTTGCTGTACCTGAGCTGCAGCACTGTGGCTACATTAACCATTTCACAGGCAGTTGTTACATGGGTATGTAAGGTGTTCAATAGGGAGCATTGCCTAACATAACTGTGTTGTTTGTTGAAGAGTTTTGCACCGCCCCATGATAGGCCTCTACCCCTCAGGTATAGTATGTGTGCTGTGTGGATGACATTTGGGATACTGGAGTCTGACCTTACAGCAGGTGTCTGAATATGCCATGTGTATCATATTAACACGTACTGTGTATGACATGGTGGTGTATGTTGTGTGCATGTGTATTGACTCTGCCAATACAATGTCCACTAGTACCACAATTGTTTGCAATGCTCTGTGTATAGCATGTGTTTGAGGCAGCTACTCATGTTACTGGGATGTGCATAGTTGCACAGAAAACATGCAGAGCATGCATTATGTGTAGGTGTTTTACATGTGTATATGGCCTACAACTCACCTATGACATGCACATGTTATTTGCCATATTAAATGTAGAACACTCACCAGCATATGTCTGCTGTCACACCAGAGGGACCTACAAGTATATGAGACAGTTTGTCAGTGTCAACAACTATGGCATGGCTGCTGTGAGTTTGCAATTTTACAGTAGTACAACAGTTGACAGTCACAGGCATACAGCTTATGTTCCAGATTATCAGTATTGCACAACAACAGGCTCCACATCTTCCAAATACACAGTACACATCTGACATATGCATGTTCTAACAATTGAGCTAACAATAGTCTACAGATATGCCATGTTACCTGCACGCTCCGAGTCAACTTGCTGGGTGACTCCCGCCTCCATGATGACACATGTCTGTTGTAGTGGTTGTCCAGGAGCCACCACGCAGAGGAGCAGCTCTTCCACTCTGGTGAGGGGTGAATGTAATGTTGCACCACCACCTGTGGCAAGGTGTTGTCTGCGGACATTGGAGGCATGCTGCCGGACATGTCTAATTAAATCACTGCAGTGATGGCGTACCTGCTCATAAGTCCGGTTATGCATGCCTACATCATTAACCCGACAGACAACATCTTGCCACAGTGCAGTGCGCTCATGCTGGTCCTGGCTGTTTCTGGAGAACAGCAGGGTGTGATGTTGTACTAGGGTGGATATAATGATTTCCTCCTCTTCAGGGGAATACGCAGGGTTGCGGTTGCGAGACATGTCCCTGGAAGACAATGAAACAATTATTGTGAGCAAGTCATGTGGCACACTTAACATTCTAAAGTACAGATATCAATGAAATGCCATATATAGCAACCTATTGGCTGTCAGTAGATACACACTTTTAATACCACACATCAGTGCTCAGCCCACAACTGCCTGCCAGTGCCTGGCATGTTCTATATATTAAACCATGTTCTGCACAGCAACTAAGTGAAACCAGTGTGTAAGACTGTACAACAGCACATGGCACACTGTATGTGACACAATGCACCACCTAGCCACAGGAGGTATATATGAAGCTAATGCATACAGAAATATGTCATCCATTGAAATTATTGTCAAGTACAGTTACAGTACTACCACTACACCACACTACTTGTTGATTGCAAACCCCTAAGTAACATATGTGTGCATTCATCAATATAGGTGGCATACTGCTGTACTACACTATACATGTTGCTAGATATGCACTTATATCCTGTAACACACATATGACTGAGGCCATGTTACAGGCATACCCACATACACATCAGGCATACCTACAAGACACAAAGGTATGGCAACCCAGAAGAGCTTTACCTGTGTACCATACAATACTGTCTGTCAGCACTTACAAAACCTTATGCCTGAGGTATCTAATGTGTGAGGACAACAGGTAACAAACAAAACAGTGTTTCCAAGCAATGTGGATATACACCATACTGTGCTGTTTAGGCCTACAGCTTCAGGTAGTACTACAGTTCATACTGGATTTGTGTTCACTAGTGTTAACAATCAATAAGCATACATGTTCTGCTTTAGCCTACAATGGCACACTCCAGTCAACACCATGGGACTATGTCACACCATATGCCATACTGCTTTTCCTGCCTAGCAATATCATACATATCTTTTGCGGGGATCAGAGCTAGAATACTACATGCCGTGATATAAACAGTTTCCCACTAGGCTATCATACATATACACAATGTTGACACATTCACCATCACACTCAGTCAACCTCACATAGCAATTAATGCGACATGTACATGCATGTGTGTATGGGGTCCTAGGTAGCTCATAGGCTATTAGCCGTAGGGCTTATAGAAGCCTAGCCATACGGTACCCTGCCCTTCAACACACATGCAATTTAAGTTCATGTGCCCCTGTCATGCAGAGCCACAGAGGTGATTCCCACATTGTATTTCCTATCTCACATCCATTCATCATGATTATTCATGACGACTGCTAATGAGAACCTTTCTTTGCTATTGATAGGTAGTTAGTTCCAGAATATGGTATGTGTCTGAGATGAGAATGTACCACTCCAGCATGTTCTGCTTTTTGATGTTACAACGTTTAGATCAGTACAGTGTGTAGCTTGTAGGGATTTTGATCTGTTGATACAGAGCATGTCTAACACTTGTGTGTTTTGGCATAGCTTTGTATGTTAGGCAGAGGTTGGCTCTGGGTAGGCGGTATGCGACACAGTGTAGCTGTGGTTTTGTAAGACAGTCTGCATAGGGCATCTGTTTGAGTCTGGTAATACTCTTTGTGAGGTTTGTGCTTGGTATCTACAGTTTCTGTAGATGTCTTCTGAGGTACATACTAAAAGGGCCATTGTACTCTATGGGTTTTATGACTGATGAGTAGAGTGGAACACTGGCCTCTTATTTCATGGATGACTCACCTTTTCTGATGACATGTGGAGCATACACAGTTTACATGACTAGTGTGGCACTGTGATTATCAAAAGGGACACTACTGTCCAGCTGTGTCCCATGGTCTCTTAGCACACTTTTGATGTTGAGTACACTACCACCTATGTGGTAGTTCATGTGTAGAGGGTTCTTAACAAAAGGGATGGCAATAAATTTACAACATTGAGCTTGAGCGTATATATAAACATCCATTGGTGTACATATAGATTTACATGTGGGCACATATACAGTCCACCTTTCATGGTGGGAATATCAATTATGCAAAGGTTGAGAGGGATACAGTTATGTAATAATGTTGCACAGTCTTGTGCAGAATGCATTGAAGGTATTCTCAGCCCATGTATTTTTAGCAGGACTCCCTGTCTGGAAGACTGAAAACTTAACAAATCATACCCACAGCGTTTAATCACCACATGTCATATACCAGCACTGTATGCTGTCTTGTTTGCCACACACTACAACCTACATGAAAATATGCACATAACAACCTTCACCAACATATATATATATCCACCCTTCACAAACAGTTGCAGTATGTCCCTTGCTCTATGCACATGTTAAGATGCTAATATATCTGACACATAAATATCTCTCCATATGTGTGTGCCATACACACACAAGGTCCACACTGTTGTAAGTCCGTAGACCTCATGGATGCCCTATTGGACCTTGCTATGACATGAACAGTTGTCACATGTGTGCATAACAGTAATATTACAGGGAGTATTTATAGCTGCTAATGCTACATTACTATACTAGCCTGGTACAGCAGTTGCCAATGCTAAGCTACACATTATATGACTATCATTCATGTGTTACTCTGTCACATCCAGGTTTATATAGCTGTTTTCACTAATCCCCCAAACAGACATTATACACAGTACTGTACAGAACATAGATAACATGATCAGATGTTTGACATTTAATGCTGAGCTACATATGTCCCACTGCACACAGCTACACACTAATTTGTCCATGGCAGTAGTCATGCATGACATCAGTGCATACATACCTACTGCTGCCACATATGCATGTTTCAAAGTATTTACAGTACTCTTCATAAACATCTACTACTTGCCGATAAACACATATCTGTTACATACCTGTTTGTCACTTTCAGGTCCGTCTGTGTATGTTTTGAGACGGAATCCAAACACAAAAAAAAAACTAGGAAAAAGAACTGAGACAAATGAACATGCCCTCACTGCACCACTTCTATTAAAACAATCCAAATGGTATCAATATCCACCTTCAATGGACCAAGCAAAACATACAAGTTTTAAAAGGTAAAGCCTTCAATTTTAATTTCTGCTTTTCGTCCTGCTCCTAGCAGGACTTCTTCAGACAAACAACAAGAATCAACAAATTTCCACTTTTTAAAATAAAATCACATTTCAGTTAAAATGCTTAGTTCCCTGTAACGGGATTTAAAAAGGCCAACCCCCCAAGAATAAAAGACACAGCACATTTTGTACTTTCAATAGTATTTGACTTTATAAACAAGTAAAACATGCAAGTAAGAAATGAAAAATAATAAAAACAAAAAACAAAAGAAATAAATATTCCCTTCTATATCGACAAGTTACCAGCAGTGCCGTTCAAACATACAAAAAGTGCAAAAACAGCACACAGTGCCTGACTGTGTGTTTGTTTACTTCCTTTTTTCTCTTATTCCTGACATGTTGACTAAACTTACTTCTTCACCTAAAATGGCTCTTCAGCAATCCTTACTTATAAAGTTACCCGAAGCAACTTCTCCTATTTGTATGAATACTGAGAAACATCGCTCATACAGCTGCCTTATATATTAATACATAAAGGTTCCATGACTTGTGTCTGCATTTAAATCTGTATCTTTATATTTCCAGAACTCACCTTATGTTGCTACATATTAATGTGACCCAAAGTTGTTCAAGGTATTTCACCTCGCTCTTGTTGCCACATTAAAGACCCCAGTGTGGTGGAGGTGAATCACTAAACATCCAATAAAGCTCCACTGTTACTCCATCCTTTAAACAATTTCCAAAATTGTCTGCTAGTTCATCTTACTCAAGCCTCCATTGCTCTTTACTTGTGTAGTTACCCTAAAACACCACCTAATGTTGTTTGTTGGTATATACCTACACAAGTTGCAATGGTTTGACATGTTATATCACACAAATAAACTTCCAAAATGAAATTTTATGAATGGGGGGGGGGGATGGAAACCATGCCCGACCATATGCAAAACTACCTGGTCTGAGGCCATGCTGTTGTATATATATGAATTAGTGGACATTTTTCCTAAAATAGTAATAAAAAATATATATAATATTATAAATAAAAAGTAAAGGAACACAGTGATTTACCTCATGAGGTTTTTGAGCTTCAGTATACAAGAAATAGAATAAATTTCATTCAAGCCCGGATGACAACAGGCTCTAGTTTGGAGTTGCCATAACAACTCCCTTTTCTCCAACAATAAAGATGTTGGACCGCCCCTCAAGTCACAAATTTGATCATCTGTGGCTTTAAATTTAAAGGAATACTGTGGGAAACTTTCCACATGTCTGGCCAATGCGTTTTCCTTTTTTAACGTTCTAATACTGTATAAGTGTTCATAGATTCTCTCCCTCAGTTTCCTGTCCGTTTTGCCTATATAAAAGGCAGGACAGGTATAACACTGAGCAAGATAGACCACTCCCTTTGAATTACAGTCGAACTTCTTGTTGATTTTATAACTGACATCTCTAATTGTAAAATTTTGGCCAGCATCTACCTGTGGACAATATGAACACATGTTACATTTACACATTCCATTCTACTCGTTGGGTTTAAAGGTTTCCAGCTTCTTTGTAGTATACTTTTTAAATTGGCACCTCTTCTAAAGGTGACCCTGGATACATCTCTCCATATAGAGGGCAGGCTATAGTCAGATTTTACTAGTTCCCAATTTTTATAGATAATAGACCTAATTCCATATCCATCCATACTAAAAGTAGTTATGAAATTTGATGAATGAGTATCCCTCTCAACATTAATGCTAGGTTGAACCTCAGTAGAATAACTATAGAGGCTATCTGCTCCTACTGAGCCTCCCAAAATAGGTTGGTAAACCCCTCTTGTTCTCTTTTCTTTCACTTCACTTATAAGGTCTAATACTAAGGTGGAGGATAACCTCTCTTAACAAACATATCTTCCAACCTACTACACTCCATGTTGAAGTCCACATCAGTGGTCACCATACGGACTGCCCTGACCAGTTGACCCTTAACCACTGATCGTTTCTGGAAGAGTGGATGGTTGCTAGTAAAGTGAAGTAAGGCATTGGAGTATGTCTGTTTTCTATAGATCTTTGCAATATAACGTTTGTTTATGTGGTCTTTACTAAGGTCTACATCTAGGTTTGCTATTCTTTCCTTTTCAAACACATATGTAAATTTTAAGAAATTAGTAGTGTCATTCAAATAAGTTACTAACTTGGATGCCTCCTGTTCTTCACCATCCACTAACATAAATATGTCATCCAAGAAGCATGTGTAAAAGGATATTTTCCCTTGGATGTCAGGTTTCCTTAAAATATACTTCCTCACCCAATATGCCATCACTAAGTTAGCAACACTGGCTCCACAGGGGGACCCCATCGCCACCCCTGTTTTCTGTATATACAACTTGTTGTTCAGTGTAAGGTAGTTGTTAGTTGACACTATGTCCAAAAGTTCACATAGTAAAGTGATTTGGGAGGGTGGGACCCCCAATTCACCCAACAGTAACCTAATCCATTCTATTCCTTCATCTTGTGGAATGGAAGTATATAAATCCTTGACATCGATTGTAAGGAAGTTAAGGTCATTTCTAAAGCCTATTTTTTGCATATTTGCTAGAAATGACCAAGAATCCTTACAAATTTGGGTCTGCTGTTGTACATATTTTTTAAGGTAAAAATCTATTAATTTCGCTAGGGGGGTATGTTATACTATTCCTAGCATCTACCAATGGTCTCATGGGGGGGTCTTCAATGGATTTATGTATCTTAGGTACCCCAAATAATATTGGGAGCCTAGGTGAAAGTATATTGAAAAAATTATATGTATTCAAGTCTATTCTGGCTTCAATAAACAGTTCTTCAAGGTGGGAACAAATTCTACTATATGCTATATTCAATTGATTTCTTAAATACTTCCTCATAAGTTATGGACGTGACTATTTTTCCCATTCTTTCCATATAGTCATCAACATCCATGATGACTAATCCACCCCCCTTGTCTGGTTGCATAACTCTAACATGTGCATCCCTGACAAGGAGTAGGGCCTGTTTTTCTTCACTAGTGATATTATATATATTATTCCTAGTTTGTATTTGTGACAGAAGTTGAAACAAATCTAGCTCACAAACACGATCGAACAAACCCAAATTATGGTGCATTGGTGGACAATATATACTGGAAACATGAAATGGATCATTTGTTGGATTGTTTGAGCCAAAAATATAGCCAACATTAAGTTTTCTAGTAAACAACTTCAGGTCCAGAATTGTTTCAGCAACAGACGCCCTTCTCGATGGTACAAAAGTTTGTCCTTTTGCTAATAAGTCTGCCAACAAGGTGTCAATAATTAATGAAGAAAAATTAAAAATTTTAAAGTCACCTTTAGAATTATAAATGAGTCTCACCACTTCAGATCTGTACTCCGTTGTTTCATCTACTGGTACATCTGCAGAGGTGTCTTGTATGAGACATGTGGTAGACCTTGGTGATTGGTGGTCATTTTCACTGCCTCTGTTAGATGGCTGATTGTTGTTACCTCCCTCAGAATGTTCATTACATTGGCTTTCCTGATGGCTGCCATGAGCTCCGTTGTTATGATCTGTTTGGATGCCTGGCTGGTAATGTCTTCTATTAACTGGTTCCTTCTGTTGGTCTGATATTCCAGTTTGGGAGACAGGAGGTTTAGGATATGCTATTCCAGTTTTGTACACTTCCCTGTCTCTATTTAGCTTCTTCACTTTAGTGCTCTTCAATTTAACCAAGTATGAATTAATGCTAGAAAAGCATCTATCATATTCATATTTGTACCGGTTAAAGTCCAAGTCACCTTTTATTTTTTCATCCAACACAGTAATTTCTTTTATTAGGATATCGGCTGCCAATTGGTAGTGTTTAATCATAATATCCAATAGTTCGAGTCCATGTTTGTTAAACAAACTGAGAAGGTCTTTGTGAAACAAAGAATTCTCAATAAGACCAGTGGGTTATTGCCACAATCTGAGGCCCTTCGGCACAATTCCTTCATTGACACACTCTTTGAAGTATGTTATTTCTAATTGCAATTTTTTTTATATTTCATAAGCTTCAAGTCAAAATTCTTTAAACAATCTACCAAACTTGATGGCCCCTCCTCTATTGTGGCATTAGTTGTTACCGGGGATGTACCACTCCCTTCTTGTAAGTTTGGTACTTCGTTGAGCCAATTTTTCAGTTCAGGCCACGAAGGTCCTGAAGAGCCTTCAATACTGGTTAGTGGACTTGGACGTTCATCCTGGACCACGGAATTTATAGAATTCAGTCCCGTTGGTGTTGGGTGTATGCTCACTTCCAATAATGTGTCTGATGTTTTGAGACCTTTTTTTTTTTTTACTTAAATAAAGATTGATTTTACTTAATTTATTTTGGTTAATTAATTTATTTTCTTTACTTAATTAATATATTTGGTTAGTAATTCAGTCAAGTCTTTGTACTTAATTAAACATATGTGTTATTAAGTAATAATTCTTTTTTACTCCTCCCCAGGTTCACTGATGCTTTAACACGTGCAATGTAATGATTGCATGTGGGGATAGCAAGTACAGTCTGCTTTTATAGGTATCTGTACATGTGCATGTGATGCCCTCTGCACCAATTGGTGCCCAGCATTTGGTAAATGCATACAGTCTGCTGTGTGGTAATTGCAGTACTCACTGTCATAGCAACCCAATGCTTTAAATTGCTAAGTTTTGTAGGCGTAGCCCTTTCAGATTTCCAGAGTGGGGCCCATGCTTGTTTGCTGTGGACACTGTTGTTTAAGTCAGACGGTTAGTATACTTCTTATATCTGAAGCTTCAGGTGTAGACAGTGATGTACATGTTGTACTCAGACCTGACTGTTGCCACTTCCAGTACAGAGCTATCAGTGTAGAGTTTAACTCACCCCAACAAATGCTTACACAAGATATATGTGAGTATGTAGGTTTTTTTCTACTTATGTAATTAACTGCCATACAACAGTAGTTTTGAGAAGTATTCTTTTGGCACATGAACTGTTTGTGGACTGTTATACTGTGCAAATTGATGTACTCACTTCTGCAGGGTTTGTGTATATTTATTGTTGACATTTACACAGGATTCTCAGGTAAACTGGGCAGTTCCACTACTGAGTATGCCTACCTACATCCTTGATAGACCCTAAACACACACGTATATTTAAAATTTGGGTGGGATGCAGACATACAGAGAGCATTGCATCTTATTGTGTGAGTGTTATCTTACTGGACTTAAAGGATTGGTGTGTACCTGTTAGTTTATCAAGGCAGATGGTCTGTCTGCATAGTTCCCAACTGTGAACCTATCCAGATGGTAGCCAGATGTTAGCCTGTTATTCTTTGTCTCTGCAACCCACAGGTGTTTTCAGCACTGGTAAAAATGGCATTGTTACAGTCAGTTGCTCCAGTACATGGCTACATCCTTTGGTATTTCTGTGTTGTACTCCTACATAAGGGTATGCTTGTGGAGGTCCTCCCAAAGTTTTTTGCAGAGTGTGTAACAGCAGATAAGCTGATATTCATGTGTGTTTGTGCCTCTGCCAGGCCTATGAAACACTCAGATACATATTTGCTTGGAGTCAGGGATAGGTAGTTAAAAGTGAGGTAAACCTTCCAAATAATAGAGACAGTAAGTGTAGACTTGAGTGAAGCAATGCATATGGATTAGTACACCTTTTATGAAGTACAAGCAGTGTCTACTGTTATTATTGTCATTATTCATTGTGTGATACACCATCTCTCTGAGTAACATCATTACATTTCTGAGGGATTCAGAGGGACACAGCTAAGATATGTTTCACAATCAGGGACATCCATGAATAGTAGTCACAGTTAGGAAGTATGGCCTCTGCCCTAATCAGATATGCCAGTGTTTGTCTTGCTATGATACTGTGTGGGGTTGTAAAGTGCCTCTATAACATTATTTGCTGCTAGAATGGCTGCTTCTCTTATCACAGTCATGTAATGCAATTCCACAACAATTGCTGGTAAAGATCCACAGAACAAGCTTTGTGTTATGGCCTTCCTATTTTTCCTTTACATTCACTCATTGTATTGCATGATATATTTATTTCAGCACCAAGTTATTGTATATCTGCTGTGGCTTAGTGGTACTTCATGCAGTCAAGCGTGTCCAAGGTCTAGGGTTTAAGACTGACAGAGGTGTTTTATTTTGCTGCTGAGCAGAACAAGGGTCCTGACATACAGAGTGATTAAGGCACTTTTAAACAGTTGTAAGCGGGTTTGCGTGGGTTTGCGCAATGCTTAGCGATGCTTAGCTAAGCACACACATGCGCACACTCGCTCAAACCTGCTAACTACGGCTTAAAAGTGCTTACTCCCGCTAACCCCCACGCTAATTTCTTTTAAAGAAAAGAAAATGGGGAGATAGGAAAGTGGTGAAAAAGGGGGCACAAAGAGGGAAAGACAGTAGGAAAACCAGCTCGGGATGTGCAGGACAGGTGTAGGAAAGGTCCATAGCTGCCCATTTCTTTACCAACAACAGCTGTGCATATGATAGATATTTGGAGTGAAATGTGAAACCTTCCACCCCTGAGAGAGGGGTGAGGACAACAAAGTATGTTGTACTGCCAATTATAATTATCAGTTTACATGTCCAGCGGACATGTGTGCGAAATGGGCAGCTATGTATGGGGCATAATTTTTTTGTGGGAACAGATTGCTCTTTTTTTTTTTTTTTTTTTCTTTTAGGTGAGAGTGGAATGTGAGGTAGAGGAAGTAGGTATATTTGGGGAGGTAGGTTGGGGAGGTAAACAGACAAGACAAACAAGATGCATACAGGGGCGGAGTATGACACATGGGGTGGGTGAACACCACTTACAGGGACGGATGTTTGGAAATCGCAAGCCCATGAGCCCACAGATGGTAACAGTGGAACTGAGATCCCCACCCATGGGCAGTCACCACTGCACCTTCACAGCCCCGAGGGTGGCTGTGCTGGGGGCTGCATAGGAGGGGAAGGCTCACCCATGAGTTGCGCCACTCTCGCCTCGAGCTGGCGTAGGGGATCAGCGACTGAACGCTGGATCTCCAGACGCACCACAACCCGGACCATTCGGAGGGTGACAGGTGTCCCTTCTCTGCCCACGCTTTCATGAGGGGGATGAGCCCCATCACCTGCAGTGCTTCCACCCGAAGGTGGCACAGGACCAATGGAGGAGGGTAGTCTGGGCTGGGCACCAGACCTGCTGGTACCAGGTGCAATCGCCAGCTGAGGAGGGATAGGTGGGTCCGCTGGGACCGGCCTTCCCATACGTTCTGTGATTAGGTGTGTTTAATTACAACATAGACAACAGCATTCCAAATTAGTTGTAACAGCATGCAGTAATATTCTCATTATCCCAATACACCAGGGTTCCAACAGTTGAACAGCAAGCATAACACATGCATTTATTGAATGGCAGTGGACATGACAACAGCATGCAGGGATGATTGGTGGCAGAAGGCCACCAAAATTGTGGTGTTTGAACAGGGCACATGCATCAAAGTAAATTCAGATATTTATAGAACAATAGGACATATGTCCCAACAAATGTTTTGAGATTAGACATACCCATTGAGGTATGGAATTGCATTGTTTATGCACAGACAGTAGGGTGTAGAAAAAAACCTCCATTAACATCTTATAAGTACTTTTAGTCTGCACTACATTCCTATTGACTGCAGGTGTATATCCCCTACATGTATTATTACACTAGGCAACATGCATTAGGTTGTGTAATGGGTTTGGCTAGTTCATCATATATACCTGACCTATATCTGACATACTAACTGTCCAAGATGCAGATGTTACTGCTACATAGTTTTATATTGTATTTATATTTATATATCTACATATCTGGATGTGTTCACGTGACATTTTAAGTTAAGTTTCTACAGAACCCTACATTTCATGTAGCACACTCACATTTCTAGGGAACACATTAACAAGCTACTCGTGTGCCAGATTTACCTATGCATGCCAGCCATTAACTGACTGTTGAGGACTGTATATATGCTTCACAGCTACTGGCACTTCCTTCATCCACTTTATATGGGACTGCCCAACTGTGGGTTGACAGCACTTAATACAACAGTACTATTTATATAATGCAAGGATACAACAACATTTCAAAGTAAGTGACACAGACACACTCCAAGTATTATACCTTTATTAATTACATTACACACTTTTCTACTGGCTCTCTCCTTTATTTGATATTACAGTGCATACGGAAGACTTATTCAAGACATATTATACCTTTATTGATAGGTTACAACACTTTTTCATGCTCACTCACTTATTTTATATGACAGTACATGCAGAGATATTATTCTGGACTTATTTTACCTTTATTACTGGGTTACTACACTCTTTTTCTGGCTCTCTGACTTTTTTTATATTACAGTACATGCAGAGGACTGATTCAGGCCATTTTGGGGCTGTATTATTGGGCTACAACACTTTTTTCAGGCTCTCTCACACATTTTATATAACAATACATGCATAATAATTACTAACTTGCCTGGTGGCACAGCCTTAGTAGCCTATATGCATAGGCTTGCTGATTCACAGCACAGACACCTGCAGCTGTGAAGTAAATGAAGGGATATTGAGACATACCTATCCATTATATAGACTAAATTAGCATGTCTTACATACTGCATTCCATGGCTACCTACTCAGTAGTGGGGCATCTTGCATACCACGGGCCTCCTGTATCCATTGGTTCAGTAGGTCCTGCTTCTGTCTCTTCAGGTCTGCATGGTGGTGACAGACCTGCGCACCAGTCTGGAGGAAGCCTGTAGCACTGGTGAGGTCATGAGCTAACTGGTTCCAAGCCTCTGCTTTACACTCCATCCCTTGGAACTGGCCCTGCAGGAGTCTTGTCTCATGACAGTGGACAAGGAGCCAAACCATGTATTTTGACTCCTCGATGCCCCAGCATTGCGCTCGAAAGCGACTACCCTCTCCAGCACCAGCTATTCTAACTGCAGATGTGAGCTACAATCAGTTATGCCGTGTATTCCTGCTGATGGAGCTTAAATATGTCGCATTTCCAGCACTTTTTTTTGATTGGCTGTTTTTGAAAATTCTCAGCTGACTGCAGACCTGCTTAGCAATGGTTAATCTACCATTTCTAAGTATATGTATGTAAACAGTGGATGTTTATTCTAAGCTGTCATGGCTTAGTGGTTCAGTACTTTGATTATGGTGCACAGTGTCCTGGGTACGAACCTTGTCATTGCTTTTTATTATACTACTGTCCAGACAGGCTAGGGGGTATGGCTGTGTTTAGGCGACTTTGCTCAACTTTGCTCTACGTTGCTCCATGTTGCCCGACGTTGCCCGATGTTGCGCTGGTTAGTGCAGTGTGCAGCTCTGCGCACACCTATTGCGCTGGGTAAAGTGCTGCTTAGCTACAGGCAAATACATTGCACTGGGTAAAGCACTGCTTAGCTACGGGCAAATACATTGCACTGGGTAAAGCACCGCTTAGCTACGGGAAACTACATTGTGCTGGGTAAAGCGCTGCTTAACTATGGGCAACTATATTGCGCTGGGTAAAGTGCTGCTTAGCTACGGGCATTTATATGTCAAGATCCTTCTTATATTTATATATATACATTTTTTTCACTGATACATAGGCCATTTCAATGCTTTTTAGCAAAATTTTATTCATATGTGTTAGGTATTATTTCATATACTAATTTTAATCATAAAATAGAAAGGGGAGTGGTGGGACTCGAACTGTGAATGCCTCCTCTTTGTGTGAAGGCTCTATCACTACGCTATTGCTATTTGGGTTGATTTGCATAAACATTTCTTATTGTGCTCTTCCATGTCGAAATTGCTAACTGCAGCTAAGCAATGGGCACACCCACGCAAACACGCTCAAATACGGGCAGCTTTATCGGGAATTATAAGAATGAAATTAGAAGGTTTACATTTTATAACTGTACTGGGGGTTTACAATGTGACAGAGTGCAGTGTTGGGTATGTAAACATTTGAGAGGACTCGCTCATGTGTGTTTACATTGCACAATTCAGACACTTGCAGAGGCTTGTACCTTTGGACTGCTCGGCAGTCAGACATGCCCCCTGCCTCCCTGCACGGTCCTTGTTAGACTTGGACTGGAGTCAGTGTGCCCTCATGAATACGCATGGCATGCTGACATCATACCGTTCAACTGCAGTTTCCGAGTAAGACTTATTTAGTCTTACACGGAGGTTTCGTGAATCCGGGTGTACTACTTTATTAGTGTTTATCAACTGATGCCAGTAATTTAGACTATTCTTAGTAAGTGTTTTAACTGCTATGGAGTCCTGAGTTATAATATTATTTTGTGTATATGATATTGGGAATATGAAAAAAGACCATGCTTTTATATTCAGATTTTTGTTTACAAAGTGCATAAAAGACTTTAGGGTATCAATAATCCCCCAGATTCTCAAAAGCTTGCACGGCGTGCATGATTAGTGTTAGATGAAATTTTGCCAATATGGCAGCCGAGCGATCCACGTATGTGCATGTCTGAAGTGCATGAGCGCTGTAGCACTAGTGCTGCCCATCCCTAGCTCCCATATGCAAATCACTCCATTTGTAGGTGAAAACCATGCAAATGAAGTAAATTCACCATCCAGAAAGCAGGAATCAGGGCATGCAGGACTAGATTAATATGCAGAAATGTACTCGGTTAGTAACCAAGTACGGTACTGCAAACTCCAAAATAGAGTTATGACAGCTCCAAATAAAGGCTGCATATCATTGAAGAAGCATGCCAATGGCCAAGTAGAAGGCCAACAGCATTGCAAAATGTTCAAAAAATAAAAAACAAAACTTTTATTATTTTTCTCCGTTGTCGCCTGTTTAAGCATAGTGCAGCGCCGCGCAAACGGGATCAGGGGGGAAAATAATAAAATAAACCTAAAATAAGCATTCTGACTAAAAGCAGTAGTCTGTCATGCAAGTCAATGGCAGGTAGAAGACAACCTGGCCAGTGAATAATGGTTGCTCAGGGAGGAAGCTCAATGTGGGACATGTAACTATGCATTAGCAGGCAATCCTATGCAAATGAGGTGAAGGATAGTGAATCACAGTTTTCCCCAGGGCGTGAGGCAGGTCCCAAGAGTGTAAGAGAATAAATAGCTGGTTGCAAGACTAGGATATAGGTGACATCATGGGGGGTGTCAGAAACACTGTAAGTGGATTGGAGCCGTGTGGCTTGGGATTGCTCCTAGCTTAGCACAGCTAAGCTAGGGGTTTGTCTAAACCTGCCTAGCACTCTTTAAAAAGTGTAAGTGGGTGTGCGTGCTGCACACTGGATTTTACAGGAAGGAAAAAGAAGTTAAACCAGGAAATAGCAGCTCTGTGCACATTTGAGCACTCTGTGCGGTGCGCACACAGGCTTAAACAGGGAGGCAGTGGGAAGGGAAAACAGCAGTTGTAAAGTAATCAAGGAGAACTAGCTGAGCTGACAGGTGAAATGTATCAGAATCAGCAAATTACACAGACAGCAGACCAGCCCAGCACAGAACACTACTATAAACTAAGCAAACACCTTCACCTCTGTTTTTTCCACACTCTACACCACCGGTGTATACAAGTGGGGAAATTTTAACAAACAAACCTACAAAATGAGAAAGGCTGCAGCAGGCAACTTATAACAACATGTGCAAGAGGCTGAGGTTGGTGAGGATGTGAATGCTGCCGAACAACCCACAATGAGGAGACAGAGAAGAGTGTACAGACCCAGGGTAACCTACCAGGGGCTACATGAGCTGGAGATAGTGGAGTGCTATAGGGTGGACAAAACCTCCTACAACAAATTGTTGAGCTGTGCTGGCCACACCTGACACACCAAACTGGCCGAGGGGAACCCATCCCAGTGGATACCAAGGTATGTGTAGGCTTAGGTATACTAGCCACAGGTACCTCCCAAAGCTCAACTGGGATCAGAATCCAGAGTATTCCACCAATTCCTGGATGCCATGTCAGCACATGGCAGTGAAAACATATATTTCCTCAACACGCGTGAGGTGTTGACCAGCAATATGCATCTCTTCCACCAAATAGCAGAATACCCCGGGGTAGTGGGTGCTATAGACTGCATGCCCTTATGCATCAAAGCACCACCCAGTGAGCAGGGTAGGGCCTACATCAACAGCAGGGGCCTCCCCTCCATCAACTGCCAGGCCATATGTGATGCCCAGGGCATTATAATGAATGTGTGTGCTAGCTGCACTGAAAGCTATGACGATTCACACATATGACATCTGACGCAGCTGTACCACAGATTTTCCAATGTGGACATCCCCTGCGGTCACCTAGTGGGGAATGCTGGGTACCCACTGGAGCCATGGCTGATGACACCCATCAGAAATGCACACACACACAAACAATGCCATAATGAGGCACACGCACAGGTCAGACATATAACAGAGCATGTGTTTGGGATGCTCAGGTCACGGTTCCGGTTCCGGTGTCTGGACACATCCGGTGGAGCCTTGCAGTATTCACCAGCTACATGTACCCAAATTGTTATGGTATGTGCTATGCTGCACAATATGATCCTGCGGAAACAGCTGCAGCAGGAACAGCATGAGGCAGGGCCACACAGAGTGAGTCGGAAGAGGAACAACCTGAGCCTGCCCCAGTAGGCAGAAGGAGGCGTGCCCAGTATGCCCTGGCCTTGACAAAGAGGCAATACATAGCATATGCACTGACACAGTAGGCACCCAGGGAATGACACCTCTCTCTGACTCACACAGACAGCAAAAGGGATGCCAAACATGACACTACCTGTGCTCAACCATGTATAGGGAGTCTACTATGTGCATCCAACATAGGCAGCCCTCCAGCACCATCCTCAAGTCTGGCACACCCTCAAGGTAAGTCAATCAACCTACCAATTGCCAAATGGAGTAGAATGTGTTGTTACCTGTAGCTATGGTATGGATGTGAACATGCAAGGGAATTGGGTGGTCGAATGTTAAGGCAGCAGACAGTAGACACCCATAGTAGTACCATGACATCGGTAACACATACTGGAGTCACCATAGTAGCCACTACTACACAGGGTGACAAAACCCACTGCAGGAAATGGCCTGAGCGACATGTGTGTCCATAAGATCCACACAAGCCAGTCAGGAAGGTTCACATACCCAACAGCAGTCTCAGCCAGCAGGACAGGTGTAGACGAGCACAAACAAATGCTGTACTATGGCCTCTGAATGAGCCTTATAGGTAACCCCTCCCCAGGCCTACACAGACAGACTACAGCAGGCCATGCAGTTGGATGTAAGTTGTGAAGGCTAGGAAGTCAGAAACTAATATGTAGGTAATTAAAGCTAAGATCTGTAGTACACTGGTATGCCTCTAGCCAGCATGATAGGTAAGACTACAGACTGAAATGGAGTACCTGACATACCAGTACAGTCCTAGCAAATGTGAACATGTGTCAGGTGTGCCCCCATCCAATGTACACTTATAGTAACAGTCAGGTGGCCACCCCCCACTCCTGTGTAGAAATGTAGAAACAGTCAGGTCCCAACCCCCGCTATGCAGAAATGTAGCAACAGTCAATGCCAAACGACCAATGGATATCCTGCAGACACAGCATGCTATACAGATGACCATACTAGGCATACTCACACACTTAGAAGAATGAAGTCAATGTCAGTCAACAACATACTGAAAGGTCATACTGGGAATGCTCACACACTTAAACACATGAAGGCCCATGTCTTCAAACACCAATGGACCAGACATATCTGGCAGTTACAGTTCTTAGTGCAGACACATGTCAGTATGCACCACTCCTGCCTTGCATACACAGTGGATAGAGATACAGACATATATATAAGGACAATACACTATAATAAGCCAAAGGTAGACAGACTTAGATATGTGGAAGAGGGTGACCATGACAAGGAGCCATCTGGGCCTCTCCCACCCAGCACACAGCCAAAGGGTCCCAAACACATGAGGTGCAGATGTTGCTCACTGCAGATACTAGCCACCAGTATCTGTCAGCATGACAGACTATGTGGTGCACGTGCCAGCTGTGCAACATGACTGTTAAAGGAAGTAGTCATCTAGTGGCTGCATACACGTACCTGTGACATATGACCCCGTGTGTGCCTGCATGTGGCATGTCAACCCCTACATGAATGGGTTATGGCCCATGCACACACTGCCTTCCCCATAGCAGTATTATGACAAGCCTGCTGAGGTCATCCAATGTGAAATACACCTTTGGGAGAGCTGCAGCTCAGTAATCTGCATGGCACGTTCCATAACTCAATACTGCTGTAGTTATAAACTAGTTAGGTAGTAGTTCTAACCCCAGACTTGGCAATTGTGTGAGTGTGTGTTTGTGTGCGTGTCTGACTGTGTAGAGAGAAATGCTTTTTTGGCTACTCACACTCCGTACAATTCATATACTCAACTTTGGCAAGGCTGCTGCTGTCACTCAACTAGAAATACACCTCTGGGAAAATCCTAGTCTAATAGTTTCCATAGCGTGTTCTGTAACTTCTGTAGAATGATAAAGTAGTTAGGTAGGTGTTCTAACCCCAGCCCTGGCAACTGTGTGTATCTGTGTGTGTGAGTCTGACTGAAAAGAGAGCAATGCTTTTTAGGCTACTCACCCTCCGTACAATTCATATACTTAACTTTGGCAAGGATGCTGATGTCACTCACCTAGGAATAAACCTCTGGAAAAATCATAGTCCAGTAGTCTCCATAGCACATTCTGTAACTATGTACTGCAGTAGTGTGATAAAGTAGTTAGGTAGGTGTTCTAACCCCAGACCTAGCAACTGTGTGTGAATCTGTGTGTGTGTGTAACTGAGTAAAGAGCAATGCTTTTTGGGCTACTCACGCTCCCCACAATTCATATACTCAACTTTGGCAAGGCTGCTGATGTCACTCACCTAGAAATACACCTCTGGGAAAGTTGTAGTCCAGTATCCTCTGCAGCACATTCTGTAACTGCGTACTGATGTAGTGAGGTAGGTGTTCTAACCACAAACCTGGCAACTGTGTGTGTTTGTGTGTGAATCTGTGTGTCTGTGTCTGACTGAGTAGAGAGCAATGCTTTTTAGGCTACTCACACTCCATACAATTCATATACTCAACTTTGGCAAGGCTGCTGATGTCACTATCCTAGAAATACACCTCTGGGAAGGTTATAGGATAGTAATCTCTGTAGCGCATTTTGTAACTGCGTACTGCTGTAGTGTGATAAAGTAGTTAGATAGGTGTGCTAACCCCAGACTTGGCATCTGTGTATGTGTGTGTGTGTGTGTGTGTGTGTGTGTGTGTGTGTGTGTGTGTGTGTGTGTCTGACTAAGTAAAGAGCAATGCTTTTTAGGCTACTGACACTCCGTGCAAATCATATACTCAATGTTGGCAATGCTGGAGATGTTACTCACCTAGAAATACACCTCTGGGAAAGTCATGACTCAGTAATCTCCATAGTGTGTCTTATAACTGTGTACTGCTGTAGTGTGATAAAGTAGATAAGTAGGTGTTCTGACCCCATACTTGACAACTGTGTTTGTGTGTGAATGTGTGTGTCTGACTGAGTGGAGAGTAATGCGTTTTAGGCTATTCACACTCTGTACAAATCATATACTCAACTTTGGCAAGGCTGCTGATGTCACTCACCTAGAAATACACTTCTGGAAAAGTCATAACCCAGTAATCTCTGTAGTGTGTCCTGTAACTGCGGACTGCTATAATGTAGTTAGGTAGATGCTCCAACCCTAGACCTAGCAACTGTGTGTGTGTGAATCTGTGTGTCTCTGTCTGTTCTTGAGTGAGTAGAGAACAATGCTTTTTAGGGTACTCACACTCCTTAGAATTCATATACTCAACTCTGGCAAGGCTGCTGATGTCACCCAAGTAGAAATATACCTCTGGGAAGGTTGTAGCTCAGTAATCTCTGTAGCGTGTCCTGTAATGGCATTTTGGTGTAGTGTGATTTAGCACTGTGGTAGGGTTCTATCTCCACCCATGGCAGTTCCGGATGTTTTGTGTGTGTTTCAGTGTCTGTGTATGAAGCAATGCATTACAGGCCACTCACTCACAGTACATTTCAAATGCCCTACTTTGGCAATCCTTCAGATGTCATTCATTGTGAAATATAACTTTGTGGATAAAATTCTGCAGTAACCCCTGTGGTGCGACCTATAAGGGCTCCTTACTATAGTGTGATATAGGCCTTGGTCAGGTGTTCAGTACCCTCACATGTTGGTTGTGGATGTTTTGAGTGTGTCTCACTATCTGTGTAGGGAGCAATGCATTTTAGGTTAGTCACTCACAGTACAGTTGACATACCCTAGTTTGGTAATCCTGCTGATGTCATTCATTGTGAAATACACCTTTGGGGAAAGTGTACTTCAGTAATGTCCATGGCGTGTGCTGCAGTGTAATAAGCTAGTTAGGTAGGGGTTCTACTCAATGGCATGACAAGTGGGTGCGTGTGTTTGAAACTCGTATCCTGTGCAGAGATGGGTGTGAGTGTGTGACACCTGTGGGCAATGTGGAGGGGGTTTTGCTTATTTCTTTTATGGTGGCCCTATTATATATCACAATGTCAACCATACAGGGATAACAGATATAAATTAGTTGAGAGGCTGGGGTACAAAGCCATACCCATACATGTGACATCAAGGCCAGCCAATCACAGTGAGCAACCCCACTATTACCCAGAGCACACACTCAACACATGTGTCATACGCACACACATGCCTAGGCAACAGCCAGTATTTTGGAAGTAAACTGCATATTGGCCACTGATAGTAACTATGCAGTGATAGCAGTGGGCTACAGAGGGCATGCCACCCTGCCCATCTGTCCAATATGAACACACATGCAGACAGTGCACTTCCACCATGTTCCCCAATGGACACCTGCACCACCTATGGTGCCTTCACATGTGACACAACGGACATACCATGCCTGACAACATGCCCTTTATTAACAGATGGCACTGACATCAGGGAATGCTGTTAGCATGCTTTCAATGTAGGTGAAGGGTTAACCTGCTGCCCATTACCAGTTCCTGCAACAGCTGGGCATGACTGGCACATCTGATGATAATCTGTGTTCACAACATGGGACAGACACCCCAGGTACATTAGCACATGTCACTGTACATGCATGTGGAAGGTGTCAACATCCCAGACACCATCCATGTCATGGACTAAGGAACACATACCTGGCAAGTGATGCACAGCATTGGCCACACACAATAGTCACCCAGGTGACTGGATGAGGGATGCAATACCCACCTGTGTGGGCAAAAGCAGAAACTACAGGCCTGAGCCACAATGCAGACAATTGTCGTGTGGCCTGATGCAAAGGTATGCCCATCACCTATCCTTGTACAGCCTGCTGGCACAGTTGACCACCACACACCCGTGCAGACATGCACCCATGCATGTTAGAACTGGCACCCTGTGTGTTTGTGTGTGTGTTGTATGGTGCTTATGTCCACATCCACATTCACTGCAACTCCTTAGGGCATACTGAAGCATGCTGTCTGATGTCTGACACCTCCTCAGACTCCTTGTCCATAAGACCTCCATATGACCCATGTGGTGCATGTGATACCTGCACATTGATGTGTTGTGGTGATCCCACTAGTGATGAGCTTTACTCCTGGCCCTGCCAAGTGTGTCAATGTGTGTGCGTCCCTGTGTGAGTGTGCTTGTGTTGACGCTGGCACCAGTTCATGCAGACAGGCATGTGTATGTCACCTACTGTATATCTACCATATTCCTGTTGCAGATGTCACTCACCATCACACATATGTTCTGAGTGCTCCACAGCAGATAACCCATGTGGCGCATCCAATAACTGCATCGACCTGTGATAGCACTGCATAGTTGTCGGGGGTCTGATACCCTGTGCTGGTAGCTATATGACACAAACATGCTTCAGTTTTACTCTTCCACTGCTCCCTGACATGTATTTGCCTCTGTCTTCCTCCCCCACCCCCTCTCTGGTGGATGTGGAGGCCCACATCTGTTTTGCTTAGGCAGCAGCATGTGTATTTTAAGTGATGATCAGCTGATGGCCTCTGCACAAATTGCAGCCCTCCCCTAGCTGATTGAATGTGGAACAGCTGTGGTAACATTTCCATAGCCAAATGCATGTAAACACACTCTAATACTAGGAACATCATGGTGGTGTTGGCCCTTTTCAGTCACTGTGAGCAGGAACTAGATCTGTAGTTTGTCAAACAGCATCTCAGATGGATTGGGGATTTACCTCTAACAACATACACTGTGGAAAGAGGGCATCAGACAGGAGGGGAATGTGCCTGACCTGACTACAGAAGGTAAATGCTGCTATACTGCATTTGGAGTAATGTTGGTTTAACAGTCTTTGTCTGGATATGCCTGTCGTACATGTCGCAATACCTGCCATGTCAGTGCCATGTATATGAGGAATCCCCATCTGCAGGGTCATCTGCAGACTGGGCAGTGTTGTGTGTTTGGTTTTATGTGTTAGCTACGGTGCATCTATCTGTGGAATGCAGAAGGTACTGTGAGGATTGCAGTCTGTAGATGGTGAAGGCCATGACGATTACTGACTTCATATCCCTCATATGGCATATGTAGCAACAATCCCCGTTACAATGGTAAATTTATGAGGTTATCACAGCAACATGTCTATACTGGCCCTGTGTATGTGCTGTCAGCCACACCTCTGTCAACCTTTGTAAATATGCCGTGCATGAAGTGGTGCATATGTGCTGCACACCATAAATAGTGTCATCATATCTGATAACAAGTCAGTGATATATCAGATTGCTACACATGTAATGTACAGTAAGGGTTAAATTTCATGACATAATGTGGGCATTCTTTGTATGTTTGTACAGTACTGAGGTCTGTGTAGTGATGGTGAACGTTAGCAGTGTGTGTATTGTTAATATGTACATTAGCCTGTGTACAGACTGTGGTAGATGTCATTGTTCTAGCTCCCCTTCTATCTGATGTTACATGCTGACCCACTGTATGGTACCGTTTTGCTGTACAGGTTGTAGGGCCATATACATACATTTCCCATACCACAGACAGCCATCAGACCAAACTGTGTAGCAGCCCAACATATGTAGAGTCATTCTGTTAGTGGCCCATATGAGGATGGTGTAGAACAGATAGTCCATATACTGTAATAATATGCTAGCTTACCATATGTGGCTGTGGCTGTGTTCACATTGGTTGTGGTTATGCACTGTCACACAGGTGTATCTTACCCTGTGATGTGACATGGCTGTTGAGCTTGCTATATATGCAGGTACATGTGCATTCCCCCATACGAGATGTAGGCCAGTGTTGAGCCAGTCTGCCTGTAGCCTGCACAGTGCATTGTTACATGCCTAGCAGCCTAGTGTACTTACCTAGTGAGATGTCATGTGCAGATACTTGCCAGATGTATTGCTGCCAGGCCTCCCTTAAAAGTCATGTATGTCAGACAGAGCAGTGGGATGCTGTACAGATGTATGTAAATATCTAGTGGGTACTATGTGTCCATGGCACCCCTGTACCAGCAGTCATTATGTGTCAGGCCAGACAGGAGCATGTGAATCCAAACCCTATGGTGGCAAATGTATACCAGTTGTTATGTGTTATACCCATCTACATGGTTGTCTACATCCATATTTTCAGGCATGGTACACATGTGCACTAAGGGATTATGTGTATACCTCTGGACCTTACAGGTTGTGACCAAAGTTCCACATATATTGGCCAATATCTCTGCTGCACTCTACAGGGGCATTCCATGCTAGCGGTGGTACTTTACAATGATTTCCTTAAGATGTCTGTCAGTCGCCAATGGCACACATGTTATGAGCAGATGTCACCTTCCACACACACACCGTGTCTGTGAAGACAATCCCAATGACAATAGGAATAGTCTAGTAATACACCTGCTATACATACCTGACATCCCCTTACACTACAACTTTGGGACTATAGGGGCTGGGGTAGGGCTACACTCCATGTCCAGGGCATATGGTGGAAATATATGTACATATACTTATCCAGATAGCCATATATATATATATATATATATATATATATATATATATATATATATATATATATATATATATATATATATATATATATATATATATATATATATATATATATATATATATATATATATATATATATATATATATATATATATATATATATATATATATATATATATATATATATACACATACACACACATGTGTACTACTTCTGATTACCACTCTCATGGCAACCGCCCACTATAAATCCCTACAGCATGTGGGTGTGGTACCTTTACATTTCCTGTGTGATGGACATCCTTCCTGTCCATGGGCATCAATGTTACGGACAGCAGGTAGCAATACCTCTTACAGGAAAACCTGCACACTCAGAGAGGCCACATATTTGTAGGAGGATCAGGAACAACAGACAGACTGTGAGTAGAAATGTGTTTTGCTTTGTATAGTACTGGTGTTACAGGGTGTGTGTGTGTACAAACTAGTCTACCTTGGAATGCAGTCTGTCTGTATAGCTCACTACTGTCGGCCTATCATCTTGCTGGACAGAGGTATGCATATCATATGATGTCCATCCACCACACAGGTCCTGTGTCAGATATTACACTGGCAGTGTGTGTGTTGCATGCTATCAGTACATGGCTACATCAGTTTCTGTTTCTAACCTCAATTCCCTGACTAAATGTATGTTGCAGACTATACTGTAACACCAGCACCTTGCTTAGTGTATGGCAACAGTGTTCCACATATGTGCCTGTGTGCCAGCCTCTGTCCTCCATCTACATACCAAGCTTTGCACATATGTCATGCTGTCGGAGGTTGTTCCGTAGTGGACTGTGAGTATATCACACTGCTGTTATATCCCCCAGACATACAGTGGGGCTGGGGCCATATATGTGTGGGCGTCACCTACACAATACATGTGTGCCCTTATGCATTGCAGTGGCCAGTGTATGTAACAGTGGTATATAGGCCTGTATTATTGAGTCTAGGTGGGGAGCACCATAAATGACCTAGGCTGTTACAAAATTTGGGGGTATCAGGGATGAGCTGCCACGAGGTATCTGGCTGTACAGTACCATATACTTCAACTATACTGACATTATTTGCATGAATTTGGATACTGCAAGCCTACTGCCTCCTGCCATACAGATCATTCTGTTTGTCGGTGTGCTCATGATGGTGTCAGTTAATCCTTGTTATGTACCAGTCACAACCCATTTGATCACAAAACGTCTTTACCTCCTACTGAGTTTGTACAGAGTGTAGCTAGAGGCTGCTGAACTACACACCTGCAGTACATACTGTTGATTGTTTGGTATCCTGTGGCCTAGTCTGTCTTCACTGTTGTACAATCTAAAGGGCTTGGCCTGGACAGCAACAGTTGTGAACCGTTCCAGACTACTGTATTGGTGCAACTGTTTCACAGCTGCAGTACTCTGTTTATACAGCTGTCAGTATCTGAACAGCTACATGGCATGGCATATAGAACTGTTATAGTACACAATTAAAGGATACACATTTCTGCAAACCTGTGTGTGGTGTCTTTCCTATGACCTTTCTATGGGTATATGTTGCAGGCAATGAATGACATTTGTATGTCTGACCCATGCAGTGTCCAGTTGTTCAGGTGTTAACTGTAGGCATAGTGGCTGTTCCATATTGTGTTCACCGTCTACATATGTATCTTACTGTACATAAATTTGCATGCGTATGTTTAGTCACATGTGTGTGTGTGTGTATATATATATATATATATATATATATATATATATATATATGTGTGTGTATATCTGTATCTGCATATCTGTGTCTGTGTATCTGTATCTTGGGGATGTTGATGGCTTCCACATATTGCATGTCCTATGGGAGGCAGCCTGTACTTGGTAGTGTATTGCAGGGTGCATGTGTTTGACTGTGGGAGAGATGCTTATTCTTGCAAGATGTATAGTGTGTGTGGGGCAACCCCATTAACGGTGCATGTGGGCATATGTGTATTTGTTAATCTGCCATTGCTATCCACAGATGTATGGCCATATATACCTATATATATATATATATATATATATATATATATATATATATATATATATATATCTGCTAACATATCTTGCTATGTCCGTATATACCTACATAGATACATATCTGTGTATACATATGTAACGTGTTGTGTATATGTAGACACATATATGTGTTGATTTAGGCATATGCATGTACAAATGTGCATATATATATATATATATATATATATATATATATATATATATATATATATATATATATATAGATTTATATATGTATATAGAGTTAGTAAAACTATATATACACACACACACACACATATATATATATATCTATATATATATATATATATATATATATATATATATATTTATATAGATATGTTGTATCAGTTTAGATTTTAATATAGTTACACACACAGATATCTAGGTGTTGGTATACATTCTCTGCACTGTTGCATGACAGGACTGGATGATGTGTGTCTGAGAACATTGCATTTCTGTGTATTTGTCATGGCTTACTGGTACATCACATTGTCTAGGGTGTGCAGTGTCCTTGGTTTGTGCCTTGCAAGAGCTGTTTATTTTGTTGCTGGGCAGTACATGGCCCACTAGATACAGAGTGATTAAAGCACTTTTAAGCAGTTGTAAGCGGGTTTGTGTGGGTTTGCTTGACGGCAAGCACTACAAACCTTCAGTAATGTTTTCTCACACTCAGTTAGCTTTGGGATTGCTCAACCTGTGTAAGCATAGCTTACCCCCATACAAACCCACGCAAACCCGCTTACTTCTGCTTAAAAGTGCTTACTGCTGCTTACCCCTGCGCTAATTTCTTTAAAAGAAATGAAAAAGAGGTTGATAGGAAAGTGGTGAAAAAAGGTGCACAAAGAGGGTAAGACAGCTGGGAAAATAGCTAGGCATGTGCAGGAAGGGTATAGGAAAGGTCCATAGCTGCCCATTTCTTCTACAGCAGCAGCTGTGCATATACACTGAATTTGGAGTTACATTTGGACCCCCAAACCCCTGGCAGAGGGGTGAGGACAACATATATTCATTGTGATTCCAATTAGACCAGATTACATGTGTCCAGTGGACACGTGTGCAAAATGGACAGCTATGTATGGGGCAAGATTTTTTTTGTGGGAACAGATTGCCCTTTTGTTTTTTCAGGTGAGAGCGGGATGTTGGGGAGAGGTAGTAGGCATATTTGGGGAGGTAGGTTAGGTAGGTTAACAGACAAGACAAACAAGATGCATACAGGGGTGGTACATGACACATGTGGGGGGTAAACACCTTGGACGAGGTGGGGTATTTGGAAGTCGCAAACCCATGGGCCCCAACTGGAAACAATGGGACTGAGGTCCCCACTCATGAGCAGTCACTACTGCACCTTCATGGCCCCAAAGGTGGATGAGCTGAGGGCTGTGCAGGAGGGGCAGGTTCACCCTCTAATTGCACCAATCAGCCCTCAAGCTGGCGTAACCAGTCTCAGAACTCCAGATCGAGCTTTCTATGCACCACGGCCCAGACATGTTGATGGGTGACAAGTTCCCCTCTGCACCTGTTCTGAAGGGGGGTGAGCCCCATCCTCTGCAGCGGTTCCACTCAAAGTTGGCGCAGGGCCCATGGAGGAGAAGTTCCCAGACTGGGCTCCAGATGTGCTGGTGCTGGTGCCATGGCCAGCTGAGGTGGGACAGGTGGGTCTGCTTGGACAAGCCTTCCCATACGAGCTATGTTGTAGCAGGTTTATGACAGATATGTGTTAGTAACAGTCAACAACATTCAGGATAAGTTATAACAGCATGCATAGGTATTCCCATTAACCCAAAACACCAGATTTAACACAGTTGCAGAGCAAGCAGAACACATGCATATATGGAACAACAGTGGCCATTACAAGAGCATGCAAGTTTCATTGAGGGCAACAGGCCACCAATATGGATGTATTTTAGATGTGTATATTTATAAACCATTAGGTCATATGTCCCAACAAATGTTTGGAGTGTACAGATACCAGTTGAGGAGTGTCATTGGGTTATTATGCACATATGGTAGGGGTGAGAGAGAGAGTTCAAATAACAACTAATATATACTTGTAGTTTTCACAACATTCTTAGTCACTGCAGTGATCTTTCCCTTACATGTATTATTACACTACCCAATGGCCTTATATTGTATACTGGTATGTTTATTGATTATTATATACGTGGCCTGTGTCTTACATACAGGCGTGACAGGATGCAGGCGTTAATGCAACATATGTTGAGAATTGCTGTCATACACTTTGGGTGAGGTGCTAGAATGGCAGGTTTGTTTTCATATACATTCTATGACTATGTACACGTTTGACTATCAGTTATATGTCATTGATGGCTGTCTACATTTCTTGGATCATCACACTGAGTTTTCAGGGAAACGGGGTACCAGGCTGTTGATATGGGCCATTTATCCAGACATGCTGGACAGACTGGAACAGTTGTGGGGTATGAATATGAATTCACCTTCAACTTGAACATTCTAGCATATTCTGTACAGTTGGGTGTAATTATGCATACAGCTTTCAATCTGTACATTGTTACAAAATCTGTACAGTTGTGGGGTATGGTTATGCATTCAACATAGTAGCACTCCCAGGATTCAAACCCCTGCTGTGTGTGACAAAAATTATAGCTAACATCGCAGTACACTGTGCTATCAGGGAATTGATGTAAAGCTTTCTACTGTTTCCTATCTAGGTCTCCCTCACTTGTACAATATGACTGCCCTCTTGGCACTTCCAACATTGTTATGCAGGACTTCATACACATTTTATCTGCATACCACAGTGTGGGTGACACTGCTTAAACTACAACAGTACTATTTATAGTATACAACAGTTCACCAACATATGACAGAAGAGTAAACAGAAGCACTCCGGGGTTATATCTTTATTCATAGACTATTACACATTTATTTCTACTGGTACAACACTTTCTGAGGCTCTTATATTTATTTGTTATGACAGTACATGCAGACTAATTACTAACCTGCCTCACGACGCAGCCTTTGCAACCTAGCATCATGGGCTTGCTGGTACGCAGCCCGCTCATCTGCAGCTGCCGGAGGAATACAGTGATAATTAGCCATACCTATCCATAGTATACACAAGATAGGCAATTCTTAACTACTTAGTGGAATGACTACTTACTCAGTACTTGGGCATTAGCCATCTGCCGAGACTCCTGGATCCACTATTCCAGTACATCCCCCATCCACCACTTCAGGTCAGCATGGTGGTGCCTGACCTGCTCACAAGTCCAGGGAATACCTGTGTCACTGGTGAGGTCACAGGATAGACTGTCCCAGGCCTCTGTTTTGTACTGCAAGCCCTGGTACTGGTCCTGCAGTAGCCTCTCCTCATGGTGTTTTACCAGGAGCCATACCATGATTTTTTGACTCCTGGATGCCCCAGCGCTGCGCTCTAAAATGAGTGTCTTCACCCACACCAGCCATTCTGCCTGCAGTAGGAAGCTGCAACCAGTTATGGAACATATTCCCTCCTGTGTGGTTTAAATACGGTCAGTTACCCACACTTTTCCATGATGGGCCGGGTTTGAAAAGGCTAAGCTATGGGCACACCTGCTTACCTAAGGTTGGCAGTGCTTAAAGGGGTATACCGCTAGGCAGATTGGATTGGCTCCCCTACACATTGCTTAGTCTTACTAAGTTAAGCTGTGCTGTGGTTAGCATTGCTTAATAGTTAATTTGCACTATATTTGCCTTTGGCAGTGATTTATTCTTAATTACAGGTTATATATGTGTCTGGTATCCATGATTCATGTGCACATACTCTGTATAGGGACCTGGGAATGTCTACACTTTATTACAATAACACCTCACATCTATGCTTACTGCAGTACTCCAGGTGACATATTTATGTTATGTAGCAGGTTATACCACTTCACACTGTACATATATTCAGTTCACATGTTTGGTTTGATTTTTCTGTGGTGTGGATTAGTTTACTGATACCGCATTCATCTGTATTGCTATGACGGCTTAGTGGTTGACTACTGTGACTATAGTGTACAGGGTCCTGAGTTTGAGCTTGCAAAGGCAGTTTATTTTGTTGCTGGGCAGAACATGGGCCATTGGGTACAGAGTGATTAAGGCTCTTTAAAGCAGTTGTATGTGGGTTTGTGTGGGTTTGCTCGATGGTAAGCTCTAATAACCTCCGGTTACAGAATCTTACACTCAGCTAGCTTCTACTTTGCTTAATCTGTGAAGGCAGTGCTTACTCCCATGCAAACAAACTTACACACACTTACTAGCACTTATATATGCTTACTTGTGCTTAAACCTGCTTACTAGTGCCTTATTCATTATGACACTGACAGCTCACATGTGCATTTAATGCAGTACTCCAGTTCATAGGTTCATAGCTTCATAGGTTCATACTAGGCTATCTGCCCTAGGGCATTTATAAGCCTAGCCAGAGTGTGTTTGCTTCGCCACCCATTTTAAATTAATTTTGCTATGCCTTTTTTTGAGGTTAGTATACTGTGCCTCTGTCTAACAGTGACACAGAAGTGATAGCCGGGGTAAACCTACGATCTCCCATCCACTCATCAAGATTCCTCTTGAAGAGAGTCAATGTGGGACTCTGCATAACCTGGACTGGGATTTTATTCCAGAGTGAAGGGAGCCTCTGGGTTATGAATCTGTCCCTCCAGCATGTCCTATTTATTTCAGTGCTAAGGTTCAAGTCTCTTGAGCGCGTAGCTCGATGGGATTTGGATTTTCTTTTTTTTTTCAAAACAGGTTTATTGTTTTAACATACAAGAGAAATATCATAACAATTTTATACAAGTAATTAAAAATAGAAGGATTTGGATTTTCTGAGGTGCAGCATGTCCATTAATTCCGGGTTGGACATGGCTTTATACATCAGGCACAGATCGCCTCTGAGCAGGCGGTATGCCACTGAGTAGAGCTGGAGTTTCTTTAACCGGGCAGCATATGGCATCTGTTTGAGCCCTTTGATCCTCTTGGTGAGGTACTTTTGGGGTCTTTCCAGTTGCTGCAGGTGTCTGGTAAGGTACATCCCAAAAGGGGCATTGTACTCAATTATGGGCCTGATGAGGGATGAGTAAAGAGGCACGATGACCTCCCCTGATCTAGATGTGAATCCCTTCATGATTAGGTGGGCTATATAAAATGTTTTTCTAACCACTTTGGCCACGTGGTTGTCAAATGAGAGATTGCTATCAACTTGCGTCCCCAGGTCCCTAATGACTTCTTCTGTACTTAATGGATTACCACCTATGTGGTAATTTGTGGGCATTTTGTTTTTGCCAAAGGGGATGACTATACACTTTTTGGCATTTAGCTTGAGGCCATGGCTCTGGCACCAGTTGTCTGTTTCTATGAGGCCCTTTTGGAGGATGCTTGTGTCGGCTGGAGAGTTGATTATGGTGCCCAGTTTGCAGTCATCTGCGAACTTGGTCAGCCACAGTCTTTCCGTGTTGGCCTGTACCTCTGAGAAATATATACCGAACAAGAGAGGTCCCAGGACTGAGCCTTGTGGGACGCCACTTGTAACTGGTTTGGAGTCTGACATGGCTCCAGCAATTCTAACCATGTGGGTTCTGTCCTTGAGCCAGTTTGCAACCCATCTAGTGACATAGGGGTTTATATTTAAGCTGGTGAGCTTATCTATAATGCCTGAGTGGGGTATTGTATCGAAGGCTGTTGCGAGGTCCAGGTAGGCTGTGTGGACCACCTTCCCCTCGTCAATGGCCTTGGTGACTGTTTCAAAGAAATTGACCAGGTTTAAGAGGCAGGATCTGCCCTTAACAAAGCCAAACTGGGTAGGATCCAGTGTCTGTAGGTCCCCAATATCTTTATTTATGAGGTCCATGATGATCCTTTCCATAGCTTTGCAGACCAAGCTAGTCAGGCTTATGGGGCGATAGTTTCCAGGATCCATTGAGGCACCACCTTTGTGGAGAGGGACCACTGTTGCTGTACACCACTCTTTGGGTACATATCCTGTAGTAAGGCTAAGATTGAACAGTAGTTTTATGTTTGGGTTTAGTTCTTCTTGGAGTTCATGTAGGATGCAGCCCAGGACACCATCTGGTCCCATTGATGCTGTGGTTTTTGCTTTGGAGAGGGCGGCTCTTAACAGAGCATCTGAGATGTCAGGGGGGCAGCACTCTGTTGGGATAGATATTTGCCCTTTTTATGGGGAGAGGGGGGAGAAGTTTGCACTGAACCTGTCAGCTAGGATGTTGGCAATGTCTGTGGGCTCGGTGTATTTTTTGTCATTTTGGACTAATTCTGAGCATATCTGGGAATTCCCACCCAGGTTCCTAACATAACTAAAGAAAGCCTTGTGATTATCCTTAGTGTCCGGTGCAATTTTTCTCTCAAAGCTGGCCTTAGACGACTTTATGAGTGCCTGTAGTTTTTTGCTAATACTGATCAGAGATGACTTTCCTTTTTGGGATTTTGCTCTATCATGTAGTAGCTTCCTCCTTCTATTGTATAGTTTGTTTATGGCTGCGGTCCACCAGACAGAACGTCTGCCTTTGGAGGATTGGGTCTTAGTTTTAATTGGGATTGCATGATCCATGCATTCCGGAAGGTGTTCATAGAATGCGTTTATAAAGGATTCTGCGGTCTGGGCCATATTTTCCACAGGCCCGGGGGCTTTGAAGGATTTTGCCTCAGTTTTGAGGCGTGTGAAATTTGCTTTAGAGAAGTTTTTCACTGTGGTTTTCTGGGCAGGGGGTGGGGTCGGGATGTGAATATCCAGTGAAATTAGTTTATGGTCTGATCTTACCAGTGAGGGATACACATCTGGTCTGGAGTATAGTGTCCCCATGTTGGTGATGATCAGGTCCAGTATGTTTTCCCCTCTTTTGGGAGTGGTAACAAGTTGTTCCATAGCATTTGAGTTTATAAATTCTAGGAACCTTTGGGCTAGGGTGTTGGAGCTAGAGTAATGCTCCCAGTCTATGTTTGGGTAGTTGAAGTCGCCCAATATAATGGTGTTTGGAGAGACCTTCATATTTTCCAGTATTCTCAGGAAGGCCAAGTGGGGTTCCTGTGTTTGGGAGGGTGGTCTGTAGCAGGCTATAAACTGGAAGGCAGCTTTACCCACAGTTAGTTGCACATGGATAGTCTCTGATGCTTCGTGCTGTGCCACCAACCTGGAGGTGTGGGTATCTTTGAATATTGATACTCCCCTCCTTTTGTGGTTCGGTCCAAGTTTTGGGGCGAAAAGCATGGTATGAGGTATAACCTGGTAGTGCTGGGGTGCTCTCGGGAGCCTTGAACCAGGTTTCTGTTACTGCACAGATATCGATGTTCTCCATGCTAAGGAGAGTTTCGAGTGCGTGCATCTTGAGGTTTAGACTTCTGGCGTTGAGTAGCATTACTCTTAGTTTCTTATCCCTTGTGATACCTATGAAGGTGAGTTTGTCTTTTGAGCCTTGCCTAAAAAAGGCACTATGGGGGTAGCAAGAGCCTTTGCCAATATCCAAAAGCCCAGGGATGACAGGTGCAAGCCGTCCCTAGTGAAGTATCGTGGCTTGTCGAGCATGTCATCCCAGGCTGACAGGCATTGGATCCCCTTTGAATGACACCAACACTTAAGCCAATTGTTGAAATTGTTCATCTTGTCTTCATATTGTGGCATCATTCTTGGTGAGGGTAAGATGCTACTCAAGGTCAGGGTCATACCGGCCTGGGCTACATGCTCAGAGAGCTCCTCTATGTCTCTTTTCATGTAGTCCAGGGAGGTACGTCTCAGATCATTCACACCAGCATGGACAATGACTGAGTCATATTTGTACTTGCCTTGGAGTGACCTGAGTGCTTGTGTTATGTGGCAGATCCTAGCACCTAACAGGCAGCTCACCGTGACCTTCTCCTTGTTCAGCCTGGTGAGCGGGACATCAGTGTGCCTAACTATAGCGTCACCTATTACAAGTGTATCAGGTGTGTTGTTTAGCCTTAAGGGCTGTGACTGTTCGGCACACTGGCTTTGTGAGCTATGTGTTGCACGTGTTTTGTTTTGGGGTAGCGGTTGCTTGGGTGTCTGCTTTAGAGGTCTCTGCTGCTTAGGCAGATTTTTATTTAGAGCCTCCGAGTATGTTTTTGTGTGTTTATGTGTTTGGTTTGTTGTCGTGGTAGGTCTATGTGAGACTGGAATTGTAGTGAGTGTGGTTTCCTTCTCCTCCTGACTGGTTACGCCAGTACTGAGTTGAGAGCTTAGCCTCCAGTTTGGCTATATGGTTGCATCTCTCACATGTGTTGGAATTTGTTGGGAGGAGGAGAGGGTTGTCTGTGTACATGAGGCAGTTGTAACATTGCCTCAAGATTCCCAGATTCACCAGCTGGACCGGAGAGGAAATTGACAACTGACCTTTGGACATGCTAGAATAGTATTGGGAATTCCTTTATAATTGAAAAAAAGGGCCAATACAGCAAACAATGTCAAAAAATATTCACATACATATTTCACATAGAAAATGGAATGTGGTGCATTGAGAACTGAACTGAGAATGTTTGTGCAGTAGGCAGATGCTCTACCC